>NC_136409.1:190032500-190037500 GCF_051521515.1 Lactuca serriola | reverse complement strand
TATATATATATATATATATATATATATATATATATAACACACACCCACTAGACATATTCTCGCTCGTCGTGTAGAAATGCAATTATGCAGCTCAAATTTGTGAGTCAAATCCATTCCGATTATTCCAATATTTTAGGACTTATTTGTTTGTCGCACAAAAAAACTTTTGGAATTCCCAGTAGAAAGAGATTTCCCTAATGACAAAGCTTTTAACGCCGCCCAATATCCTTTCCTTTTCCAAATATTTTTACGAATACGCTTTTTTGATATAGAAGTACGTTTTTTTGGAACTGCCATTTGAAAATCATTGTTATAGTTGGATGTGAAAGACATCTATTATTCAAAACAAATTATTATTTCTTATTCATTATCTATTTTTTCTATAAATAATATTCTCTTCATAAAAAAGAAATATAGATATGTAAAAGATCCGTTAAATTGGATCAAAAATTACTCGAAATAATAAAATTTTGATTCCATACAAGATTTGTCAAACCAAAAATTTTTGGTTTGGAACTCTTAGTTCTCCTCTCAAATTTATATCTTTAGAATCTGCTAGGTCATAGAAATGAAACTTAATGATTTAATAAAAATAAAGAAAGAACCTAAAAGACCTTGATTTTCGTCATTCTAGACTTTATTTACAACTAATAAAATACCTCAATTGTAAACTTTTGCCTACTAAAAAACTTGAGTCTTTTTTTAGTCAAACTCGAGAAAAGAATACACCTAAATTCAATTTTGAAATTCGAATCAGATTACTAATAAATCTGTTAAAGGATACGTGGTTTGATAAAAAAATATCTCAGGCGTTTTTTACCCTTTCTCGATAAAAAAAGTTCATTTTAGATCTATAATATTCTAACGTTTACTAAGAAATCGTTTTGATTGAAATGGAAAACAATCAATCCCATAATGAATTAGTTAATGCGTTGAAAGAAACTAACTAAACTCAAGAGTTTTTATTTCATTAGACCGATGACCTTAGTTAATCCTATAATTCATATCAGCATCAAGTACTCTTTTTAGCGTAATTTTTTATCCTTGCTCTATGAATCTAAATTATTATTACGAGAATTTCTCGTAATAATAATTTAGATTTGCATTTTCATGTTATAAGTATTCATTTTTATATCTAACTTGGTCATCTCATTTGACCAATTGTAACTTCATCTCTGAATTGTTAATGAACCTATCTCATTCGTCGACTCTATGTAATCTAATATTTCTCTCCCGCATCAGTTCTATTACAAGTTATCGAACCTATGAATTTAGAAAAAAATACAGAAATAGACGAAAAATTGGAATGGATAAATAATCAAAAAATAATGTTTACCTATATCTCAATTGGTCAAATTCGAAGCACATATCTCCTTTCGATGAATGCCCAGAAAAATTGAAATAATGAATAATATTATTCAGATTTTGAGACGAAAGAACTCCTTTTCTATCATTATATAAAAATCTCTAATATTTCGAAAAAATTGAACTTACTATGAGTAGTCAGGGATAGAATAATTGAGGGAAATTTCTGAAGAATATTGTGAAAAATGAGTGGCAAAAAACGACATAAATTTGCTAATTATCATTATAAGAGATTCAATTTTTTGGTCATTAAGGAGCACAAAAAGTATAAAAATAAGCTTCGAAAAAATTACAAGATATGATCTCTAAAGTCTCAATTCCAACAAGTTAAAAAGGGTGGAATTTCCTTATTTCTAAATGGTTGATTATGAGATATTTCGATTTGTTTCTTATTTTTTTATTGAATTGAGTTATGTATATTTCGATACATCTAAATCGATACATCTAAAAGATCCCCAAAATAGTTTTTTTTATACTTGTTCCATATATGTCTGCTTTGACTCGAATGAATGTTCTGAAGAAACCTCAATTAAGTTATGTTATGGAAAAAGAGCATTCTTGCGTTTTTGCCCTCCTGCTGAGAAAGCATTCCGGCTCATTTCTTAAAATACTTCAATTGGTACACGCAAGAAATAGGCCAATTCAGCAGCTTTTTGTTCCATTTCCCGTGGAGTAAAATTCTCATCAGTACGAGTCAATGGAATGGCTCCCTGGCCTCTGATATCCATATAAAGGACACGACGAGCATAAATACCTTCTTTCACTTCTATTCTGACAGACTGAATATCTTTTATAAGAAATTGGAGGAAGACCCGACGATTTTTTCCAGGAAATCCCCAACGAAAGATACACACTATTCCGTCTTTTCTATCAAATCGATCATAACCACTACCTACATTCCACGAAATTGTGCACCATAAATAGGAGCTAATAAAAAGACCCGCGATTCCGTAGAAAGACATCACAATTCCTTGTGGAAAAAAAACTATTTCCTGAGACGGAAATAAAGATATCAAATTTCTACCAAGATAACTCGAGGTTCCAACCAACAAGAATCCTAATGAACCTAAAAAAAGGATAACAGCCCAGCAGAAATTACTTGTTTTTCGAGCCCCCGTTATAGGTTCTATCCATATATGTTCTGATCGACAACTCATACTTGATCCAGTTGATTTTTTTGGAATTGAGAGAATACCCCAAATGAATTTGACTTTAGTCCTTTTTTTTTCCGAAGTAACTCGCATCAACTAGCACTAGTTTGATGTGATCCTTTAGGAGTAATTCATTAAATTCGTTAGATCTAAACTAATAACATACCCTTCGTACGATCTCACTAAAGATAGCCAAATAGATAGACCAACTTTACAGTTCAGCTATCCGTCAATTCGGGTCTATTTGAAAATAGCTAGAATCCATTGATCCCTATAGCATTTTCTGGAGACATAAGAGTTTTTCGGCGGAAGCCGCTTATACCATATTTTGCTAAATAGATATCTGTGTTATGATACAAGCGTCAGTTTTGAAAAAAAAAATAGATGAGATTTTGTGCCATCGGCTCTAAACAATCTTGTTTTTTTGAACATGAAGAAATAAAGAAGCCATTGCGATTGCCGGAAATACTAGGCCTACTAAAGGCACCAAAACAGAGGGAAAGTTAAGAGTTGTCATAGAATGGCTACCTCGATTTACTATTTGTACCTGTTATTATTATTTATATTTTATATTTATAATATAAAGATATCTTATTATATATAAAGATATCTTATTATAATTTGATAATTCTAAATTGGAATTATTATTATTACTTAATAGCTATTAAGTATAAATATAAGTATCTATCTAAGTGAGTATATAATGTAGTTTTTGATCTTTCTACATGAAAGATTTGAAAGGATATGGATGAGATATTATTTTCTTCATTTTTTGCTCTTGTCTTCGAATTTCATTTACTAAGCAAAAAGTTTCTTAAAAATTAATTAGATTCTATTTATATTGAATATATTGAAGGGTTTGTTAGAATCCCATCCATCAGGGATTCTTAGTCAAAATAGGATTATCGTAAGATATAAAAAAAAGAAAAAATTCTATATTTTATAGATTTTCATTATATATGACGAGAAGAGTATATTTTTTTGATTTGCCTAATTTCACGAAAATAAGAATTTCATCTTTTATCTTGTTAATAGAGGCTTCTTGATCAATAATCAGGAATATAGAAAAAGGGGCGGATTTTCTGTGACTTTTTATTCTTTATATAATTAGATCTTATGCCAACAAAGAAAACCCCATTCGTCTAATTTTAACTTGGATTCCGATAAACTAATTACTTGTTTGCTCAAAGTTGGGTTAGGTTGGAGTTTTTAACCAGACTCGTGTCATGATACAAAATTCCATAGAATTGGGTATACCAAACGAAGGGTACTATAATTAACTCGTTGATTTCGGACAGGAAAAGATGAAAATTGCAGATGAATTTTCCTACGAAGAGTACTGAACAAAAGTTGGTTTGTTTATCCACAACTGGAAAAAGATCGATTGGGTCCATTGAAATGAAATGTGTTTTTGCTTTTAGTTTGATATTCTACTTTAAACGATCCCCTTGAATGGGCTTATAGTAATGATTGTCTTTTGATAAAGCAATCAGTCAGTTAAAACAATAACGAGGAAATTCAAATGAAAAATGATACAATTTTTTTTTAATATTCATTTTTATTTTATAGGGCTCTAGGGCTATACGGACTCGAACCGTAGACTTTCTCGGTAAAACAGATCAAACTTATTATTATCAAAATGATCTGAACTGTTTCAAAGACCCAACATGCATTTTTTGTGCATTGGGCTCTTTCATTAACTGATATAAATATCAGCTAGTCCGCCATTTTTATTTTTTACCGAAAAATAAGGAGATGGCTCCATGTGCTCTGAGTCATTATGTGGATTCAGATTCAGGAACACTACCAAAGTTTTTCAAGGGGGGTTATCTTGACGTAGGTCTGCCTCTGGCCTAGATTAACCTAAGTGAAATGAAGTCTCTATCGCTCTATTTAAAAATCAAATATGAAACTTCGTACACCTTAAAGTTCATAGGACGAAAAGAGATTTTTTTGAGGCCCTTATGCTCAGCCTAGCATTGAATAGACTGGGTATTCACCTTATCAATATATCAAATCAATGATGGGGTCTGTTTGGCACCTAACTGGGCACCTAAACGGACCGAACCCTTGTCAGGCTATTGTTCTCTTCTTCCCTCAAAGTTATGGAATGGAGTAAGACATCGATTTGTCAATAAGATCAATTTTTTTGATTCCATGATGGACTCCCCTGAAAAACATCGGCGCGCGTGTAAACGAGGTGCTCTACCAACTGAGCTATAGCCCTTAGTGCTTGTAATATATATTTTATTATGTCGATAATTTTTTGTCAAGATGAATATTCTCAAGATGACTATTCCATGATCCAAGATCATATTGATCGGTATTGCTTCTAAGTAATATGATATTTATAATCCATCGATGGGATGAGTCCCTTTTGGTTTTCTTTGTGAAGATAAATGACCTACTTAACTCAGCGGTTAGAGTATTGCTTTCATACGGCGGGAGTCATTGGTTCAAATCCAATAGTAGGTAGAACTTATT
>NC_136409.1:189632500-190027500 GCF_051521515.1 Lactuca serriola | reverse complement strand
GGGGTGGTCATGACAATTACAGTAATGTTGATCTTTTTTTTGGCGTCAAGGACATTCGGAATTTTTTCTCTGATGATACTTTTTTAGTGAAAGATAGTAATGGGGACAGTTATTCTATATATTTTGATATTGAAAATCATATTTTTGAGATTGCCAATGATCATCCTTTTTGTAGTGAACTAGAAAGTTCTTTTTATCGGAATTCTAGTGATCTGAATAATGGATCTAAGAGTAAGAATCCCGACCACGATCGTTACATGGATGATACTCAGTATACTTGGAATAATCACATTAATAGTTGCATTGACAGTTATCTTCAGTACCAAATCTGTATTGATAATTACATTGTAAGTGGTAATGACAATTCCAGTAACAATAATTCCAGTAACGAGAATTCCAGTAACGAGAATTCCAGTAACGAGAATTCCAGTAACGATTACATTTCTAGTTCCATTTCTAGTCAAAGTGAAAATAGTAGTCAAAACGAGGATATCACAACGAGTGATCAAACTATACCAGAAAGTTCTACTCATATGGGTGTAACTCAACAATACCGGCATTTGTGGGTTCAATGCGAAAATTGTTATGGATTAAATTATAAGAAATTTTTTAAATCAAAGATGCATCTTTGTGAACAATGTGGATATCATTTGAAAATGAGTAGTTCAGATAGAATCGAACTTTTGATCGATCCGGGCACTTGGGAGCCTATGGATGAAGACATGGTCTCTCTGGATCCCATTGAATTTCATTCGGAGGAGGAGCCTTATAAAAATCGTATCGATTCTTATCAAAGAAATACAGGATTAACCGAGGCTGTTCAAACAGGCAGAGGGCAACTAAACGGTATTACCGTAGCAATTGGGGTTATGGATTTTCAGTTTATGGGAGGTAGTATGGGATCCGTAGTCGGGGAGAAAATTACCCGTTTGATTGAATACGCTACTAAAGAATTTCTACCTCTTATTATAGTGTGTGCTTCCGGAGGGGCACGCATGCAAGAAGGAAGTGTGAGCTTGATGCAAATGGCTAAAATATCTTCTGCTTTATATGATTATCAATCAAATAAAAAGTTATTCTATGTACCAATTCTTACATCTCCTACTACCGGTGGGGTGACAGCTAGTTTTGGTATGTTGGGGGATATCATTATTGCCGAACCCAATGCCTACATTGCCTTTGCGGGTAAAAGAGTAATTGAACAAACATTGAATAAAACAGTACCCGAGGGTTCACAAGCGGCCGAGTATTTATTCCAGAAAGGCTTATTCGATCTAATCGTACCACGTAATCCTTTAAAAAGCGTTCTGAGTGAGTTATTTCAACTACACACTTTCTTTCCTTTGAATCAAAATTAGAACATTAAGTTCAATTATTTTGAGCAAACAAGTAATTAGTTTATCGGAATCCAAGTTAAAATTAGACGAATGGGGTTTTCTTTGTTGGCATAAGATCTAATTATATAAAGAATAAAAAGTCACAGAAAATCCGCCCCTTTTTCTATATTCCTGATTATTGATCAAGAAGCCTCTATTAACAAGATAAAAGATGAAATTCTTATTTTCGTGAAATTAGGCAAATCAAAAAAATATACTCTTCTCGTCATATATAATGAAAATCTATAAAATATAGAATTTTTTCTTTTTTTTATATCTTACGATAATCCTATTTTGACTAAGAATCCCTGATGGATGGGATTCTAACAAACCCTTCAATATATTCAATATAAATAGAATCTAATTAATTTTTAAGAAACTTTTTGCTTAGTAAATGAAATTCGAAGACAAGAGCAAAAAATGAAGAAAATAATATCTCATCCATATCCTTTCAAATCTTTCATGTAGAAAGATCAAAAACTACATTATATACTCACTTAGATAGATACTTATATTTATACTTAATAGCTATTAAGTAATAATAATAATTCCAATTTAGAATTATCAAATTATAATAAGATATCTTTATATATAATAAGATATCTTTATATTATAAATATAAAATATAAATAATAATAACAGGTACAAATAGTAAATCGAGGTAGCCATTCTATGACAACTCTTAACTTTCCCTCTGTTTTGGTGCCTTTAGTAGGCCTAGTATTTCCGGCAATCGCAATGGCTTCTTTATTTCTTCATGTTCAAAAAAACAAGATTGTTTAGAGCCGATGGCACAAAATCTCATCTATTTTTTTTTTCAAAACTGACGCTTGTATCATAACACAGATATCTATTTAGCAAAATATGGTATAAGCGGCTTCCGCCGAAAAACTCTTATGTCTCCAGAAAATGCTATAGGGATCAATGGATTCTAGCTATTTTCAAATAGACCCGAATTGACGGATAGCTGAACTGTAAAGTTGGTCTATCTATTTGGCTATCTTTAGTGAGATCGTACGAAGGGTATGTTATTAGTTTAGATCTAACGAATTTAATGAATTACTCCTAAAGGATCACATCAAACTAGTGCTAGTTGATGCGAGTTACTTCGGAAAAAAAAAGGACTAAAGTCAAATTCATTTGGGGTATTCTCTCAATTCCAAAAAAATCAACTGGATCAAGTATGAGTTGTCGATCAGAACATATATGGATAGAACCTATAACGGGGGCTCGAAAAACAAGTAATTTCTGCTGGGCTGTTATCCTTTTTTTAGGTTCATTAGGATTCTTGTTGGTTGGAACCTCGAGTTATCTTGGTAGAAATTTGATATCTTTATTTCCGTCTCAGGAAATAGTTTTTTTTCCACAAGGAATTGTGATGTCTTTCTACGGAATCGCGGGTCTTTTTATTAGCTCCTATTTATGGTGCACAATTTCGTGGAATGTAGGTAGTGGTTATGATCGATTTGATAGAAAAGACGGAATAGTGTGTATCTTTCGTTGGGGATTTCCTGGAAAAAATCGTCGGGTCTTCCTCCAATTTCTTATAAAAGATATTCAGTCTGTCAGAATAGAAGTGAAAGAAGGTATTTATGCTCGTCGTGTCCTTTATATGGATATCAGAGGCCAGGGAGCCATTCCATTGACTCGTACTGATGAGAATTTTACTCCACGGGAAATGGAACAAAAAGCTGCTGAATTGGCCTATTTCTTGCGTGTACCAATTGAAGTATTTTAAGAAATGAGCCGGAATGCTTTCTCAGCAGGAGGGCAAAAACGCAAGAATGCTCTTTTTCCATAACATAACTTAATTGAGGTTTCTTCAGAACATTCATTCGAGTCAAAGCAGACATATATGGAACAAGTATAAAAAAAACTATTTTGGGGATCTTTTAGATGTATCGATTTAGATGTATCGAAATATACATAACTCAATTCAATAAAAAAATAAGAAACAAATCGAAATATCTCATAATCAACCATTTAGAAATAAGGAAATTCCACCCTTTTTAACTTGTTGGAATTGAGACTTTAGAGATCATATCTTGTAATTTTTTCGAAGCTTATTTTTATACTTTTTGTGCTCCTTAATGACCAAAAAATTGAATCTCTTATAATGATAATTAGCAAATTTATGTCGTTTTTTGCCACTCATTTTTCACAATATTCTTCAGAAATTTCCCTCAATTATTCTATCCCTGACTACTCATAGTAAGTTCAATTTTTTCGAAATATTAGAGATTTTTATATAATGATAGAAAAGGAGTTCTTTCGTCTCAAAATCTGAATAATATTATTCATTATTTCAATTTTTCTGGGCATTCATCGAAAGGAGATATGTGCTTCGAATTTGACCAATTGAGATATAGGTAAACATTATTTTTTGATTATTTATCCATTCCAATTTTTCGTCTATTTCTGTATTTTTTTCTAAATTCATAGGTTCGATAACTTGTAATAGAACTGATGCGGGAGAGAAATATTAGATTACATAGAGTCGACGAATGAGATAGGTTCATTAACAATTCAGAGATGAAAAAATGGAAAAAAAGAAAGCATTCACTCCTCTTTTATATCTTGCATCTATAATATTTTTGCCCTGGTGGATTTCTCTCTCATTTCAAAAAAGTATGGAATCCTGGGTTACTAATTGGTGGAATACTAGGCAATCCGAACCTTTTTTGAATGATATTGAAGAAAAGAGTATTCTAGAAAAATTCATAGAATTAGAGGAACTCCTCTTCTTAGAGGAAATGATTAAGGAATACTCGGAGACACATCTACAAAACCTTCGTATAGGAATTCACAAAGAAACAATCCAATTAATCAAGATACACAACGAGGGTCGTATTCATACGATTTTGCACTTCTCGACAAATATAATCTGTTTCATTATTCTAAGTGGTTATTCTCTTTTGGGTAATAAAGAACTTGTTATTCTTAACTCTTGGGTTCAGGAATTCCTATATAACTTAAGTGACACAATAAAAGCTTTTTCTCTTCTTTTATTAACTGATTTATGTATCGGATTTCATTCGCCCCATGGTTGGGAACTGATGATTGGCTTTGTCTACAAGGATTTTGGATTTGTTCATAATGAGCAAATTATATCTGGCCTTGTTTCCACTTTTCCAGTCATTCTAGATACAATTTTCAAATATTGGATTTTCCGTTATTTAAATCGCGTATCTCCGTCACTTGTAGTGATTTATCATTCAATGAATGACTGAAAAATTATCTACCTAATCCAATTAGAATGTTTCTTACTTTGCAGTTGTACATAAGCAAAGCATTGAAAATCGTACTCACTCTTTATCTTTCTACCCATCCCGGAGATTCATCCTATATATTAATCCAGTCAAATTATTCCAGTAAATAACAGAATCGTGGATAGGAAACTCCATTAGTGACCTACCCCAATTTATTGTATAAATTTTCGGGATCAATGGTTGGACCATGCAAACTAGAAATAATTTTTCTTGGATAAAGGAACAGATTACTCGATCTATTTCCGTATCGCTCATGATATATATCATAACTCGTGCATCCATTTCAAATGCATATCCCATTTTTGCGCAGAAGGGCTATGAAAATCCACGAGAAGCGACTGGACGTATTGTATGCGCCAATTGCCATTTAGCTAATAAACCAAAAGTGTAAATCAACAACGAAGCCAATTATTCGGACGTTGAAAGTACATATATAGTCGAAATTAAAAATAATTATTTTTACGAAGTAGTTTTATTTAAAATGTTATACCTCCCTAAAATATAATGTATTATAGAAATTACAAATGAATCCAATGAGATTTATTTGTTGAAAATATCGATTATATAATTTTAAAAAGTCTATAAAAACGCATATTTCTTGTTTAATTTATTTTTAGATTTACGAATATTTTACATAAAAAGTCTAGGCTTGATTAAAGAATGATATAGTATATTATATTACCGTGAAGGTCATAACATTGTTTTCTTTTAAAGAGGAGATGTAGAAAAAATTACTTTATAATGATATAAATATAATCATAATCTAATAAAAATATATTAAATACATCATATAGTATATGATATTGCGATAAAAGCTTCTATAAAAATGTAGATAAAAATTATATGTTCTCAACCATATATTACGAACTACATTTTATATATATATATATATATATATATATATATATATATATATATATATATATATATACAATATATTTCTAAAGTACGCCTAAATCCATCTGTGTCTCTGTCGAGACTTGAACCCTCAACCTTAAGGATAGAAGACAATACCTAATATCATTGGGCTAGAAACTATTTAGTATATTATAACAATATTAGGTGTAATACTCATGTATTAAATGGGTTAATTAAAAAATTAAATATAAAGATCTAAATATTTAAAAAATTTGGATTTATAAGAATATAAAAACAAATAATGAATTATCAAAATTGATTTTTATATCTTTTAAATTTAAATAAACAAACAAAATAAACTAATGAACTTTAACTTAGAAATTTAAAAATAAGAAGGTAGGTCCATTAATGAAATTGATATTCATTTATTACTATATTTTTGTAATTATTACATTAAAATATTATGTGAAATTTATTAAAATAGAAAAACTTTTAAAATGACATATAGAAATAAATTAATTCAAAATAGCCACAAAATGACATTTAGCAAATTGAATGAGAATATGAAATGTGAAAAAAAAAAAATCATTCATTTATTAGAATAGATATTGATAAAACAAATAAATAGAATAAACCAATAAACAAAACAATCAAAATAGACCATGATACTTTGTTGCTTGTTGAAACGGTGAAAATCAATATTTTGTTTCAACTTTTTTCGATAATAATAATTTATGAAGCCAAAAAATATTTTAGAGTTTATTTTTTATAAAGTTCAATAAACTAATAAAAAAATAAAGGATATTTGGATTATGTGATTGTTTTGGTGGAATTTGCAGTGTGTCAAATATATTTTTATTTGAAATGATTTAGAACTAAACTCATTTGTAAAAAGAAATATATTTGGTTAATAACATTTCGAATGAAACTAAGTCCCATTTTTTTTAAGTTTTTGATTGAGTTATAATTGGTTTTAAAAGTGTTTACACGGAATGACATAATCGCCCATCTATTTCTATTATACAGATTATAATCCCAAAAAAATAGTAATAAAAGTATTTGATCATATGTTTATTATTTAGTTATCAGTAATTTTTTTTAAATAAACTGCAAGTTAAACTAAATTGTTAACAATATAACTTATAAATACGCTTTACTAAATTAAAAAAATAAAAAGAGAAAATGACAAAAATAGTCATTTACACTAATGACATTACAAAAATAGCCAAAAAAAATCGAAATTACAAAAATAACCAACGATTTCGCAGATGGAGATGCTCCATCTACGAAATGAGCTTCTCATCTGCGAAATTGAGCCTCATTTGCGAAATACCCTTGTTTTTTACTATATAAACGTTTTTTTTTCTCCATTTTCACCATTCTCTACACAAAAACTCTCTCTATCTTTGGGCTTCTCTCGGAATTTTGGCTAGTTTTTGAAGAAAATGGAGGATTATGTCAACAATCCCGCAAATATGGTTAGATTTTAACTCTTTTAATGTTTAAACTTATTTTTTATTTTATCATTTGTTGTATTATTTAGTGTTAAAAAAGGGTAATTTTGTTGTGTTTGATAGTTTTAATATTTCTTTAGTATACTTGAAGTTTAAATGCTATTTTGTTAGTGTTTGTTTGAATGTACAAGTAGAGACTGCGTAGATAATGTTTACAATTTGTTATTTTTGTTGTTTTTTAGTTGTTGTATAACCTGAAAACTTGTATATTCTTATCGTATAACTGTTTATATAAAGTGAAAAATAGTTAAATTATAGTATGTGCAAAATAGTCGTTTGTATATATATTTGTCGTATAAATATAACATTTGTATAAGTTGAAAATTTGTCGTATATATATTGTTAGAAATTGTTTGTGTTTGTCGTGTAAGTTGAAAATTTGTATAAAGTTGTCGTATAACTTGCAAAATTGTTAATTTGGTTGTCGTTTTATTTTAAAAATTGTTTGTTTATATGGTTATAAAATGTTAGTTTTAATTAGAAAGATAAAAATTGTTTATATATTTGTCGTTTAAGTTGAAAATTTGTTTAAGTTGAAAATTTGTCGTTGATATATTTGTCGTTTAAGTTGAAAATTTGTTTAATAAAATGTTTATATAATTATGTATGATATTGTTTTTTATCGTAAATATATTTGTTGTATAACTTGGAAAATTATTTATATATGTGTATGTTATTGTTTTTTATCGGAAATATATATATTAGTAATTAAGAAATTGTATTTGCATTACTAATTGTTTATGTAGTTAGTGCAGTTCGTAATCATATATTTAAAAAAAAATATTTTTTAGTTCTCTAATTTGTTTTTGTGTTTTTTTTGCAGCATGATTTTAGTTTTATGAATACAAAAGCTTTTGCGAACTTAAAAGGCTCGGGCGGTAACATATGAGAAGTATTTGAAGTATTAGATGATGCCAGACGTGCCATTTTCAGAGATACCGTCTTTGGTTATTTTATTGATGTCCCTCGTTTACAAGGGGACGCATTATTGTTTCATAAAATGTTTCTTCATCAGATCCGGCCGGACCCTGTTTTATCTCCAGATTGAATAAAACGATTATATTTTCGAGTAGGCAATGCGAAAATGGTTTATGGGCCGGAAGAGTTTTGTTTGATTACCGGCTTCAATTTTGGGGAGTATCCAAAAAACATTGGGAGAAAAGGGTCGGAAAAATTAATAAGCAGTAAAAAAAGATGTTTATTGCGTGAACGGCTATTTCCGGACCATACTAATAGTTCGGTGAAAATCGGCGACCTGAAACGTTTAATTTTAAATCGAACATTCCTAGCACTTGACGACGTTGATGCAGTTAGAGTATGTTTGATATACATTTTTGTGTGAATGTTTTTTGGGTAAAGAAGTTAATGATCGGGTGCCACAAGATTGGTTTTTTTTTGCTGAGAATTTGGATCTCTGGAACAGGTATATTTTGTTTACGTTAAAAGTTCTATTTTATTAAAGTTATAATTTATATAATAACCAATTTTGTTTTTTTGTTTTGTTAGCTTCGCTTGGGGTAGCTATCTCTAGGATTTTACTTATGTTGACCTTGAGGATACATGGAACAAAATACATAATTATTTATCACTTTCTGAGCGTGGTCAAACTTTAAAGTACTCCGTTTCAGGATTTACGGCTCCAATAAGGGTATAAAAATTTTCTTATATTTAAATTGTTTTATTGTTATGTTTTTTATTTTAATTTTAACTTTTATTACTGTAATTGTAAAAAATTGTAGATATGGATATATGAGATGATTCCGTCTGTTCGTGCATGTGGATTTGCATCGAGAAAAAATAAAGACTTGCCTCGGATGAAATGATGGAGTGGAACAAAAAATTGAAATGGGTTGACGTGAACAAGATTTGGTCAAAGATGCAGGTTTAAAAATATTTCGTTTATTATTAATAAACTTGATTATTATACTTTTATATGCATTTTTAATATGTTTAATTTTTTAGGAGGGGCAACCACCAAGACAAAACATGTTACCGGGTGATGGTGAGATGACATCTTCTTATTATATGTCATTTCAAGAGTATGTATATGGTGAAGGGAAAGCAGTTCCATCCCCAGTACGGGACCATTTTAGGAGACAAGACGAATCTTCGTCTAGTATGTCGTCCAGTGGTCGCTCTCATGGTAGTGGTCGGGGCAGTGGGAAACACAACCTAGACGAGGTGTTGAAACGGCTACATGCACTGGAGCAGCATGTGTTTATGAACCGACAACCTACAGAGGTTTTTGTTGAAGAAGTGAATACTGAACAATTTTGGAACGACATTAGTTTTGATGATCCGATAGTGTCACAAAGAAATTATGATGAACAGGTTAGTTACACGCTACATTATTTTTTAAATTTTATTAACATATATGAATACCTGTGTTCATATTTTATATTTGAAAATATAGGTTGTGCAAGATGAAGTGATGAATAAAAACAATACAACTGAAAATGTTTTTGGTGATATTCAAGACGACAAGGTTGTTATAGATATTACCTTTACGATTTTAATAATTACTTTTTAATAAAGTGTCTTTCGTTATTAAGTAAAAAGTTATATTTTTAATGTAGGTGTTGGAGGAGAGGAATGAGTATGCGGGGAACAAATTTGATGATGATGTGTTTGATGTAAATGATTATAGTGAAGTTAAAGAGGTTCTTATAGTTACATTAATATAAATATTTTGTTTTTAGTAGATTAAATCATTTATTTAATTAGATATTATTGCTTATTAAATTATGTGTATTTCGTTATTAAGTATAAAGTTTTATTTTTAATGTAGGAGTGGGAGGAGAGGAATGACAATGCGGGGAACAAATTTGATGATGATGTGTTGGACGAAGACGAACTAATAATAACGGGAATTGTAGATTATTTTGATGATGATGGCAAAGAAGTTACACCCGATAAACCGATGACTCGAAAACCATCACAATATTTGTGCCCTCCTTACACCGAGGTATTCGTTTTATTTATAAACTGATGATTTTATGTTTATGTGAATTATCTGAAAGATATAGATTTAAACATTTGGATATTGTTTTTAGTTGCACACGACACCGAAGCAAAAAAGAAGAACAAAAAAGAAAGTTGATATCAAATCAACAAGCCCCGTTCCTCCTCCAGTTTTTGGTGTTGCTCATGACTTCTCCATGTTGCGCCTGCAACCTTACGTAGCAGGCAGTGAGGTTGTCATCCAAAATTATATATTTCATTCATATGATGTGCAACAACGTTTGTTTAATTTCGTGTTAGATAGAGATTTTTGGAGTTCATTGTTTGGGCATACACACGACGGATGGTTGGAGTCAGCGGTAAATTAATTGTTAATTTATTATTTTAAAAGTTAATTGTTTTTTAGTCAATAACAAAACTATCATGTGTGTAGCATATAACCATTTAGTACCGACTATTGATGGAGAGACGGTTTGAGAGCGACCGACATACAATAATGCCTCCAAATTTTTTTGTTTCTCATGCTTTGGAAGAAGGACAGGACTGGAGGGCGTTTATGGCTGGTATTGCTACGTACCCCAACTTCATGGTTGCTTGGTGGGATGTTGATACGGTAAACTTAATTGTTTATATTGAAAATAATATCGTTTTTTTGTTATGTTTTTGTATTGTGATGTAAATAAACATAATTTTATTTTTTGATCCTTATACAGGTCTTATTGCCGATTCATTCATCCCCTAATCATTGGCTATTTGGGGAACTACGATTAGCGTCAATGGAAGTGCATATTTATGACAGTCTTGGTAGAGGGGCTTATGAAAAATTCAAATATGAAGGAATCTTTTCCAAATTTGAACGTCGGGTGGCAAATTATTTGGACAAGATTAAGTATTGGGCCCGGAGGAACATCCCAAGGATTCCATTGAATATGCAATTCATTTATGAAGAAAATGTTCCCCAACAAAGTAGTCATTTGGGAGATTGCAGTGTTTTTTTTATATGTTTATGGAGCAATTGGTTTCAGGTCAACCAATACGTGTTCTTATTGACCCAAAGAACGCAGCTTTAGAGTTCCGTCTACGGATGGCAAAAATTATTTGGGGGTCTAGTCTTGGTCCTATGTAGTTGGATTATATAATTGTATATATAAATTAATGTTGGATTTGATTATTATTTTATTTTTACAGTTTACTCATCGGATGGCAATAAATATAACGTTACGACAATTACAACAAATTAATGACCTACTAATTACTTATCAATACATACAACATAAGAACGACTACAACATTTGTTTTAACGTTACAAATACAACAATTTATTGACCTAACAACTTCAAAACCATAAAAACAATATTGAAAAGCATACAACTTGTAAACAAGAACTGCCAAGAACAACACCCAACTACAAACCAATGCTATCACTAATATGTGTTCGTTTTTATGTAGATTCGTACCTTCCTTAGGTGCATGATACCGCTGATATATGTGGGTTATTTACCCCTTCTTGGGAGCTTTTTGACAACAATGTACTTCGCAGTTGCTTTAGATGGAAATCATGAACCACTACTCTTAGCAATTGGTTTGGGAACCTTACAGTGTGAAGAATCATGGAGATGGTTCATGATGAGGTTAAGAGATTGTTTAGGTGAGGACATAGAGGTTGGTTTCATAAGCAACCTGTGTGATAACATAGACTTTGGTGTTCAGAGTGCCTACCCGGATTCCTATCATGGATATTGTCCTAAAGATATAGCTCGAAAGATATGTGAGTCTGTCGGACATAACAATACGGAAGTCGAATTGTTGTTTTGGAAGTCATGCAATGCATATAGCGTTGATGATTTTTACTTGTGTTTGGAAAGGTTGCAAAGTGCATGTAGGAAACCACCTTTCTACACCTTGCTTATGAGTCCAATTTACTGGCTTGACGATATACCGATTTCAAAATGGACAAGAGCATTTTTCCCAAAAATATGTTACAATGTTAAATCGATTGACGTTCCTGAAATTTTGCAAACTATATCCACACGTGAGTTTCCTATAACAACGATAATTGAGTTAACCACCACGTCGATACAATCAAAGTATGCTGAACGGGCCGAACTGGCGGGTAAGGGAGATTGTTATATTTAGTTTTTTTTATTGTGCTACTATTTTTATTAAAATATCAAATTTTACAGGGAGGTTGTCTGGTGGGTTGACCCCTTACATTGAGAGTAAGGTTCAAAAATGTCTCAACAAGTCTTATAATTGTAATGCAAGACGTTTGTATGGGGATACATTTGAAGTCGATGACACTTTTTCCACCAGCAACGTACAACTTGAACGAAGGGTATGTAGTTGTGGTAAATGGCAAAAAAGCGGTATACCATGTGGCCACGCTATAGCATGTCTAAGAACCCGTACATCTGAGTCCATTCACAGAATGGTTGATTACAAGTTCACTAATTATGTGTATCGACTTGCATATGGATCTGAGTTGGTGAATACTATACCATCACATGTGCATTGGGAAATACCAAATGAAACGGTGGTCCTGTTACCTCCCTCAATGCAGTAGTTATTCATGTAGCACCTTTATGTTTTATGTAGTATTATGTATTAGTTTTTTATGTACCCCGTTTTTATTTTAGTGTTGTGTTACGTATTAGTTATCCATGTACCCAGTTTATATTTTATGACATATTATGTATTAGTTATTTATGTACCCCATTTATATTTTATGGCGTTCTATATATTGGCTATTGAGGAAACAACATACATTAAAAGAAATGGACGTTTATCAAATAGTAACGACTAAACACATACAACAACAAGCAACTTAAATAACGAAAAACAATTAACTTAACCAACATGCATATTAAAAATAAGGGACATTCTTTAAAAGATTCCATGCATCTAAGTGGGTAAACTCGCTACCATCATATTCAAAACGGTATAGTTCCAAAGCCACCTGCCGTAGAATGTCTTCATCCGTATTTGCATGTTCGTTATCCAACTCGTTATAAATACGTTGAAATTGTTTCACCTTCATTTTCATATCCATAAACTTCGCTTTGACATCTCTTCTTCTTCGATATTGAGTACGACTCATTAAATGGTGAAACAAATGACAGACACGAGACCAAAATGATCCAGCACGAACTTGTGGGGGACCCGGTGGAAAATCCTCCTCTACAGTTATAATCCAAGCTTGAACCAAATCGACCTCCTCTGCGTTCCTCCATATATGTGGTGAGTCCATAATTGCAAGGAGGGAAGTAATACAATACAATTACAACGGATATTGAAATCTATTTATAACGACTCCTTACTTTCCTGGTGCAATGACTTGTCAATTCAAGCAGCAATGTATTGTGTTGTCATTCAACCGGGGATGAATTGTCAACTCGAACAGTGATCTATTGTGTTATAAGTATAGTACACTGCATTCGTCAGTTAATTTTGACTATGAATTGCAAACATATTAGAAGATTGGACTGCGATTTTGTGTAGAAACTACTATAAATTGACCTTAAGTTACATGCAATACTTTATTAAATAAACCAATACAGCTGTTCAAATATTGTTTTTTAGATTCTACTCTCTTTGTTTCAATCAAAATGAGTTCTATATCATGGAGCAATGAAGAGTTCTTGGTTCTTACACATGCTTATATTCATGTGTACGAGACAAGCAAGTTGAACGATCCAATGTTTTGGAGCCGTTTAACCAATATTTTGAATGCTGAAAACCGAATGGCTACAAGAAACGATCGTGACGAACTAGACATCTTAGCAAGATGGTATGAAATGAAAACCGAAGTTCTATTATTCAACGATCTTTATACCAAAATTGACGACACCCGTTTAAATGCTACTGAGGAGGTCATCTTGGAAGCTGCTAAGAAGGAATACAAGTCATTAAGTAACGGGATGGAGTTCCAGTTTGAAGCCCCTTGGAATATTTTGAAATATATCCCGTTTTTTTAAAATCTATTTTAGTTTATTATGTGAGTACTAGGTTATTTTCATGTACTAGGTTATTTTCATGTATTTCTCATGTATTTCGTATGTATTTCATATGTGTATTTCATTTGTTTAAAATATATTTTAGTTTATTATGTGAGCAACTCGTATGATTAACTTGAGCTAATAAATAGCCATTGCATTAGTTTTCACAATAAATTAGAATACATTTAGTAACAAGGATTCCATGAACCATTAAAAACATTACAACAATTACATGAAAAACAACGACATAATACGAACAAAGCATTAACGTAAAACACAAGTCCATGGGTTATTCTTAACAGAAATTAGAGCGATCTACTTGAAATACTGTTTATCTTTAACAACCTTCCAAACTTCCTCATATTCGAAGTCTCTGCCATCATGCTCACAGATGTAAAACTCTGTAACAACTTCCAAGAACTCTTCTTCGTCACGATAACGAACATTGTTACGTTTCGCATATTACATGCTCGATTGAACCATGTCACTTCTTCCTTTACATCCATCCACTTAGTAACAACATCTGATTTTTCTCTTTTTTGTCCTTCTCCCATCTCATGGTTAAACAAAGATGTTATGCGACTCCATTCATCACCAATTAGGCAATGCGGGGGAGCAAGTAACGATACACCATCCTTAGCACTTAGCCAGCATCGTGTTAGAACTAACACCTCGTTTGTCGTCCATGGCCTTTCAGAATTGGAACCAGGTACTTCATTCGAAGAACTTGCTGCATTCGACGACATATCTAATAATGGGAGTTCGTTTCGTTTAGGTGATTTGGGTGTTTGGTTTTTAGATCTTAAACATCTATTTATATATATATATATATATATATATATATATATATATATATATATATATATATATATATATATATAGACTATGAATTAATACTTTGACTACGAAATGGTTATATTTGGACTACGATTTTTAGCTTTATGTAGTGTTTTGTCATGTCAAACTGTCATTTATCTCTTGTCACTTAAGGGTCCCACTGCGATGTGCAGGTTACTACAGTGACTTGTCATTACTGTCTAGTCATTTCAAAGTTGGACTTCTCATTACTGTCTAGTATGTATAAATACCACTTATAGCTCCAGTTTAATACAATATCGACTTTATTATGAGTTCCTCACACAAATTCGAAATTTGCTCATGCAACGAAGTAGATTGTTACTACTGTGATTCGGTAGACCCTTTTTTTACACCCTCTTCAGCCGGGCCATATATGTCACATGAAAATTTTGAAGAATTAAAGAAGGCTGAAGCACAACAAGAAGAGGACAAAGAGTCATCCCGACTTCTCACTCAACTTGCTAATGATATTGAATCGGAATGCAAACAAGCTCAAGAATGGATTCACCTCAATAAAAACAAAATCAAAGAGCATAAAGATTGGATAAAAAAGAGTAAGAAGGCAATCAAAACGACTGAAAAACGGCTTGCTGAGAAGGATGAGCAGTTGATACACATTATGGTAAAAAAGGATCGTTTCGAAGACAAAATGAGAATTAGGGATGACTATATAACAATGGAGAAAGAGAAGTACCCGTTGCAGTTCCCTGAATTTAAAAATTAGTTACAAAGTTGTTGTAATATTATCATGAAACAGATTAGGTTGCAAAAGGATCGTTTGTTGTTTTTTTAAATAACATGTTGTAACTGTTAAAAAAAATCTGCAAACTATATTTTATAATATAAAGGCTTCATTCATTGTTATAATCAACAAACTTAACTATAATATGAAAGCATAGCAATGTCTTGTAAGAGTTAATAAAAATATTACAATACATAATAAGTTAACAACTCGTCATTACTCTTAATTTCAAGGTTGTTTTATATCAAAATCAGCATTATAGGTTTGTGAGCAACCTGCTGAACCACCAATACTATATGCCATTTCTGCAGTAGAAATTATGTGACCTGCTCTGCTACCGGACGCCCTTCCAGTACAATTATTTCTCGTGTGTCCTAATTGACCACATGTAGAACACTCTTTTATAATTGGACCCTCGCCTTGGGATGGAATGCGGTCTGTGTTTCTTGGCCTGCCTGGCTGACGTTTATCCATTATAGGTGGCTTAACAATCATCAAATCATCGGGGATCTCCCATTCGGATGGCTTCGGCAGAGGGTTTATTGATTCCTCATATGTTTTCCTCAGTGTTTCGGTAAGGTAAGCATTTAATGCAAACCTCGAGCAGTCTTGGTAATTGTTCACTGTTAAACATCTTATGACATGACCACAAGGTATCCCATCAAGTTGCCAATGCCTACATGTACATGTCATATGTTGAAAATCAACAATCACATTTTGTGCCCCCTTTTTGACCTTGCATTTCGTATTTGAGATCATGCGAACATCCCACTTGGTAAAAGTTTTCTTGTTTTCTTTTACAACTTCATCCGCCCAAGGGGTAAGTGTTGTTGTTGCTTCCGCTAAAAAATCAGCCAAAATGAAGAAGTTAAGATCAATAACATCAAAACTAATAAAACATTAATATTACAAATTTACTTAATACCTGCAAAGTTACGTCTTTGAAACCACCATTGTTGCATTGTAGCACGAAAAAAATCGATCAACATAAGTATTGGCACCTTACGTGCGTGTCTAGATAATGCATTTATAGACTCCGCACTGTTGGATGACATAAGATTGTATCGGTTCCCTTCAAAATGTGCCCTTGACCAGGTTTCTGGATTTATACTTTTTAAGTACTCCCATACTGGTTCTTTTTTCTTTTTCATAACATCCATGGCAGCATCAAAAGCATCAACTGTGTACGCCCTACACGCCTCCTAAAAAATTCCTTTAACCGTCTTACTCTTGCCGAATCTAGATACTATGTTGAAATACAAATGGACACCACATATTCCATGATGAGCGTGAGGAAAAATGTTGGCAACGGATGTTGCTATAGATGGAGACCTATCAAATATAATTGTAAGCTCCTGCATATTTCTTATGCAATCATGTAGTTTTTGAAAAAACCATGTCCGAGAATCGGTACACTCATTTTTGCATATACCATATGCAACCGGTAATATTTGGTTTTGTCCGTCCTTAGTAACTGCAAGTAACATGGTACCTTTGAACTCGCCCTTTAGGTGAGCTCCATCTACTACTAGGATCGGCTTACAAAAATTGACAAAAGCGCGTGCCTACAATACATTGTATATCTATTCAAATACACCAAAATAAATATTAAAAAATTAATATAATATGATAATACTAACCGAGCAACCGAGTGCAACGTACAAAAACTCAAAGCGATCATCAGCATCTGTTTTAATATGTCTGACAGTACCCGGATTATGTTTGGCCAAGTTGTGACAATACGCCGGAAGTTTGGTAAAAGAATCCTCTTTCGTACCCCCTTAACGACAACAATGCATATTGCTTCGCACGCCATGCCTGATGGTATGAGATATTGATATTCAATTGAGCATTCATATCATTAACAATTTCTTTTCCCCGATAAACTCTACTATAGTCTTCAGCCAAAACATCAGCAACATATTCACCCAAAACATATTTGTTTGCTTGTCGATGATTAGGTTGCAACAATGTTGAAGAACATGTGTGTACATCAACAAATTTATTCACTTGGAAAAGTCCATCAGAATTTTTAATTGCTTTTGCTCTTAGTAACCAAGAACAATTTTTCGAAACACACACAGCTTCATACCTTGATTTGGTGGATCTACTTGTCCTCGTCTGGAAACCTTCTCGAAGACATTTTTTTACCAATACACCGCTTTAAAAGTTCTTTGTTCTTAAATATACTCTCACATTGAATCTTTTGAAGATTCATGTCTACCATCTGTGTTGGGATATCTTCATTAATATCAACTGGCCATGCTGGTACAGGGGGCATACCGTGAAAAAGGTTATCGGGAAACCTAGCTTTTACTTCATCACCCAACTCATCTCTATCGGAATTGCTTTGTAGCTCGGTTATATCTAAACATACATCACCAACATCAACATAATGCTCGTAAACATGATTTTTTTTCATTTTTTTTACTTGAATTTTTTGTCTTTTTAGTTTTATCTACCACACGCCTATTCATAACTTTAACTTCTTGTTCGGCAACATCATCACAACGACCACCCACATGATTAAGATATGTACCAACATCATCATCACCAACAGACTTGTAATTCTCAGGATCAATATAGTGAATAGGTGAATAACTAACATTAACATTTTCAGCAACACTGTGAAACTGAGGTACACTAGGAGTATTGAAAGTACCTATCGGATCATTGCTCCCTTTATAACTGCATAAATTACCAACAACCTGGTTTCCAATTTCACCACCCTCATTAACCTCCTCAACTTCATCAACCACCACAAACACTTTCACAGCCCTTCCTCCACTACATTTGATTACGTTTATCAACATTCTAACATCCATGTCTTCAACTATAGCTATATAATAATTTAATTCAGGATGGTGGAAACGAAGACTAATTCTATATTTGTCTAACAAACCAATTTTGCTTCTTACCAAAGATACAAAATCACTATAACTAATATACTCAGAAAATATCAAAGCAAGTTCAGAAATACCTCCCTGTGGACATATGTATTCCAGATTAGTTCTATTAACTTGCTATCTCCCACCGGTTACAAGACAAACCAAATATTCAATCATTTTTTGAGCAAATTGTAGAGAGAGTTCCTAAACAAATAACAACCAAAATGATATTTTTTCTACAAAACTTTTTATATAGCAACATGATTTCGTAGTCAAACCAATTCATTTCATAGTCAAACTTAAAAAAAATACAAAAAAATACCACGATTTCGCAGATAGAGTGAGAGTAAATCGCAGATGGACCTATTCCATCTGCGATTTTACCCCTATATATACAACAAAAAAATTAAAAAAAAAAAATTAAAAGCACCTGCGAAAGTACAAGCACCTAAAGCACAGATGTGCTTTAGGTGCTTGTACTTTCGCATATGAGAAGCTCATTTCGCAGATGGGGCATCTCCATCTGCGAAATCGTTGGCTATTTTTGTAATTTCGATTTTTTTGGCTATTTTTGTAATGTCATTAGTGTAAATGGCTATTTTTATCATTTTATCAAATAAAAATACTACATAACATTGATAACCATTAATAACCCTAATAAAAAAATATTACATGCACAGATCAAACAAAAAATAAACTAAGAGAGGCCGAGAGATTTATATAATACAACCAAAGTAGTTTTTCAAAGAAGATCATGTCGCACTGATATATTTCATCATCAAAATCTTTCTTTTATATATCAAATAACTACAGTGTACTTCATTTTTAAGTATTTTAAACAAAACAAAAAGATAAGAGAAGAATATATGAGCAACGAAAAATGAAAGATAATGTTTTTATATAGGAAAAACGTTTTATTTAATTATCCAATTAAGTCGAAGAAATTGTATAGTTTTGGAGTTACAAATAAATATAGTTAAAAACTATTAAATAGAAGAAGTTGAAAAGTTTGAGAGTTTCAAATAAATATAGTTGAAGATAGACGAGGTCGAGGGTTCAAGTCTCACTGTGGACATAGGTGGAATAATTTAAGAATTGTTTAGGACGAGGTCGAGGGTTCAAGTCCCACAAAAACAACCCCTATTCTCGGCGGTGAGGACTTGGAATTTGATTCCACGTATTTCAGTCCTTACCGTGTGCAGAGTGATGATGATGATGATGATGATGATGAGCCTGTTACAAAGCGTCATCTCAAGGCAGTAAATGAAAAGCTTGATCAACTGCTCTCATCCTCTTCCTCCGGAGCTTACTCTGAAGCTGCATTAAAGGCCTTGTTCTCCTCTGTTGTTACAGAACACAGTGCCACACTCTCTGCTGCAGCTAAAGCCATTGAATCCTCTACTTCATAGTGTCAACAAGTCTCACTTGTTGTTGATGCTTCTACTAAGGAGTGCAAGGAAGCGACTGCAAAAGTCGATAAACTAGTTTCTGAAGCTCATCTGCTTCTAGATTCCTTGCAGGCTGCTACTACGAAGAATGCTCAAACCGTCAACGCTTCGGTGGAGAACCTTCAACGGTCCCTTCAGTCTGAACGTTCCAACCTTGAAGCTGCACGCCAGGCCATTGAAGCAGCCAACAAAACTTTACATGCTAACGTCAATGACCGATTGACTCAACTGGAGGCTGAGTTAGCTGTAGAGAATCGTATCATGGATGAGCTAGACAGGCGCACCTCACAGCTGAAAATGCAAAACTACAAGCTGCGTACTGCTACTACTGTGGTCAACGACCTAAAGTCAGAAAGGGAGGTCATTCGGAGTTCTGCTGCTGATGTTCACTCCATCCTCGTTCATCTCCTTGATGCTCACAATCCTATCGTCACCATAACTATCTGACGCCATCTGGCTGACAAGCTAAGACCAGCATTGGACATCCTTAGTCATATCGAGGGTGTTTTGGTGACTGGTGTCCAGCCGAAACAAGGGGGAGAGAAGGTGACAACTCAACCTCCTTCTGGACCGAAACCATCTACTGAACCAAAGGGTAATGAAGCTTCGGTCAGTAACAAGCAGAAAAAGAAGAAGAAGATTGGCGAGGATGACACAGACAATGAGGATGATGTCTATGCGGAGAATCCTAAGAATCCCTTTCAGAAGGTAAAGCCCTCTGAAAAGGAAATGGAAGAAAACTACAAGAAACAAAAAGCTGAGCTCGAGCAGAAGCGAAAGGAGGTGGAGCTCCTAGAGAAGAAAAAGTCCATGTTTCCTGTCTGGACTATAGATTCGCTTCAAAGATGCGCAATCGATGAGCCAAGCATTCTTTGGCTTGAACCAGTAATGTCCTTTGGGCTCGAGAACTCCAAGGATGCACAGTTCGATATGCCAATCACACGAAAGGCATTTATCTTCCATTGCTTCAATTCGACTGCTGCTATTCCTTCCCCAGACCCGAAGGTAGATAAGGATCTGCTAGAGTTTTACTTGGAGTGTGCTCAACCCTAGTACTTGACCTGTAGTTCCAAGAAGATTACCACTGTCAAGGTTCTGAAGCCCTACTCAGCGGGGAAGTTCATTAATGTGAAATTCAAAGTGACTCGAGGAACCGAAGGCTCAGTTCACAACTTCACCCTTGCTGATCTACTGAACCTTAATCCCCATGACTGGATACTCCTCAACAACATTTTTCTGTCAAATCCACAGGAGTACCAGCCAATAATTGATCATGTCAAGCGAATGCTTGTGTGCTACATTCACGAGGTTGAGAAGATGGATCAAGAGATTGCCTCTGCCATTCACAAGCGAACCACGATCAAGACTATGGCAGAGCAGGCAATGTCAACACTATGGTCAAGGGGAAGATAGATTCAAAGTACCACACTGTTATGTTCATCAGAGGCGAAGGTCAGAAATGCATGTTCGCTCTCGTTGATAAACACCTCTTCTCAACGTCTTGCTTGGAGCATATTTTAGAGATCATTTAGAGGTGTGATCAAAACAGTGCAGCTGACAAGAAGTTGTTCACTGACATGCTGAGGTGGTATATCCAGTTTTGGCAGACACTTCTCGCAATAATTCCTCGTTTGTTCAAAGTAATAAAGACCGTGAATCAACACAGAAGAAATGATCTCTCGCCTCATTTGACGCAAAGGGGGAGATTGTTGGGATTATTAGATTGCGTCATGGGCTCGGTCCTTAGCCCAATTTTGATTACCGGTATTGGGCCTGTCCAACCATGCATGTTTTTGTTCTAGGGTTTAGTATATAAGCTGCATGCATGCAGTCTTAGAAGTTATCACTTTTATTATTTTTCTCTGAGTTTGGTAAACCCTAGCTCGCCTCTACAGCGGAAGTTCTTCATCGAGCTTTGCTGAGGCGTGACTTTATTGAATCATAAGCATACGTTTGATTCCATTATGTGTTCATTCTCTTACTGTTTTTGTCTTGTTTGATTTTCATAATCATACCTGCGAAAGATCTAATCGATATAGAATTTAATTCTCATCAGTTGGCACATCAAAACCTTCATTTTCAAAATCAAGATCTTTAAAACTTTCAAAATCAAGATCTTTAAAACTAAAGGCTGATTATACTAATTCAATTCCTAAACCACTTTATTAAGATGAACAAAATAGTGGAACTAGTTTACCTAGTCCTACTAAATTGATTTTATAGATGAACTTCAAAAGGTTAAACAACAAATATGAGTAATAAAACTGAAATATATTATAATTTCGATAACAATTATAATACTACTTTACTTAAAAGAAAATCAATTAGAAGTAAAAGAATTAATATCTAAAGGTCAAAATCGTATTGCAGTTCAATTAGTTAAAATAGGAAGATAAAAATTGAGATTGGTTTAAAAAAGTCATAAAGGGTATCAATTATTCAATTAATTATCTTACTAGTAGTTTATTAATTTGTTAAATGAGTACTAAAATATAGATTGATTGTTCTAAAAATAATAGACTTTGGAATAACATAATAAAAAGACGTTGGAAAATAAACTTAATATATGTAAAAATATTCAACATATAAAAGATTCAAGATCTCACAAAAAACACTATTTATTAAAACTACAAACTAATAGCCATATGTATAATAAACAAATAGAAAAAATTTCTCGATTAATTGAAATGATCAAGATATACAAATAGTAAAGAAATCATAATTTAGAAACAATAAATTATGTTTCTTTAACAATAACCAAAACAACTTGTTAATATGGATTTTTCTAAACAAGAATATCACATTGATTTTAATTACTTAAAAAATATTGAATCTTATAAAGAATATAATAATAAGAAAAGAGCTTGGCATAACAAAGAGTTTTCATATTATTTAAGGTTTCTACACTTAGAACTTTGGGAAGATTATGTTTTATCAAACAAAATTTATTCTCCATTTTTTCAATGGTTTGAGTTATCTTATGCTTCTAAACATAATGTTGATTATTCATTCAAAAATGATTCTATTACTCCTATTTTTAATAAAAAAAAAATACATAGACATTGACTCTAATCAAGAAACTATTTCAAATTATCCACCAAAAAAAGGGATTATTATTGATAAAGATATTTTAGCAACCCCTCTAGTAAAAGTTCCAAATCAACAAGCAACTGAAATTTTTTTGCAAAATATTATTTAGTAAAACAATTACTCAAATGATGTTTTAACAACTATTGGAGAACAATTAGATAGAATAGAAGAAAAGATTTTAAAAGAAAAACCTTTACAAAAGAATTTAACAAATTTAGAAATAGAAACAATAAAAATAAATAAAACATTAAAAAATATGGAATTACAATTATTCAAAAGAAATAAGAAATATGAAGAAGTATGTTTTAATAAAAAAGAAGAAGTAAGTTCTAGTAATTATTCAAATATTAGCTTTGTTCCTTATCAAATTGAAGGAAATTTTAATTTAGGAAATAAAGATCTAATAGACGAAGTAGAGAAAAGACTTTCAAAATTAAATATTAAAAATATTAATACTCTTAAACAAATAGCAACCGGTGAATATGAAGATATTAATAGTGATGACGAAATTGACATTAATACTCTTGCGCAACAATTTAAAAATAATCAAGATATTAATCAACTTACTAATGAATTTTCTAAATTAAATAAAATTAATCAATCTGAATGTAACACATTTGGAAGAAATCAAAAGGCAACACTACGAAATTATTAGAATAGACCTTCTCTTCCTGATGTTCAAATTGAAGAAAGAGCATTCCAGTATGATCGTTCTGCCTATGATGGAACTTCTGTTTACGAATGGAATATGCTCTGAACATCAAATAATGAATATTGTTCAAAAAATAACTATCGCAACTAACGCTTACAAGTCAAAAGGTAATACTCAACTTCAAATTTTTAATATCATTCTTTCTGGGTTCACGGAAACTCTTAAAGGCTGGAGGGATTTCTATGTTACAATAGAAGAAAAATAGGATTTTAAGCGCTACTAAAACCATAATAAAACAAGAAAATGGTCAACATATACAAACGTTAGATGAAGATATGGTTAATACATTAATTTTTGTCATTATCAAAAAATTTGTTGGAGATCCTACTACGTTTCAAGAAAAAGCTTCCGAAATATTAATGAATTTACATTGTAGAAAACTTATTGATTTTAGACGGTATAAAGATAATTATCTTGTTAAAGTCTTTTCAAGACCTGACTGCAAAGAAGCTTATTGGAAAGAACGCTTTATTGTTGGCCTTCTAAAATTATTAGCTGAAAGATTTAGACAAAAACTAAGAGAAAGCTTTAGTAATCAAATTCCTTATCAAAATATAACTTATGAAGATCTAATCAATTATATTAATAAAGAAGGATTAGCAGTTTGCGCAGCTCTTAGGTTTAAGAAAAACTTAAAAATGATAGAATCAATAATAAAAATGGATTAGGAATTTTTTGTCAACAATATGGATATCAACCTTTAACTCAACCATTTACATTAAAATCAAAAAATTACAAGAAAAAATCTTTGAAATATTTTAAGAAAAATAGAAAACATAATAATCCTGAAAGTTATCATAAAAGAAAAGACTATTCTAAAAAACATTACACAAGGTCATCTAAAAAATCTAAAGGAAAATCAAAAGACATTATTATTTGTCATAAATGTGGACGTACCGGTCACAAGCCAACAATTGTTATGCCAAGACAAAAATAAATCAATTAAATATATCATAAGAATTACAAGAACAAATAAGAAAAATTGTTTTAAATTCAGACTCGAACACTGAAGAAAGTATTTTTGACTATCAAACAAATGATTTAAATGTTTTAGAACATACTACTTCTGATTCAGATAATTCTGATGTATATGAAGGTATTGGAAAATTCCATTGTAATTCAATTAATGTGATTACAAATAATTCAATTAATGTTCTCACTCGTAATGATAAAGAACCACTAAAAAACTTAGATTCTATTAAAGATAAAAATATCCAAGAATTAATTATTAAACAAATGCTTAATAAGAAAGAAGGAGACACTATTATATCTAATAATATTGAATTATTTAATCTCAATAATGTATTTGAAATATTTTCTAAAGAAAAACCTATTTCTACTAAGGAACTTCAAGAAGAATTAAAATTGGTTAAAAAAGAAATAAAATAAAAAAATAGACTTCTTATTGTTGAAAAAGGAAAACAATCTTTAACAAATAAAAATAATTTTCAAGAAATCAAAAAATAAAAAGAAAATAAAGAAGTATTAATCGGAAAGATTATAAATCCATAGCTTTCTCAAAAATAGAATACTCAGATTATTCTAGTAAAAAATAATTTTCAAATCAAGATAACAACTTTAATTGATAGTGGTGCAGACATGAATTGCATCCATGAATGAATAATTCATACTCACTTCTATGAAAAAAACTTCTTCTAGATTAAATGGAGCAGGCAACTCAAAATTAATCGTTGATTACAAAGTTTCTGATGTTTATATTTGTAATGATCAATACTACTGTTTCAAAACCCATCTAATCACTACTAGAAAACAGACCTTTAATGACGCGCAATTTATGTCACGCAGTGATTTATGATACGCAAAAGCACGTGACCTGAAAATAATGTCAACTCTCTAGAAATTTTAAGGATTTAGAACGCGCATTCTTGCGTGACCTAGAATAAGTGTTAGAAAAAAAAACACGGAGGGCACTTATTATAAAATATGTGTCATCTAAACATGTCGCTTTATATTTTTTTAATGAAACGCGCTCTTTAGTAATAAGCGGGAAAAAGAAAAACCCAAAAATTAGAAAAGCCCGCTTTCACTTCCCTCTTTACCCTAGCCCGCTTTCACTTTGCTCTTTACCCTAATCGGCCATACTTCTTTCCCCTTCCCACATCGAAACACCAAGAAGAAATTGGAAGCAATTTCGTTCCTCCCGACAGCATTGAAACACCAAGAAGACGATGTTCCTCCCGACGTCATTGGAACACCAAGAAGAAATCGACAGCAATTTCGTTCACCTGCACTCGCTGGAATCTGAATTCGCTACATCTAATCGGAAAGTATGAAGAACTTACCTGCTCCATCTACTTCTATCCTAGAGCCGACGATTTAGGGCCTTACAACTTCTCATCCAACACAGTGTCGAAGATGCTGCTCGTGATTTTTTTGTCATTCTGACAAGCCCTAGCTCAGATTGAACTTAGGTATGCTTTCTTTCTTGCTCCGGTTGTTATGGTTGAATAGAGCGTCGTCTAAGCCCTTTGCTACATAAATGACAGGGTAAACTGGAAGGGCATAATGGCATTAGTAACCCACCAGGTTCAGGTAAAAGAAATTCTGACTACTTTTTATACTTTCCTTTGAAGGGGTTGTAAGAGTAATGAATAAATAATGGATACTTTATATTTTCCTTTGAAGGGTTCATATGCTCGCCATCAACCTAAGCACGCACTTCCGCCTTTTACTCCAACCCATCTCTCCTCTCCGCCACCGTCGCTGACCTACGCGCTGCCCGTCAAGGAGACATGAGTTTGATCATTTTGACAGGAGGAATGCTAGGTTTGATTAAGTCGACGTCTTCTTCTCCTGTCTCAATTTGACACCTCAACTCTTCTTTTTCACTGATCTGCCATCGATACTAGGTTTGATTTTTTTTTATTTGCAGGTTTTGTTAGTAGACCATGTCTACTGCTACTCAAATTAAACATGTCGTATTCTTTTTATTACAAGAGGTGGTTTGTAAAATGGTGGTTGAAGGAGCACATAAGTTCAGAGCCACACAACCTCAGCTTGGTTTTTTGTTCTTTTTTCTTCTTTTGCTTCTGAGACATGATTTGATTGAACTTTTGTGCTCTACATTTTAATGCTATAATTTATGCTTTTGGTCAGGTTACTTTCATGTAGAATGGAATTAGATTATGGTTTATGTTGTCAATTTTAATGCAGCTAAGTGCAGAAGCAAGAAAATTTTTGGTTGATTCTTATGTTGCTCTTCCTAGAGGAGATACAACTCCAGGAAGTAGAGTTGCATATAGCATGACAGTTAGACAGTTAGAGGCTCTAATCAGACTTTTAGAGGCAATTTCTAGGTGTCACCTCGATGATGAGGTAAAGAAAAATTAACAGAAACCAGTTATGTGATGTCCTGTCTTGGTCTTTGCATCCTTTTGTAGCAAACAAACACCTTTTTAAGTGTTTTGCAATTTTTAATGATTTGCAGAGAAGGAGTTTCTTGTTTCATCTTTTTAAGTGTTACAAAAAATTGTAATTTTTATCCTCTTGTCAAACATATACAAAATGTTTTCTCATGTCCTAGTTTCCTCTTTTGCGACTTATGTGCTAAGTTAGCTCCAAATTGTGTGTATTCTGTTTCATGTTCACCCTCGCCATGTTAAATTAGCAACAATACTTCTAAAAACTTCAGTAATCAGGCATGTTTTGTTTATTGATTTTTGTAGAATAGTAATAGCTTGCAAACATATGTATCACTAATTATGTATGGGAGCCTGTAGTGTGGATTCAACTGAGATTGATTTGACCGAGTTCCAAGAAGAGAATCAAGAAGAAGGCGATGTTGAACCTCAGAGAGCAGATGTTGATGCATATTCCAATAACGACCAACCAGGTTGCTATTTTGCTCTAGAGAAGATGGCTACAAACTAGAAATTTTAGTTTACTTGAATTATGTTTATTTGAATATTAAATCATAAATTTACATTCTCACTGGAAAATATATGTTTGAATGTTGTTTAATTTGTCAACTTACTACTTAATTTCTCACTGTATGCAGGTTTTTCATGCAAGATAGATGGTGCAGAGGTAGTTTACCATCTTCTTGCTTTGGCAATGCATCTTTGGTATTCTTCATAAGCGATCATAATTGCTTGACATTTTGTATATTCTTGATCACCAATGACTTGCAGCTGCTAAAGATACCTGTAATATGGAAACATGACTCTTTTAAAAACTACTTCTGATGATATAAAGTTGATCATATTATATCTTTTATCTGTGTTCTATGTGGTGTGAATATCAATTAAATTTTGACATTTTCTTTTGTTTTCTCAATAAAGTTCAAAACGGAAGACAAAAAGCTTGTGAAAGATCAAAATCTTCATAAGAATTTGATCTCTGATGAACGAACGAAAAGAAGTCAGCTGAAACTACAAATGGCTTTTGATGGGCAGGAAAGAGATATGAAGGTATGATCTAAATTATAATTCAGATTCTATCACTTTTATTATGTAATCTCTTAAGTCTTAATACCCATTATTCGTTATGCATGCAGAGATTTTGGGAGCCAAGTGATAAAGTTGATCTTCACTTTGTCTACAAAGATGTTGAAGGAGCATGTAGTATTAGGTTATATAGTTAGCGATGATTATTTGTATTTGACATTTTAGTGCAATGAATTATCTTTCTTATTTATTGTATTTTATTTTGTATTTTGTATGACATTAACTTTTGTGCAATGGATTGTCTTTTTTGTATATGGTATTTTATTTTATATTATGAGACATGACATGCAAATTTAATTTGAAAATTAGTAAAATAAATAATCTTTTTAAAAAATGAAAATAAAATTTACGATACGCATAAATGTGTGTCATCTTCATTTATGACATGGCCTTTCTTGACAGCGGTTTTAATGATACGCATTGTGTGTCGTAAATGCACGTCGTAAATGCGCGTCGTCTATAGACGACCCGCAAAAGCGTGTCGTCTCTCGTTATGACAGGGCCTTCCTTGACGCGCATTTACGCGTCGTCTGAGCGTTTTACGACACGCAATGAGCGTCGTAAAAGGCCTTTTTTCTAGTAGTGAATTTTAGTAGAAAATCTCATTTCTCCTCTAACTTTAGGAACACCATTTATTACTACGATGTATCCATTTAATGTCCATGAAAACGAAATCAAAATTAATATTTTTGGAAAAGAAAATTGGTTATAGCTGATGACTTTACTCAATTCACTTGGGTCTTCTTCCTGAGACTCAAATCTAACACACAGCAGGTCATGATCAACTTTATCAAAGAAATAGAGCTCCAAATCAAGCTACCCGTCAGAAGGATAAGAAGTGACAATGGAACCGAATTCACTAATCATCTCTTGAATAGTTTCTTGGTTTCCAAGGGCATCAGCCACAACTTTTCAGCTCCCTACACACCGCAACAAAATGGAGTAGTAGAGTGAAGAAATCGTACATTGGTCGAAGCAGCTATATCGATGTTAAACTTTTCCAACCTTCCTCTCTACTTCTGGGCCGAAGCAGTCGCAACTGCATACTTTGTGCAAAACTGAAGCATCATTCGCAAGCATCTTAACAAGACTCCGTATGAGGGTCTCAAAAACCAGAAACCCAATGTCCGATTCTTCCATATTTTATGATGCAGATGTTTTGTGATCCACAACAAGGATCACCTTAACAAATTTGCATCAAAATCAGATGAAGACATTTTTCTTGGCTACTCAACTAATAATGTGACCTACCGGGTTCTCATTAGACGTACAAGACTGATATTCGAAAGATTTGATGTCAAATTTGATGACTATTATGTTCGCAACACTGCTCCATCAACTGAAACAAAAGTTATCCTGGAAAGTGATATCCCAACCTCTTCGGGTCCCCAAAATATAGTTGAAATCAACTATGATGATCTTTTTGATCCCGCAGAGACAAATCATCTCTCTGAAGTCCTGGTGTCTCCGGTAGCTCAACAACAACATGCTGAAGTATCTGGTCCAACCCTATCTGAAGAATAGTCACTCAATACTTCCACCTCGTCGGTTGAGGGGGAAAGTTCAACTCTGTTTCAAATAAAACATCAAGGTTCTAGCACTAGAAGATGCATATCCGGTATCTACCCGCAGAGTCACAATCCAATCAAATGTTTCCTCAAACTCTAAGGATGAAGAGTTTGAGAACATCGACACAAGAAAAGATCCAAGGGTTATCACTCATTCATCAATCCAGGGGGAACCATCTTTGGTTCAGGGGGAACTCTCATCCTCAATTCAGGGGGAATGACCTTCAACTACTGTTATTCAAAATCCTACAGTCCAAGATACTTCTGCAGGTTGCTCCCAAGTCGATGCGGAACTACCTTCTCCAACCACATAATCTTCTAACATTGAAGATATTCCCTCTACCGTAGCCGCTGATCACCAACCTTGTCTTCACATTTGGACAAAGGGTCACCCAATGGGTTAAATCATTGGAAACTCATCCGCAAGTATACAAAATCGATCCTCTAGTGATCTAACGGACCACTTCCACTATGCAGCTTTCATGTCTTCAATCGAGCCTCGAACCCTAAAAGAAACAATCATGGAACCCGACTGGATCATTGTAATGAAAGAGGAGTTAGCAAAGTTTGAAAGGAACAAAGTGTGGAAATTGGTACCGAAGCCAAAAGGCCACACAATCGTCGGTACTAGATGGGTATACAAAAACAAGCTTGATGAGCCTGGTGCAGTAGTAAGAAACAAAGCAAGGCTAGCTGCTAAGGGCTGCAGTCAACTTGAAGGCATTGACTACGATGAAACATATGCCCCCATAGCCAGAATGGAAACAATACGCATTTTCCTAGTGCATGCAGCACAAAAGAATATCAAAGTACATCAAATGGATGTAAAAAGTGCCTTTCTGAATGGAGAACTGAAGGAAGAAGTTTACTTGCAACAACCTCGAGGCTTTGAGAGTCTAGAATTTCCAAGCCATTGCTACAAGCTAGAGAAAGCAATATACGGTCTTAAACAAACACTAAGGGCATGGTATGAGACTCTTTCAGAGTTTCTTGTCACGTCTGGATACAAAATAGGTGTGATTGATCCCACGTTATTTAAAAGGGCAAATGGTAATCACTTGATGATCGTCCAAATATATGTGGATGATATCATCTTTGGCTCAACAGATCAAGGTATGGTGAATGATTTTGCAATGCTCATGAGAAGTAAGTTCCAAATGAACATGAATAGAGAGATAAACTTCTTTCTAGGACTTCAAGTGAAACAAGTCCCTCAAGGGATATTCATTCATCAAGAAAAATATATCTCTGAGCTACTGAAGGAATTCTCAATGGAAAATTGTTCCTTAGCCAAGGTCCTAATGGCCTTTGAATACAAGATTTCAGTTGATCATACCGGAGAATCAGGTGACCACAAAACATACCGTGGAATGATTAGGTCATTAATGTACCTCACTGCAATTAGACCGGATATTGTATTTGCAACAGGCTTATGTGCTCGGTACCAAGCTGACCCTAAAGTATCTCACTTGACCGCAGTCAAGCAAATTCTCAGATATCTAAAGGGAAGTATAGCGTTAGGCATCTGGTATTCTACGAGAAATGACTTCATCCTTCAAGAATTCACAGATGCGGATCATGCAGGATGTAGATTAGATCGAAAAATTCCTTCCGGTGGATGCCAATTCCTAGGAGGAAGACTAGTTAGCTAGTCTTCAAGGAAGCAGAATTGTGTCTCATTGTCTACCACAGAGGCAAAATATGTGGCCGCAGCCAGTTGTTGCTCCCAAGTTCTTTGGATGAAGACTCAACTCATGGACTACCTTTACATAATGATGCGGGTACCAATTTATTGTGATTTAGAGAATCCTATAGTGATTTCTCATAATCCTATTCACCATTCTAAGACAAAGCACAATGAACTACGGTACCACTTCATCAAGGACCACATCCTCAAAGGTAACAGTGAACTCATTTTTGTTCCCACTCACGAAGAAATAGCTGATGTTTTTACTAAGGCATTTGATACTACAAAATTAAATAGCTTTTTGGAAATGCTAGGAATGATAAATACATAGCCGCAATTCTTCTTGAATTGATAGCTACTGCAGGCCTCATTGGGTTTCCAAGTGTGAAGGAATTGTTTCTTTTCTTTTCAAAATAAAAAAACTCTTGAAACATTCTCTTCACTGTAGTTCTAAAATAATATATTCATTATATTTATTTTCCGTATACCTAGTATACCGCAATCATATATGATCAATATATTCTTTGGATCCTTTTATTTCTAACTTCATGATCAAATGTTCTTTCGGTTGATGTTACTGCAGTCAAACTGCATTCCACCACAATCATCTAAGTTCAACCGCAATTGCAATAAATGACCCCGCAGTCATAACTTCATAAAAGTTGTGAATAATGTGGTGTGCTATTTAATGGAATTTAAATAGAAAACATTCTTTCAAACATTCACTATGTCGCACATGACAGTTTCATCCCTTTTTCTAATAACCATTCCTTTGACAGGTTCCTTTTTTCGGATAAAAACTAATGAATCGTTTTTCCCATAAACGAAATCTTCAAGAAATCTTTTCCTCAACCAGTCATATCACCCGGCCGTTGGTTGTCAAATCCGTTTCCATTTCCCCATTTTTCACAACGGTTAAAACGATTATCAACCCCACGTTCAGGCGGTGTGTGATAATGACACTGTTTTGCAATAAATGTTCCATTTTCCCGGAAATCTTTTATTTTTGATTTATTTTATCTATGGCTGATAATGGTAAAATCCCAAAGGTTTTTAACTTTAACAGCTATAAATGAATCAATTACATTATTTTTTGAAATCCGGAGGTATAAAAACCCCCAAGATAGCTTTTACGCTATCTGAATCCTTCGACGAACTCTTTTTCTTCTCCATTTTCTTGCTCAAATAGTTTTCTGCAAGTTCTCAAAACCTTTTAACAAAAATGGTGAAATATGTTGTTTCAAGGAAGCAATCAAAAGCTTCCGACCCTGCTAGCCCAACTGGTTCTGAATCCATCATCAAGGATCAAACCCCTTCCATCGCATCGAGCAACTTCAGAGCCATTTTTGAAGATCATCCTTCATATAACAAGGCTATCAGACTGATGATCAAATTCCTTCCCAAACATCCATTGTATAGCACATTCAATGCTTTCACAGAAGCGTTCCAATGGCATTCCTCTTCAAGTGTGCATTCTCTGCATTCAGTTCAAGCCACAACCTTTAAGAAGTGCATCTCAATTTGGTGGATGTTTCACTGGTGGTTCAAACAAAAGACAAATTTCTGGAAGCAATAAACTTAGGGTTCTTCCCTCGACAAGATTTTACTCTCCAAGCCCTAACGATGTGGTGTCAACTCTGTACCAAATGGGTTACCAAAAGAAACTCAAAGGGATCGGCGAGCTTAAGAAAAAATCAACTTCCGAATGTGTGGCAGTTTGTGTGTTACTTCATCATCAGAAGTCTCTCCAGAAGAACATGTGGAATGGAAAACATGGGGATCAAGCTCCTGGAACTTGTTTGGAGCATCTACACTGGAAACGCTGTAAATTACGGTCAAATTCTATTAGAAGATTTCTTGCAGTACATTCCCAAGGAAGCTCCAAGAGAAGATCTAACTGATCTCACTTTTGCTTGATTTTGGTCGCTATGCATCTCAGATTTGCACATGGATGCCAAGCTGGATATGGGCAACGACAAGAACTTGTTTTCCACTCGCGATCTGAAAAGGTACACAGTCTCTAAAGATCAAACTATTTTCAGACCCCTTAGGAGATTGCCTATGTATATTTTGGAGTCCATTAGACTTACAACTCTTGATGTAGCTGACCATATTGTGGCTACGAGTGGTGTTGACCCATACCACTCTTCCCCGCCCAGAACAAGTCAGACTACCGCAACCCTTACCATAACATAGGTTCCTAATAGTACTGCTGTTCCAACAGCAACACAAGTTCCCCCTACCGCAGACCCATCTGCTCTGCCCAAAACAAAAAGAGTTAAATCTCTTGTCATCACCAAAAAAACTCCAGTGAACATAGTGAAAAAGGGAGTTACTCCTTCCAAGAAATGCAAATCCAAAACCGGAGAATCCTCTGTTGCAGTTCATCACTTTCCCTCAAAAACTCAAGATCCCCCAGTCAATGTTACAGATGATTCTCATCATGAGTCTTTGAACTCAGGAAATGTGTTTAGACGGAAGAAACTCAAACTTACCCCCAGTCAAAGCCAAATGCGTACCACAACTTATACCGCAGTTTCTCATAAGACTCTGGTAGTCGTTGGAGCTACCGCAGGTTCACCCGTTCATACCCAATCTCACCACTCAGATACAACAAGTGTATCTGGTTCATCTCACCATGAAGATACACCCCAACCGGATCCCAAGTGGATCCTATTGGTTCGAGTCGCCCTAAGGTCTCCATGGCATCACACTTGCACTACTTTGAGCCTGAGGAGTTAAGCTCCATTTTTATTTGTGTCGCAAAAACACTGCAAACACCTGTTGCACCGTAGGGCAGTTCTTCAGCCCTTACCAAAACTGAGTCAAGTCCATACTTGACTTCAGGTCAAGGAGACCGAGGAAGCTCAGGAAATCATATTCAACCACCGTTACTTAAAAGTGGTCTAGGCCTGGGGAGCACAATCATGCATGCAACCATGAACCCGAGGGATACCTCAGTGCGACATCAAGGATTTGACGGTTACCAATCTGATGATTCTTGGACTCGATATCGTCCAAGTACTGAGTCCGAAATCAGGAAGTTCGAAGCGTTCAAAAGGGAAATTCAATCTAGGAACGCTCAGCAAGTTCAACAACAACAACAAAAAGAGAAGGATCTTCAAACAGTTTCAAAATATTGGGCAGACTCTTTCAGTAACGCGAAAATTGTTCACGACATCTTGGAGACTCAACAATGGATGTATCAGATGGAAGCAACAACTCAACAAGCCCAATTCATGGAAGGTGGTGTTGGTCCATCAAAGCCTCCTCAAAATGATGAAATCCACGATTATAATGACGATGGAACCGCAATAGAGATAAACTCAGGTCCAATTTTCGGCCTTGATGATATTGACTTGGAAGATGTTCAGCAGCAGTGGCGGATGCTCTTAGGGGACAGAGGGGGCCATGGCCCCCCTGGTTTTGAGGTTCCTAATACCTGCATATCTATATATATATATATATATATATATATATATATATATATATATATATATATATATATATATATATATATCTTTTGGTAATGAAATAATTGTTCTGACTGATTAGCCCCCTTTTTTTTATATGCTTACGATGTCTATGTAGTATAACTTATAAATTTAGATATAGAAACTAGATAAATAATTGATCAAAATTTCCGAAAATCTCTGAAAAATTCAAAAATTAAAACCAATCCTTTCTTGTTATACACAATATATCAGGAAACTCCTTTTAACCTCCTTAAAAAACAAAAAATCTAATCTAATTTACACTTATCTTTTAAGTTGAAAAATATGTAAACCTCAAAAGTTTATTTCTCTAAATCTCATATCCGATTGAATAACACAGCTTCCAGAAACAATCTCAAACTGACCGAAAGATAAGCCGCCGCCGCCGCTGTCGGAGTGTGCGCCTCCTCCACAGGTCCTGTGATGCGTGCCGACCTCTCTCCTCTTTGCCGGTCACAACATCTCCTTACTCCGTTGTGCACTCTTGCTGGTTGCCGATCTCCATCACCGGTCTCCTCTCCGTCTCCTCTCCGCCAGATGTAGTATATTGTAATTGTACTTCTCTTTATCTTTCTTGATTTCTTTCTCAATTACTGTGAATGACTATATGAGATTGTGAAATCTTTATCTTTATTTGATAGAGAGTACATTTTAAAAAATGTGCCAAATAAAATTATTATTTTATGTAATAAAAATTTAATTATTGATACTTCTGTTTTCTTACTGTCTAACTAGTAAAATGTGGAAGAAACTCTGGTATTAATATGTATATGCAATTTATAACTTACCGGTATAAAATGAAAATTATTAAAATGATGAACTATATTATCTTTTTTAAGTATGAAATAATATTAAAGTAAGAACTGTAACATACAAAAAATATGAAATAAGTAAAAATAAAAAAGGAAATTTACGATGATTAAGTAGAAATTTATAATAAAAGTTATATTTATCACTAGAGAATGTTTTTGATGAAAATATTCTTAAAAACCGCTACGATTGTTTCCGATGAAAATATCTTCGTTCCTAGTTTAGAATTTTGATGTCATAATAATCGACCAATAATTGTTTATATTGTTTGGATCTCGAGTTTTGATTTCGGCACCCCTAATTCTTAGGCTTGTGTTCCGCCCCTGTTCAGCAGCCCCTTCATTAAGAAGAATTCATGATGTTATTTGAAGATGAAGAGTCGAGTGGATCCTAACACTCCACCTTGAAGCCAAAAGTGAAGAAAAAGAAAAAAAATGCAGTATCAAGAAAGGAGTTTCTAAGGTGCCGTTTGATTTTTTGAAGCAAAAATTCATGAAGTCTGCAGACCACCTCTGCATTCCTTTGCAGTAGAAGAGGTGGACCAAACGGCTGCAGACTGTAATAAGAAGCGTGTTTGTTTTTTTAACATCTGCATACTACTGCAAATATTAAAATGTAACATACAGATATCTAGGTATGGGAATTTGAGTATTTTATTTTGGGGAATGAGGAGACTCGGCGAGTTGACGCCTCAACTCGTCGAGTAGGATCGCATTTTGGGGACCAGTTTAATGAAGGGACTCGACGAGTCGGGTATTTGGACTCGCCGAGTCGTCGCTGTCAAGGAAAATCCTAATTGTCCGGGTTTTGGACCTATTTAAAGGCCCTTATGGCCTTCAGTGGCGGCCACCTACACCTTTGAGAGACTCCAATCGAACCAGAGAGCTGAGAGAGTGAAGAAGAGCCATTTTAGAGCATTCTTGAGGTGGTTGTGCAATGGAGTAGTCATTTCCAGCAAAGGGAGGTCAAGGGGGTGTCGATTCAGAGCTTTTGAGCTTGCATCTTCACCATGGAGGTACCAAATCGTTCTCCCTTTTCTGTTTTGGGTAAGATTGGTGATTTTAGGGTTTTCTAGCTTCTTTTATGGCATGATTTGTGGAGTATAGTGTCCCATTGAGTGTGAAGCCATAGATTTGGACCCAAAGAGGTCCAAAGAGTCCCTTCCATCCTGCTTTATGCATTCTATTTGGAGTTTTGAGCTAGGGTTGTTATGTAATGAAGGGTTTCACCCAAATGAGCTTGTAGAACCTTGCATGAGTGCCCAAGGTTCGACCTTTTCGTGATTATTGGCTTTGCGGGAGTTAGATCTATGGTTTGATGAAGCAGATCTGACCTCAGAAGGTCAGATGAGGGTTGTCATGGGAGCAACTCGCCGAGTCCATAGGCAGACTCGACGAGCCGAGTCGGGGTTGCCCCACGATTCGTTGCCGAGTAACTCGACGAGTGGAGAGGGAACTCGTCATGTCTAAGAGGTTTAAAAAGGATTTAGAGAACCCGTATGGACTCGCCGAGTCACTCTTGTGTACTCGCCGAGTCTGGTCAGTGTTGACCGTTGACTGGAGTTGTCTTATGTTGACTTTAGGAGTTTTGGTCAACAGAGGTAATAGAGGTCAGGGAAGGGTAAAATGGTCTTTTACCCATTACCTGACTAGAGAAGGAAAGAGTAATCGCCGGTTAATTAGATTTGGGACTTCGAGTATTAATTAGAGATATTTGCCATATGTGTTAAGCGGTGGCAAGTCCGAGGTTCGCATGTGCAGATAATTGCTTTCTGATTGCCAGGTGAGTCTTCTCCCTATAGTTTACCTTGAGTAGGTAACCAGGGTTATGTGACAGATTATTTATATGATGTGTATGTTATGTGTTGTACTGCATTATTTCTATGTGATTTATGTTGTGCATGTTTACAGAGTTAGAACCGGAAGGTTCCCAGAGTTAGCACCGGAAGGTTCACAGAGTAGGGTCCACGGACCCACAAAGTTATAGCCTCAAGTGGCTAATATGTGTTATGTGTAGTATTTTGGGGAACTCACTAAGCTTCGTGCTTACGGTGTTTTGTGTTATGTGTTTCAGGTTTCTCTTAGGATCATGGGACGGCACCGACTCGATTGTGCACACCAGAGAAAGAGTCATGTTTTGAGGATCCTGGTTTATTATGCAAGTGAAAATGGGGTTATGTTTTGTAATTCAATTATGAATGAGATTTTAAGCAAAGTGTTTTTAAGAATTAAATGATTATTTTTAAATGAAAAATTGTTTTTTGAAATTTTCGGTGTTACAAGTTTGTATCAGAGCCTTGGTTTGAGGGATTCGGATGCGCCTTCGGGTAAATCTGGACTCAAACTGAGGAAGTAAGAAAAGTTTTCAAAGAAATAATTTTCTAAAGCGAATAAGAGTTCAAAGAGAAAGCGAGAAAGAGCAGTGTGTATAATTAGCCAGAGCCCGAACGGTGATTTCTCAAAATACCCTTACTTTTGTGTTATGAGATATTTATGACGCACTTTATGAGATATTATTGCATGCTAGAAATAGGCTAGGTATTCCATATCTTAGGACTAGAGTGGCCTGATTTGTGATGCCTTAGCCTAGGAATTGCTATTATATGCGATGTGCTTTTGAGTATGTGATGAGTGAGAATATTTAGTTGGAATCCTTTAGGGGATTTGAGTAGAGGAGTAATCTAGGGGAGATACCTAGATAAGTACCGTGGTACTTAGCGAAAGAATAGTTAGAACCCGTGAGGGGAAGAGTTGCAGAGTTCAGTGGTACTTTCGAGGATGAGCAGAGGAAGCGGAGTTATCACCCAGAGTGAGTCATATATATTCTTCGATGCTCGAATGCTACTTGCTTCATGCTTTGTGGAACTCTCGATGATGGGAGTAAGCTACCAAGCGAATATGACGATATTCAGGAGGTAGATGGCTGGCATCATTAGGAGCTCTTCAGCAGCTGATGGCAGAGAAGTGTGGGAATCTAGGAAGAGCCTAGGGAGTAACTTTAGCCAGATGAGTGCGCTGGCAGAGTAGAGAATTTTGCTGGGGAGCGAGCGCACAACGGAATTGGTGAACGAGAAGGTCGAGCAGCTACTTAGGAGCTCCGGGATAGTCTGTGTGGAAAGTATGGGTAGATGTGGCAGGTAGTATGGGCCCGTACTACTGAAAGCAGAGGACCCATACTTGATACAGGGAGTATTCTGAAGGTTCTAATGAGCGTATTGAGGAGTGATGTTATGGTTCGAGTACCATACATCGGAGCGGATTGAGGAGTGATGTTATGGTTCGAGTACCATACATCGGAGCAGATGGAGGAGTGATGCTATGGTTCGAGTACCATACATCAGAGCAGATTGAGGAGTGATGTTATGGTTCGAGTACCATACATCGAAGCAGATGGAGGAGTGATGTTATGGTTCGAGTACCATACATCGGAGCGGATTGAGGAGTGATGTTATGGTTCGAGTACCATACATCGGAGCAGATGGAGGAGTGATGCTATGATTCGAGTACCATACATCGGAGCAGATTGAGGAGTGATGTTATAGTTCGAGTACCATACATCAGAGCAGATGGAGGAGTAATGCTATGGTTCGGGTACCACACACCGGAGAATATTGAGAAGAGATGTCATGGGATGGGTACCATGGTTCGTAGTGAATGATGCTTGAGGTTCTCCGGTTATCCGGTCGCGATTGATGAGGTAGATATTGTACGCTATGGGTTTTAGGCCCGTGGGCCATGATTGAGTTCGAAGAGGCGTCCCTTGAGAGGGAGGTCGAGAGCCTTTCAGAGTATTTTGGTAAGGAGTCAGAGGGAAGGGAGAATTTCGGTCTGAGTTGAGCAATCAGTCGATAGAGGAGATGTCACCTTCTATGACCTGGGTGGTGCTAATTATGTTCGTGTGCGGAACATGAGAGGCATGATGTTTAAGTTTTGGGTTTGGGGTTAAAACCTACAGGTTGTCATTGATGATGATTTTCCATCAGAGTATCAGGTAGCATGTGTGCCGCGAGGCAGTGATTTACCATGAGCAGATAGTCAGTTGGGACTAAGATAGTCGAGGACCACGTACCTATTTGAGTATAGTAGGGTGTATTGTAGAGGTATCAGTGGAGAGTCCAATCGAGTTAATCAGTGCAGTGGTTTTTCTATCTATGTTGGGTATTGAATATGGGAGTGGGTCCCTGTTCTTGGGATGATCCATGTGTTGGAACGTCGGTTGATGAGACGAGGTGGGGGAGTATGATGATTTCATGGTCCAGTCTATGAGTCAGTGATGTTTTTGGACAGTTGAGTTGTTTGGTATTGGATTGGTACGAGACTTGGAACGACTAGAGGCAGTCGTGACGAGAAGTTCTTGAGGATTTCATCTGAGGTTCAGAGTTATGAGATCGATTGATTTCCTTAAGGGGGATTATCGGGCGTTGCGTAGCACTTTCCAGGGGCAGGTGCGTTATTGCTAGTGAAAATAGTTTGTGAGGTTATTGATGTGTCAGATAGTGATGGTTCGAACCCTAAGTGGGGGAGAACCGGGTGGTTTATTGAGAGAACCAGGGATTTGTGCAAGAGCGGTTAGGGGTTGGATACAGAAACCTGCGGCTTGAATTCATGAGATCAGGGTCATTGGTGATCAAGGAAAGGTGTAGGGCGAGATAATGCATGTGCTATATGTCGGAGAGAAGGATGGGTGTCTCCACGGTGGGTGGTCAATGGTCAGGAATCTGGTGGTGGTCAGAGTCGTTTCAAGTGGAAGACTCGTAATGATGGTATGGGCAGTTGAGAACTTCTGAGTTGAATTATGGGTAGAAGATTGTCGAGTAGTCAACTCCCGGGCTGGGATGTGTATTCTTTCTTGGATTTTGATCAGTAGTGGAAAGGGTTTCGGAGGATCATCAGTGTGTTCTAAAGAGTTAGCGTCTTCCTTGTATTCCAATTGAGTGTTTGGATGCACTGAAGTTGCGCATTGAGTGAAATAGGAAATTATTATGGGATTCAGAGGAAATGTATTGTTGTATGTGTATGGTGCTGGGAGTAAGGGGATCAGTGATAGAGGCGGGACATTGTGATGCTCTGTTAGGGTGTTCCATGGTTTCCGCGTATAGCGTCCCGATTTCGGAGTTATTTAGAGTCTTGGGTTTAAGATGACTAGTGATGTATCATGTATCCATGGTTCCAGTGGGATCCCTTCATGTATTGTCATCAAGGGAGATTATTTAAGGAAATGGATCTCCGCAGAGGTAGGTTCTATGTTATGGCGGTTGCCGCCAGAGTCTGTAATGCATATCAGGGCAAGTGTGTGTGTAACTATCTATGATAGTCCTCGGTGCATGAGTTAGTGAACATAGTGGGGCGTTGTAATGAGAATGAGAGTATAGGGTGAAGCTACGAGGAGCCGTAGTATTCACCAGTCAGAGGGTGATGTGATGCTACGGGGAGCCGTAGTACTCACAAGTGAGTGAGAGAGAGAGAGAGAGAGAGAGAGTCGTGATGCTACGGGGAGCCGTAGTATTTGCCAGTCATAGGGTGTTGTGATGCTACGGGGAGCCGTAGTACTCACAAGTGAGAGAGAGAGAGAGAGAGAGAGTCGTGATGCTACGGGGAGCCGTAGTATTCGCTAGTTAGAGGGTGTTGTGATCCTACGGGGAGTTGTAGTACTCACAAGTCAGAGGGAGGGAGTCGTGGTACTATGGGGAGCCGTAGTACTCACTAGTTAGTTTGCGTTGTGATACTACGGGGAGCCATAGTACTCACTAGTCAGAGGCTGTCGTAATGTTGCGGGAAGCCATAGTACCCACTAGACGGCAAGAGAGTGTGATGTTGGAGTGTTCTCAGATAAGTGCATGATGTAGAAGAGTTTTAGGCTTGAGTAGCCCTAGTGTTGAGTTTTTGGAGCCTAGTTGTTAAACCGGGGCGAGACTGGGGTCTCCGTCTCTGTCGGGAGGGTCAGCGAGGCGCGTGGGAGAATATGCGCAGCAGACGCCAGAGGTTAGAGCTGAGTCGATCTGCGATTGGATTGTATTTTCTTTTATGAGGAAAAGGGAATTTCGTGACTTGCGTGTCACTGGGCCGTGATAGTGGTCACATGGAGGAAGTTAGTGAGATATTTTGGATCATGTTATGTGTGACCTTTGGGGGTTCAGTTGTGGGGCCAAAAGCTGACCTGGTGCTCGGTATCGAATATGAATATGAGAAATGAGCTAGAGTTTACCATAGTGATGGCTGTGGACACTTCAGAGCGAGTGAACGATTCAGACATTCGAGGATATGTTTCGGGCAGGTGTATTAGATTTCGGGGGGAAATTGTGGCCCGTATTTGCCCTTAGCCGAGTTTTCCTACAACAGCCATCATTAGTGCATCAGTATGCCACCGTTTGAGCTGTTGTAGGGAAAGGGGTATCGGACCCCATTTGCTGGGGAGAGGTCAAGCAACGTGTGATGGGAAGTACAGAGATCGTGCTTCAGACGTTAGAGCAGATACAATAGGTCAGACAGAGGTTGTTGACCGCTCAGAGTCGCCAGAAGAGTTATGCAGACATGCGCCGGTCCGAGCTCGAATTTTTGGTCGGTGACTTTGCACTCCTGAAGGTCTCTCCTTGGAAAAGAGTGATCCGATTCAGGAAGAGGGGCAAGTTGGGGCCTCAATATATCGGTCCTTTTTGGGTGATCACGAGGGTAGGCAGGGTAGCCTACCGGTTGGAGCTACCTGCAGAGCTAGGTGAGATCCATGACACTTTCCATGTGTCGCAGCTGCGAAAGTGTATAGCCGAGGAGTCGACACTAGTGCCATTAAAGGATATTCAGGTGGATGTGGTCCTGGACTATGTTGAGAGACCGGTGGCTATTCGGGATCGAAAGACCAAGGTTCTGAGGAACAAAGAGGTGCCTCTGGTGCAGGTCCAGTGGCAACACCGGAAGGCGTCAGAGCTTACTTGGGAACCGGAGCGCGAGATGCGTGAGCAGTATCCGGAGTTGTTTCCAGAGTAAGACTTCGAGGGCGAAGTCTGATTCTAGTGGGGGAGAATTGTAACATCCGGATATCCAGGTATGGGAATTTGAGTATTTTATTTTGGGGAATGAGGAGACTCGGCGAGTTGACGCGTCAACTCGTCGAGTAGGATCGCGTTTTGGGGACCAGTTTAATGAAGGGACTCGACGAGTCGGGTATTTGGACTCGCCGAGTCGTCGCTGTCAAGGAAAACCCTAATTGTCCGGGTTTGGGACCTATTTAAAGGCCCTTATGGCCTTCAGTGGCGGCCACCTACACCTTTGAGAGACTCCTATCGAACCAGAGAGATGAGAGAGTGAAGAAGAGCCATTTTGGAGCATTCTTGAGGTGGTTGTGCAATGGAGTAGTCATTTCCAGCAAAGGGAGGTCAATGGGGGTGTCGATTCAGAGCTTTTGAGCTTTCATCTTCACCATGGAGGTATCAGATCATTCTCCCTTTTCTGTTTTGGGTAAGATTGGTGATTTTAGGGTTTTTCTAGCTTCTTTTATGGCATGATTAGTGGAGTATAGTGTCCCATTGAGTGTGAAGCCATAGATCTGGACCCAAAGAGGTCCAGAGAGTCCCTTCCATCCTGCTTTATGCATTCTATTTGGAGTTTTGAGCTAGGGTTGTTATGTAATGAAGGGTTTCACCCAAATGAGCTTGTAGAACCTTGCATGAGTGCCCAAGGTTCGACCTTTTCGTGGTTATTGGCTTTGAGGGAGTTAGATCTATGGTTTGGTGAAGCAGATCTGACCTCAAAAGGTCAGATGAGGGTTGTCATGGAAGCAACTCGCCGAGTCCATAGGCAGACTCGACGAGCCGAGTTGGGGTTGCCCCGCGATTCGTTGCCGAGTAACTTGATGAGTGGAGAGGGAACTCGTCATGTCTAAGAGGTTTAAAAAGGATTTAGAGAACCCGTATGGACTCGCCGAGTCACTCTTGTGTACTCGCCGAGTCTGGTCAGTGTTGAGCGTTGACTTGAGTTGTCTTATGTTGACTTTAGGAGTTTTGGTCAACAGAGGTAATAGAGGCCGGGGAAGGGTAAAATGGTCTTTTACCCATTACCTGACTAGAGAAGGAAAGATTAATTGCCGGTTAATTAGAGTTGGGACTTCGAGTATTAATTAGAGATATTTGCCATATGTGTTAGGCGGTGGCGAGTCCGAGGTTCGCATGTGCAGATAATTGCTTTCTGATTGTCAGGTGAGTCTTCTCGCTAGAGTTTACCTTGAGTAGGTAACCAGAGTTATGTGACAGAGTATTCATATGTTGTGTATGTTATGTGTTGTACTGCATTATTTCTATGTGATTTATGTTGTGCATGTTTACAGAGTTAGAACCGGAAGGTTCACAGAGTAGGGTCCACGGACCCACAGAGTTATAGCCTCGAGTGGCTAATATGTGTTATGTGTAGTATTTTGGGGAACTCACTAAGCTTCGTGCTTACAGCGTTTTGTGTTATGTGATTCAGGTTTCTCTCAGGATCACGGGACGGCACCGGCTCGATTGTACACACTAGAGAAAGAGTCATGTTTTGAGGATCCTGGTTTATTATGCAAGTGATAATGGGGTTATGTTTTGTAATTCGATTATGAATGAGATTTTAAGCAAAGTGTTTTTAAGAATTAAATGATTATTTTTAAATGAAAATTTGTTTTGAAATTTTCGGTGTTACATAAAAAATTAAAATAAACTAATTTTATAAACCGAAAATAGCTTTTTAATACGTAAAATTTAATAACGTATAACATTTCGGTAAAAATTAATGATATTTCAGTGAAAAATAATGATATTTCAACAAAAAAATAAAGATATTTTAGTAAAAAATAATGATATTTCATCAAGATATTATCATTATTGAATATAAAAAAACGAAAAATAAATTCAACAAGAATAAACGAAAAAAAACAAAAACAAATGTGAAATAAAATTTTAACAACGTATAATCAAAATTTCAGAAATAAAAAAAGAAGAAGAAGAGGTTGGAAGAGGTTAGAAGAGGCCGTACAAGTGTTGCGCCAAACAGAGCACGTGTAGAGGTTTTTGACTCAGAAGACTTCTAAAAAACAAACAACTGCGAGATGAAAAGTATTGCTCGTGTGCTGCACCGCACAACAATAAGAGGTTTGAAGAAGGTTTTTCCCAAAAACAAACAACACCTAAGTCTTCAGGCCAAGGTTGATCAAATTTTGGCCGCAGTCATAGCTAAGGAATCAACAAATACCGAAGTTCCTATACTATAGTCCTTAGTGGAAAGGGTGGAAACTCTTGAGACAAGGGAAAGTTTACTTGCTCAAAGAGTTAGTCTTGCAATAAAAATGGGAATCAGAGACCTGGATAATCGTTGAATCGCAAAACATAAAGAGTTCCTATCAACTGCTGAAAAGCTTATCAAGGAAATAACAACACTGAAGGATGAATTCAATGCTTCTCTTGACAAACAATTTGCTCATTCCAAGCAATTGGTAGATGAAACCCACAATGCATATGAATCCAACCTTGCAGTTCTACAAACAACAATCAATGGGTTACGACGATCTCCAATTGCAAATTCAAGTGTCGATGAGATTTTGCGGCTCACCAAGGAGATCTATCAACTCCTTTTCAATCAAGAAATTCCCAACAACTAGTAGCTATGTGAAACAATAAAGTCTCAATCTAATGAAGGTTTTTCAAAAATTGATGGCCTTAAACAATGGTTTGAGGAGCAACAATTTGTTGCTTCCTCATGGTTTTGATACAACCATGGATGAGTCCTTAATCAACTCTTGGGTAAATCCTACCCGAAGGCTTCTCGATGATGATTATAGGCCTATTTTTACCTATGATGAGCCTCCACCCAATGGATATTAGGACATTCCAATCTCTCCAAATTTTTAGTTTTTCCCCGTGTTCGAACCTTTTGATCTCAACCTCCCAGATGATCAAAGACTTCCCCTTGAATTTGAACAACTAAACCAGTTTCATGCCAAGCATAGGACTGAATTTGAAAAGATTTGGTCTAATGACAGACCATCAGGGGTGAAGAATTATAAAGTGAGGAAATTTATGAAGAATGACTTCGTTCAGTATACACTCACTAGGAGAGGAGATGATTATATCATTACACAAATTGATTTCCCTGCATCAACCCCGAAGAAGTTTTCCTGATTGCAAGGATTTTCCACATCAAAGCTGAAAAGCACCCGAAAATTAAGATTGTCTATGAGAAAGCTTGTGAGTTTATTAAGGCATTAGTCTATGATTTTGGGAAAATAGATGCAGATATTCATCTTGTCCTTGCCAAGAAGTTCAAATTTCCAGAGTTTGAGTCTGCACCAAGCTTTAGTGAAGGCTATCAAGAAATGTCTCTTGGTGCAACAAACTTTCCGGAGTTAGGAGTGATTTATAAAAAAGCCAAAAAGTGAACTCAAATACTTCATTCCTGTGATCGCAACGCATATACTGACAAAGAAACAACTGGAGACAACCCTGGCTTCGGTTCAAAGATCCAAAAATACAACAGATGAAGTCAAGTTTGAGATAACTAGAAGAATCCGTTAGCTAGGCGAAGTGAGGAAATTCTGGTGTATCCTTATCAAATTCCAGAAGCTTAACAAGTAAAGAAGAAAGTTGAAGATGTCACTTTGGGGGAAAATGTTGATACATAAAGTGACCCTCTTAACTTTAAGGATCTGCAGTCTTATTTTGTTTCTACCACAATTGATGTGTGTCTACCGCAGTTAATGTTAAAGAAGTTACTCTAAGTACCGTAGTGATCCGCAACCACTACCACAGTGAAGACTGTCGAAGACTTTTGTTATCTGACTTAGCGTATTAGCATTATTTTATCCAGCGAAACTTGCATGGTCACTTAAATCAGTAGAATATTAGTTTTTATTTCAGATGTAACTTTATGTAACTCTATAAATAGAGGCATCCATCCTCATGTAATAAACACATCTATTTTCACGATCTTTTGAACTTTCACTGAAATACAAAGATCATTCTCTTATTTCTCTGTCTTATCTAATATCCAAGATCCTCTTCATCTTAAACTTATCATACTTACTAACTCGTGTTTGAATGCAAGCCATGTTAAGAATCAGTTTGATGTTTACTTGATATAGCTTGTTGTCATTTACATTTCCGCAACTAACTATCTAACATTTCTAACTTATTATTGTTGAGCTAACTTGATCATTTGAGATTAACTTATTCCGCAACTATTATCTTGTACTAAAGTTTGTTTAAGTGTTTCTCAAAAGTTTTTCTCTCAACACAAACAACACGAGGCAACTTTAGGGGGGGGGGATAAAAAGGTAATTAGAAATATAATTTTAAATCTATAAACATGATTGATTAAAGATGCATAAAACATTTGGAAGAAAAGAAGCTCACATAAATCAACTCTTTGCAAGCACCCTATAATTGATCATTGCTTGATCTTTCTTTGATTATCAATGTTTTATTAAACACATCCACATCCTCAAGTTCCACTTCTTTTGTTTCAAATCTTTTTCAGTTGTATCTAATTTATTATTTGGTCTAACATCATCATAACTCATGTGCTTCATTACTTCTATGCCTCCTTTCAACTTTTTGATCTTAAGTTTCAGTCATTGGTTAGCATCAAGCTTCTTTTGAAGATCAATAATCTTGTGGTGAAGTTTCTCTTTTACTCTCTATATAAAGGAACCTGGAAACATTATCCAAAGATATGATTATCCTAAAACACTCTTAAATTTTAAGAATAAGAAATGTTTTTAATAAACCATATGATCGTCGACCAATTTCAACATTCTCTCATTTGCTTTCTTCTGCTCTAAAATCGCCAATTCATTCTGAAATGTGAACACGAACGAGATAATGTAAAAGAAATAGAAAGCTTAACAGAAAAGATGCATTCTGATATAAAAATATTCACCTGATAAATGCAGTATGTAATTAAAAGAAAGACAGAGACTACAAAACAGTAACACTATCAAGTTTCTTCCAATACTCACACCAATAGCTACAATGTTTAAATTACCGATATACCCATCAATATTTTATTTAATTCTTCATTTTTTAATGATAAGAGAGACTTACCTCCTTAGTTGATTAGTTATTCCCATAAGATAAACTCTTCCAGTAGGATCAGTTGTTCTCATGAGATAAAATCTTTCAGTATTTGGATTTTTTCCTTCAACAAACCCTTTTCTCACTTCTTTTGCAGGTGGAGATAAACAATGCTGACAGTAAGGCTGATTGAGAGGAATATGGGCACCAAATATGTCAATAGACATTCCGAAATCATCTATATGTTGATAAATATTATCCATTGCAACAGAAGCAAAGCAAGTGATGCAAAAGTTAATTGAAAGATGGGATAACTTACGTACCTGAAAACAAAAACAAGCAATCGAATCCCGTTGAAATAACAATCTTAAACACATTGAATCTTAATCAAAATCAAAATCAGAATCATATATTAAAAAAAATAAACCCTAAATTACAAATCAAAATCAGTTACACATATTTCGATTACTATGATGTCCGACTTTACTTACCGGATAAACTTTAACACATCGTCGTTCCTTTCACTAACGTCATCAAAGCTATTTCAGGAACAATTGTTCTTATTATCACAAATGTTTATTCAATTGGTATCCCAGTCGATCTTTGTACGTGGAAATCGGTAGGGTAAACATGAAGTAGAAGAGTCGTGGTTGTCCTATTCTGATCGGTGACAACACAAGATCGATTTTCATCCAAAAATGTTTGATTTTATTGGACAACTATGCGGTGGAGAGAGCGGTGCCAAAATCAAGCCTCAACCGATGAACAGTCCCTGGTTCAGCTGGGTAATGTTCCTAAGTCATGTGCATAATTAATAGTATATATAATGGATTTCAACTAATTATCCAACAAATCATATCCATAGTGATAAGAGAAGTCTCTCTCTCTCTCTCTCTCTCTCTATATATATATATATATATATATATATATATATATATATATATATATATATATATATATGAAAAAAAAACCACGAAAAATTGTTATGAAAAATGCCTCAATTCCATGTGTTTTTATTCGATTTCACCGGTTCAACCAGACTTTAACTGTTCTATAAAACCAATTGAACCTGGTTTTTATAAAGAACAGTCTATAAGGCTACTAAGTGTAGGAAACATGTTAAGACATGTTATCACACCAAAAAAGTTATCACCTCAAATTTCATATCAACCATGGTGTTATAATGACAATTGAAGAAATATGCAACATGTTATAACACCCACTAATTTCCATGTCATCATTTATTTTAATTTTTTTTCAACTTTTTTTTATGTTTTTCAATTTTTTTCAATTTTTTATTTTATTTTTTTTATATATTTTATTATATATGTTAAAATATTTATAAAAGCAAATATAAATAAATAAAGCATGTTTTGTAATTAAATCCTAGATTAAACATAACAATTTAAATTAACATTACACAAACAAAAAAATAACACTAAACGCAAAAACTATGACAGTCCTAATTTAAAAACTTAAAACGATAGTCATAGTTAAAATATCTCTTGCGAATCTTCTCCTTTATAGCATGAATCACTCCTAAATCTCGTGGCGACATATCTTCCTCGCTCGTCCAAAGAATTGTCACATCCTTTGTCATTTAATCTTCTTCTGCTTGACAATGAGAGAATTTCAAGTGTTGACGTTGTACTTTGACACTTTCTTTTGCTATTAAATTATGTGTGTCGAACTTTTCATTAATTTCCGCCAACTCTTGTTCCCTTTTTTCAGCTTCATCCGCATGTTATTGAGCGCAATTCACTTTGTCGTGTCCTACCGACATGGGGAGAGCCCTCTTTGATTGTACCTCTGACGATGTTGGCGTTTTAGTGCATTTTGGATCTTTTCTCATAATCTCCCATATTTTTTCTTAATCGAAACGTGATTCATTTCAACATGATATTGTTCCCTTGCGGCTTTAAACAAGTCAAAATCGTTCACCCTTCTTTGCTTTTGCAAAGAAAGTTTGTTGTAGATCTCATTAGACTTGTGCACTTACGACTGATTGGAATCCATTTGCTACTAAACATATCGGTATTGCGATATGGAGGTTTCTTCATAAGTGTGTGAAATTTTCCGAGCACGGCTTCCCAAAAACCAATTCTCCTCATATCATTTTCATGAAGTTCATTTTTGGAAGTCCAACACCACATCACCGCTAAAGCGTACTCCTCCTCTGGTGTCCACCATAGTGGATGCTCGTCACTTTCCGCGATCTCGTTCCCTTTCATTTTTCCCTTTCCCTCTACCTCTCCGACTACCTCCCGGTTACGTTTCGGAAACCGTATCTTGCGTTGGTTGTTTGGGTGGTGGTTGTGTGGTCGTTTGTGGCATGGAAGCAAAAGTATTGAAATTTTTTTGTTGTAGGATTAGATTTTGTTGCATATATGGCGATGTATGAAATTGCATTGTGGGATGAGGCGAGATTAAAATAGTTTTCTTGAAATGGTATTTGTGGTGAGTTTTGAGTGTTGATGAGGTTCATATAGCTCTCACACTGTGTGAAATCCATTCGAGTGGATGCGTTTGTGTCTGGTGGAGATGTGTTTTGGTTTTGCTCCATAGTTGAAAAAGAAATTGATTTTTGATGTAAATTGAGAAAAAGAGAAGAATGGTGTAGTGAAAATGGTATGTAAATGTAGTATATATAGGTAAAAATTAATATATAAATTTCTTTTTTTACTCGTAATTTGACCGTTCAATAGCCTTTTGACCGTTTCTAATTGAAAAAGAGGCGTGTTACGACTCGTTTTGATGGCAACAAGGACAACGTAACGAGTGGGGAGGGTTTTGCCCTTTACCACGTCGTTGAGGGTGAGCCACGTCGGCTCTAACGCCCCTCACGGGCCCATACATTGTACTCTAAATAAGCAGAAAATCGGTGTTAATAAAACTACTACTTTATGTGGTTTCTCGGTCGAACCGGTTGGTCAAAGTGGTTTTTAAAATTTGGGGTTACTTATATTCGTTTGAGAACCTTTTATTTTGTGCGACCAAGAGAATCCATTCTAGCCCTTCATCAAATATAATATACGGCTAGGAGCTGTTCAAGCTTAGAAAGAAACATAGTAATGTAGCTGAGTATTTTGTTGCTTTCATCGACCTTTCAATTAAAAAAACTATTTCTCAAGGGCAAATATGAAAGCTGTTTACACTGCAAACAATAATTACGCGTGTGTAATTCCAAGAAACGGTCTATACTCTTTTTCTCCACATTGTTCATGTTGAGGAATCCTTAGACGTCAGTTTATAATTCAAAAACTTTTCACTCGTTGATTTGTTTGTTCCCTGTTCTACATCTTCTAGTGTTCGATGTTTTACTCTTTTGTTCCTTTTCAAGCACTTTATACTACAATTTCTTCTAGAAGTGGATCAACATTCTTGCCAATCTAGTATCATCAAGTATTATATCTTATGTTATTGGAAGAATGACAAGATATTTACACAATTTAAGTGTACCAAGAACTTCAAGGATATAAGAAGAAGGATCTAAATCAGTTTTTACAAATAAAAAAAGAAATGCATTTGTATTAGAAGACTCCAATGCTGATAACATCACCTAGCATCATGTAGTTTTCCATTTGCATCACATTTGTTATATTTTGTTTTTTAACATATGCTTCGTTTTTTCAAAGCTAAGGTGTCTACTATTCAAAATTAGGTCTAATATTTTATACATATTTATATATTGTATCCGTAATGATTATGTTTCGATTAATTTATGTTGGGGTTATAGTAAGGTGACGTGCCAAATAATAAACTCTTACCTCACAAATTAGTTTCATAAAATGTGTGATGATATTAAAATCATCAACAATTTACATATTAATAAACTGGGTAAATCTTGAATATCTAAGATAAATATGAATAATGAAAGCACATGTAATATTATTTAATGTTTTTGCAATGTTTTTTTTATTCTTATGCATATTTTATCTTAGGTTTTATTATGTCTTAATAAAATCTGAATAACACGTGTTTAATATTCAAATCAGAAAAATCTTAAATATTGTTGATGTTCTATTGTATTTTGTAAATGTTTTTGAATTTGAATTTGGTAATTTAATATTCAAAATTAAAATATTCTTAAATAATGTTGATATTCTAAAATAGTATGTGAACGTTTTTGCATTTCTAACTGGTTAAATAAGTTTAATATTTAAATTAGATAATTTTTAAACATTACTGATACTCTATAATTTTTAAATATTAATTTTGTTTCTTGTACAGTTAATTTATTTCAAATTCAAGTCTTTAGCTTGTTTGACCAAAATGAATGTTCTCACTTTACACCGGTAAAAGGCCATAAATATAAATAAAGCAGCCGAATTGTGTTAAATGTAACTCAATTAACCATACGCGTGTATTGGTTGACTTGGTCTATAAAAATACAAATCCATTTTTTTTTTTTTGAAAGAGATACAAATCCATATTAATGATTGAAGCAACCTCTTTATTACCTCAACAACATATTATTGGTGAAGTATGGTTAGAATTTTAGACCAAGTGCATACAAGGTGGTTGTAAGTTGTAATAATATTGCCGGCTCAACTCTCAACACTCACATCCAATTTCAAGGTTTTATAATAAATATTAAAAAATAGAGATTTGTAAGTTAAAATCTATTTCAAAATCAATAGTTATAATGATTATCATCGAAAACTAGATAACATTGAAAATTTTTCATTCGAAAATTTAATACGGTATATTTTACTAGGTAACCTAGATTAAAAAATATATTATATTTTCTTGAGACAATTAGATGCTGTTCGGAAGTTTCCGTTGGCCTACCTTCCTTAAATATTCATGGGTTCCCTTGTCAAATCATGGCAGCCATGCGTCTTACACGTGTTCATTTTTATTTTCGCATATATAATTTAATTTAATTTATTGTCGAGTACAAACTTGCATCGCCCTAAGCCAATCATATAAAACTAGATGTATGTCCTAGCGTTTTCCTAGCGTTTTCACATGTTTTTTTTTTTAAATATCACAATAATGTTATTGATAAATTTGATATAATAATTCATATATTAAGGAGATATAATATATTGATTATTTTGAAGAGTAAATTACACGAATGGTCCCTATGGGTTTGGGTTGCGCGCTTGGTCCCTAACTTATTTTTTTTTAACTCAGAATGTCTCTACTGTTTGTTTTTGTTACGCGTTTGGTCTTTGTCTTACCTAAAAAGACTATTATTTAAATAAAAAAAATTTATGGGGTAGGTAAGGTAAGGTAAGGTGAATGGGTGGGTTGGGGTGCGTTTATTTAAATAAATTAGAAAATCAAGGGAAAAATAGTATTTTTAGGTAAGACATGGACCAAATGCGTAACAAAAACAAATAGTAGGGACCTTCCGAGTTAAAAAAATTAGTCAGGGACCAAACACGCAAATTACTCTAAACCATAGGGACCATTCATATAATTTACTCTATTTTGAATTATATGATAATATATACATTTATTAAAACTGCATAATCTCAATCTTTTGAATGACTTCTACCCGTAGGTTACTTCATGAATAAAATAAAGACAAAATTGCAAGTTTGGTCCCTGTGGTATGTCAAAAATTGGCTGTTTGGTCCAAAAAGTTTTGGGGTTGCACTGGTGGTCCAAAAGCTTTGATTTGTTGTGGAATTGGTCCAAAGGCTTAACAGCCGTCTACCCCCTCCGTCTGTGTGAGGGTATTTTTGTCAATTCACGCCCATTCCTTTGATATCTTATTAAATTAAACCTCATCATCCTAATTAATTGATACCTACCGCCAAATCCTCTGTGCATTTCGTCAATTGACTCTCTTGTCACTTTCATCTTCATTCGTTACCCAAAAGCCCTAACCTCTAAGTTGAGTTTTTTTATTGTGATCGGTGTTATTTCAGTGTATGAACATACCAATGTGGAATATAAGGCTCTTAGACAAACCGGTCAACGCAAAGGTGGCTTATGGTAAGGATTTTGTAATTTCTCTGTACATTACATGTTTTGTATGTGAAATCATGCTTCTGAACTTATTTTTGTTGTTGGTTTGAAGATGGCCACCCAACATTATTTACCATCAAGCTATACCATGGAGGTGAGTTCACCAAGTTTCCTGATGTTCAATACATTGACGGAAGTGTGAACTATGTTGACATGGTGGATATAGACACGTTTTCAGTTCATGAGTTGGATGCTATCATGAAAGGGTTCAGGTACGGTGTTCCTCCTATGATTTACTATCACTTCCTTGTGCCTGGTGGAGACTTCCACTTTGGTCTTAAACCCTTAGGCAATGATGATGATTTACGAACTTTTTCCCAATATGTGTGTGATCACAAAATCATGAGGGTATATACTGAACATGGTGAGACAAAGTTACTTACCTACTTTATGAATCCTAAACCTGTTAAGAAGGTAACTATTGTAAAAATGGATGAAATAGATGAAAATGATGACAATGAAAACCACACAGCTGAGGTACAAGATTTACCAAGCCCACCTAGATCATCCCCTGTTGAGGTTGAGGTACAACCATTACATGTCGTGGTTCATGATAGACAAAAAGAGCTTATTGCCAATGACTTTATGGAGGCAGCTACAAAATTTGATATTGGTTTGTGTCAAAAGATATTACAATCAAATGCAGATGTTCATGAACATGTACAAGTAGAAGTGGAAGAACATGTTCAAGATGAAGTAGAAGAACATGCACAAGTAGAAGTAGAAAAAAATGTACAAGATGAAGTGGAACTGGATCATGGACATGAGGCTGCCATGGAAGATAACTTGGATAATTACATAGACAACAACATGGATGATTACATGGAGACTGAAATGGAGCATGACAATGGGAGCAAATCTGATGGAGAAGATGGGAGCATATCTGATATGGGAGAGGGTAGTCACTGTGATGAGGAAAATGACAGTGAGGATAGTGAGGATAGTGATTAGGTGGATGAGGAGAATATCATTCCTGAAGTTGAAGTGGATATGAGGGATTTCCACATGAGCATTGACACTGAAGCAGAGTTTTTTGAGAAAACACTAAGGAATAGCATGGAGAAAGATAGAAATCAGGAGCATGAAGATATGGAGTTGGATGTTATTGACAATGATGAATGAGATTCAACAGATGATGATTCTGAGATGGGCAAGAAGAGAAGACAGGTTATTAAAGAATTAGGTAAGGAAAAAAGGTGTTCTTTAGTAGAAGTTCATAAACCAACATTTCGTATAGGACAAAAATATAAAAGTAAAAAAAGAGTTGAAAGACAAAATTGCCCATCATGCCTTGGAAACCAGGAAGAATCTTTTTATTAAGAAAAATGATAAACTTAGGTTGCGGGCCACATGCAAAGGAAAAGTAGTATTCAATGAGAGGCAAGTGGATGGACCTACCACTAGGAAGAAAAGTAAAGGCAAAAGTAAAAAGACAAAGACAAGTACTGAACTGTCTTGTCAGTGGGTTTTACAAGCATCTAGGAAAAGTGAGGAAGAAAGTTGGTGTGTGAAAACCTACCAACCTGAGCATTCATGTCTTAATACAAGAAAGGTAAGAACGGCCACAACAAACTTCATCTCTAAACAGATTATGGATCTAGTGGAATCTAACCCAACTGTGCCAATCAAAGCTGTACAAGAACTACTTCAGAAAAGATATCAGGTGAGCTTCTCCAAAGACAAGGTATTTAGGGCTATAGCAGATGCCAAAAAACATGTGATGGGAGACTACACAAAACAATATGATGTGCTGAGAGATTACATATTAGAGTTGCAGTCCACAAATCCTGACACAACTGTGAAACTGGAACTGGTTCCACAACCAAATCTTGTAAATGCAACTTCAAGATGTTTTCAGAGAATTTATATTTGCTTGGGTGGAATGAAAAAGGGGTTCAAAGCATGCTTAAGGGATTTTATTGGTTTAGATGGGGACTTCATGAAAGGATCTTACCCAGGGCAGATCTTGACTGCAGTTGGCTTAGATTCTAACAATGGTATATACCCATTGGCATACGCCATTGTTGAGTCTGAGAACACACAAAGTTGGAAATGGTTTCTAGAGTACCTGGGATATGATTTGGACCTGTCACAACTTTCAAACTTCACTTTCATAAGTGATAGACAAAAGGTAATAGATTTCCTTGATGTATTTTAGTTTTCTTATTACACTTGTATTATACTAACCACATTTTAATGACTTTGTAGGGCTTATTTCCAGCCATTGCACAGTTGTTCCCAGTTGCTGAACACAGATTCTATCTTAGACATATCTATGAAAACATGAGGAAGAGATGGAGAACTACTGAGTACAAAGAAAAGTTATGGAACTGTGCCAAAGCCACAACAGTGCAAGAATTCAATCATTTGATGAAAGAGTTTAGTGAATATGACATAGAAGCTTATGAATGGTTGAAGAAGATCCCACCACAACACTGGGCTAGAAGCCATTTCACAGGTAGACAACTCTCAATTCAGTGCTAAGTTACACAAATTTGTTGTATGCTGTTCTAAATTACAATTGTCTTGCAGGTAGACCAATCACAGACATGCTTTTAAATAACATATGTGAAGTGTTTAACAGTAAACTGATAGAAGGTAAGGATAAACTAATAATCATATGCTTAGAGTACATTCGGGAGTACATGATGAAGAGGATTTGCAATGTGATAAAGGTTCAACAGAAGTGTGCAGGTCCATTGACTCCAACAGCAACAAAGATCATGGAAACAAAGACAACAAATGCTTCTAACTACATAGCCAGGTGGAATTCCTCAGACAAGTATGAAGTACAAGGACCATGGCAAGATCAACATGTTGTTGACATGGGCCAAAGGGTATGCAGCTGTAGGAAATGGGAATTAACAGGAATTCCTTGTAAGCATGTGATTGCAGTCCTATTTGATAAAGCTGACAATGGTGAGGATGTGGGTGAACTTTACACTTATGTACACAAGGTGCATTGGCTTGAAACCTGGAAAGAGGCTTATTCCTCTAAGGTAGAACCAATCAAAGGTCGTATCATGTGGCCTGTTAGTGATTGTCCAATAAAGATCAACCCTCCTCCACATCGTAATCAGCCTGGTAGGCCCAAGAAGAAGAGGCAAAGATCCATGGAGGAAAAATCTCAAAGTCAGGCTCAAAGTCAGAGCCAAACTCAAAGTCAAAGTCAAACAATTGGTGCTAGTGGTATAGATGGTCATGGTCCAGGGGAAGTGGAAAACTCACAAGGAAGTTCATTACTGTCACTTGTAGCAAGTGTAAAAACAAGGGACATAATGCAAGAGCATGTAAGGGGCAAGGAGGAAATTGATGTGTTGTCTTGTTGGATTAAGACTATGTAATGTGTTACTTTTGGGAACCATTGTGTTGTTCTTTTGGGTGTCTGTTTTATGGTTTTGATGTTTTTTGGACAACTTTACCCTCCGTTTAGAATGATGTTTTTTTGGTCATGTAACAAGAATTTGGTATGTGCAAATAGTGGTTATTAACTTTGGATGTTCTTTTGTTTATGCATCATTGTCCTTTACTTTTTAGCATCTTTATGTTACTATTAGGTTATGTTAAGCATTAACAGTTTGTCCCATCACTGCTATGTCTAGTAGAACCAAAATATTTGGATGTTTGAAACAAATAACTTCATTACCCACTAACCATAACAATACATTCACTTGCATGTCCAAAAGAGTACATTCACAAACATAGCAATTTTCCCAAATCTACCACAAAATAAACCACTAAAACATGGACGAACTACTTCATCAGAAAAAAAAAACAAACCCAAAAAAAACCCAGCTACATATCAGGTACAACTTTAGTTTTGATTTTTCTTCCTTTATTTTTCCAATATCATACTTGAACATTTGATTTTCTTCCTTCAATTTTCCAACTTCAGTCTTTAGCTTGTTGATTGATCTCAGCAACCCATGTATTATTGATTTTGATCGTTCACACATTTGAGGGTTGATCCATCCCACAAACCCACATGTCGAATCCTAGCAAAATATAAGAAGGAATTGAGTGATCAGTGAAAAATCTTCATAACCAACCACATGAATACTAACCTCTTTAGGGCATCCCCAAAAACGTCGACCAGGGTTCTTATCAGTCCAAGCCGTTCGCACTATCACCATTTGACCACAGAAACACCTAACCATTGTTGATTTTGAGTTTGGAAGACACGATTTTGATTTTAGCAGGAGGAGATATCGATTTAGGGAAAAGATGAAACACACGTTCGATCTATTAATAAGGAGAGTAGACGTTTGGGGGTTTAATTTAATAAGATATCAAAGGAATGGGCGTGAATTGACAAAAATACCCTCACACAGACGGAGGGGGTAGACGGTTGTTAAGCCTTTGGACCAATTCCACAACAAATCAAAGCTTTTGGACCACCAGTGCAACCCCAAAACTTTTTGGACCAAACATCCAATTTTTGACATACCACAAGGACCAAACTTGCAATTTTGTCATAAAATAAACTATAATATATAGTTTAATGTCATTTATAGTTGTAGTTATTATTAATTAATTTTCTAAAATTTATTTGCTTAACATTTTAATCTTTATCATTGTAATTATTTAAATCTTCAAACATTTTATTTTATTTTAAAGGTAACAATATAATCATTTATATATAGTTATTTTTAACTATTATTATTGTAAGTTATTTTAAGCTATTTATTTGAAAACTTTTAACGATTATAAAAATATCTTTAGGAAATATTTTTGTTAAAATGATATTACAATTTAGTTTTTGCATTTAGCACTACAATTTATCATTTTTAACTATTCACAAAATATTCTTTGGGTTTTTTAAGTGGAACTGAAATTTATATTGAAGTTGACCATGTAATGTTATATTTAAATTAACAACTTAAGTATTTTGTCCAAACTGTTCAAAATTTGTAGCTTTAAATTGATAATGGTTTACATACAACAACATATTAAATCTAATAAATTAGGTATAATATGTTAAAAGTTAAAGACATAACTTTATAAGTAGAAGTAAAATTATTATTTTAATATTGAAATTTAGTTTATTTATGATTACATTTTAGGTTTGATAATTATTTAACCTTATTAACCAACTTATAATCATTATTAGAAAGACACTACAATTTATCACTTTTAACTATTTATAAAATATTCTTTAGGTTGTTTAAGTTGAACTAAAATTTATATTTAAGTTGATCCTGTAAGGTTATATTTAAATTAACAATTTAAGTATTTTATACAAATTGTTCAAAAGTAGTAGCTTTAAAATGATAATGGTTTACATACAACAACATATTAGACATAATAAATTAAGTATAATATGTTAAATGTTAAAAACATAATATTATAAGTAAAAGAAAATATATTCTTTTAATATTGAAATTTAGTTTATATTTGATTACACTTTAGGTTTTATATTTATTTAACCTCATTAACCAACTTATAATCATTATTAGAAAGAAATTGAAAAGTCATGGGAGTTTCAAATGAATGTGGTGAAAGGAAAAATGAATGGGAGTTTCAAATGAATATGGTGAAAGAAAAAATGCTAGCTTTATAAGTATATAATGAAATGATGGGGTTTATATTCTAAACTAGGTGGGGATCCCGGGTTGCGGGGGTCGGATGCGACAATTTTTTCCGTTACTATTCACTACCAAGATGTGTATCTCCTGAAATATAAAACACCTTAAAAACTGCATCACCGACCTCAACAATTACGATCAACAAATAGGGAAATATGTGTAATCAAAGTATTACGAATGCACATGGAAAAAAGATGTTCCAACCAAAAAACAAATGTAGAAAGATACAAACGGACACAATTGCAGACAATAAAAGGAAGAACAATTTCATGTAATGCCTTACCTGCAAGTTTGCAAATACATTGTTCTTCTTCCTCTAGGAAAAAACATCCATATAAATCATACACCAAAATGTGACATTACATTTAAATGATAAACCAAAAGACATTAATTACTTAATCAATATTCCATATCTGACATTAACCAAGAATTCCAAATAAACTCTCAGATGCGGCGTGAACATTACCTACGGTGGCTGTCAGTGCTTGACGATTCTCACGTGTGTCAAAGAATCCCATTTCTTGTAGTTGTGCCAGCTGTGTAGCATACAATTCTTCCGGAGGCACTGTTTTTTATTTTATTTATAAAAAATGAAAAATATATAAGTTTGTTTATTTGTGAGATATGAATGATGATTTTGACAAACTAAATAATAGGTAAATACGTTAGTTACCATTTGAATTGTTTGGCATTGTGAAGCCACTGGTTCCAAGCCCCTAAAAGATGTTCATAAGCATATATCCAATCTCATGTTGTTGGGCCCACCTACTACACCAAAAAACAGAATTATTACAAATATAATAATATTTATTAAGATTTAGTTTGCTACACCGGTTTGACATATTTCCCTGAATATACAAACAAAAAATTAATATCAAACCATGAATATCTATTACATGGTGAAGTGAAAATCAACATTTGAGTTGACCTATTAGAAAAAAAGGATAAACATTTTACTGAGTGGGTGGTTGCCTACCAGACAAAAGAGATTCCTGCAGTGTGATTATTTACTATAAATTGTAACAACAGTAGCTGAATGGATGCCTAGACCGGTGATGGTAATTAGCAAAAAAGTGACATTCTAAAATTGTAAATTCAACAAATACAAAAACTCTTAACAAACCCAAACATAAATCTTTTGCTATTGTTCCTTTGTTCTTGTTTTTTGTTTTAACGAAACATTTTTTGTCGCCTGCTTCAATCACCTTCCCATACATTTTTGTCCCCTCGAAGTAGTTATTGCATTCATTGTGAACAGGGGCAAAATGGTCCAACTTTTGTATAATGTGAAGAATAGATATTAAAAAAATGTCATTTACCGTGTTTTTAAGTATTCGATTGAATGTGAAATTTGCATATATGTTGTTAGCTGGTGAATGGATATGACAGCCTGTAATATTCATTGATCAAAAAAATCTGCAAAATTGGAACATTTTAATTAGAGCATGTTGACTTAAATTGGAAGGTTTTCATGTAGTAAATAAGCGAAAAATTGTACAGTTGAAATTCGAATTTTCCTTATTTCATATGGTTGAGCTAAGGAATTTCAGTTAAGTGGTATGATAATGATTTTCTGAGATTTAATTTGGCTCAGTTTATCAACCTTCCATCTCAATCCGACTCTAATATGTATGGACATTTTAATTAGATCCAAAAGGTTAAAACATAAAATAAGAACACTTACACCTTGTCAAACAGATAAGCCTTCCCATGTCGACAGTGGAATGTTTGTTATAAAAATAATAAAGATGTATGATGGTAACATAATTCTAAAAAGGAAATTTTTGAAGAAATTGAAGTTATAAGGTGACTTTAAATAAAAAAGACCATTTTTAAGAAATTTAAGTTATAAGTTTGACATATTCCATAAATAGACCATTTTGACCTTTATGCTTATTTTCACAGTAGAGCATCCATCCTATATAATTCTTCAATCGAAAATAACTAAACCATTGGAAGCGTGGATTGAAGAAACTTCTCATAATATGGTTCCTTTTTGTAGAGGATCTATTCTAAACATTAAATAATATGTCCGATCTGCATCAAAACTATCGGATTTAGAAGTGAAACGTATTCAGCACCTGACAAATCAAATTTGGTAATGGGGAAAGAAGATAAGCATATCATCCCACCTGACAGGTTACCATAGGCCGCCACAATCATAAGTAAAGAAGAAATAGTTATGGGCCAAAAAAAATCTTAAAGTAATTTTGTTATCAAGAGAATGAGAAAAAATAACATTTGGGCCATAAGAAAAGTAATTGTAATGAAATTGGGCCAATTGCAAATAATGTTTATTTTGTATTACATTAAATTTATCAAAGATTACAAAGATAATGCAAGCCCTTAGAAAGCATAGAATCCATGTTTGAGATGAATGATATGTGCCACTAAACCGATTTATTGTTTTTCAAGAAAGGAATTACAAAACAGAGTGCCCTGAGCATATAATCCACATTTCAATATTTGAGATGAAAGATATATGTCACTGTACTGATTTATTTTGCAGGAAAGGAATTGCAAAACATAATGATCATTGATTTCAACTTTTAAACATTTATATTTCATTAAAGCAATTGGGAACGAATTGCTTGGATATTTTCAAATAAACTTTGATAAGAACCATAACAAAACTTACCCCAAGTGAAAATTGAAAATGAATAATTTGCCAGTTTTAGTTTACGTTGCAGAGAAAAAAACAAAAGAATCCAATTCAACTGATAATTGGAATAACAAACATAAATGGCAAAATTGCAAACAATATCACTTATATTCCAATTCATTGAAAATCTCCTTAACTCTATACATGATGGGTTTCTATCTTTAATCACGAATCCAAGTCATGCATATGAAAAGTTATCATTAAAAGATATAATAACTTACCATTCAAAATCTTAGTGATTAATCTGAAACATAAATTACATTAAATAATGTCGATCATCCATCAATAATTAACATAACCTGATTGAAGCATTTCATTGAGCAGTTGGGTTGCAGAGTGAAATAGCAGGTAACTTGTAAACACCTATTGAAATTATGTTGGGCTCCTTTTCTGTCAAGAACAATCAAACCCAAAACCCATCAAGACTCCACTGATTTTCAGTCAAAACAAAGGAAAGAAAAACAAAATCAAAATAAAAAAACACCCCCTTGGTCGATCATTCTGCAATATCAAGGATGCCACCCACCTGCCGACTACCGCTCCGACATCCATCCACCATTTACGCTCCCTCTAACCTCATGGATGCCAATGACGAAAAAACAGGTTCCAAAAACTTCAGTAAATGGCAATCGAATTTGCATACAAAATAAAGATTACAAATCTTAACACAATTAATGGAGTTTGATCTGACCTGAAGAATAGCGAAAGCAAAACATAGCAAAAACAATGATTAGCTTCGATTTCATCAACAAAAGAAGAAGAAGCAGAAGCGAGACTTCGATCACAACACATAGAAGTGTACACAGGTGGTGGTCGTGGTTGTTCAATTGGAAGACGACAGTGGTGGTGGCCAACAAGAAGTGTACACAGGTAATGGAAGTTGCTGAAAAAAAAATAAAAAAATAAAAATTATAGATAAGAGAACGAAAGCAAAAAATTAAGGCTGAGGTTGGACATCGTTATACCCAAATGGAAGTAGACATCAATCCAAACCATTATCTAAAACACCTGCCTGAAGATCATACATGAGATTAGATGGTGAACCCTAACGGAGGTAGGCAACGGTGGAGGTGGGATGAGAGGGAAGCAAATGGATTGCGGAAGGCCGAAATATATCTACTGAACCGAAATCCGGAGGTGAGGTCAGGTTGGGCCATACCGACTGTGGCGGCTGTCGTGTCTTCGGCGGTGGGGACCTCGAATCCATGAAGCTAGAGATGAAGAAGAAAAGTAGAGAAGGAGATGAGGCGGTGAAAGGTTCCAGAAGGTGAAATATATTATCACAAGTCTCCACCTATGGAATGACACGTATCAACTCCATCCTTATCTATACACTACTGTTAATGATTTAAGGGACCAACTTGCCAATATCACAAACTTTAGTACCAAAAATTTGAACCACTAAGAATATGAAAACTTATCGACCAATTTTGTCAAAAAACCAAGATGTGCACTATTCATAAAGATGGTCATCTTTAATATATATATATATATATATATATATATATATATATATAGTTAGGTTTAAATGTTTTCACTATCTATTGTGTGCATGATTAATTCTTGACCAATCATTTTAGTTATTTTAAGAAAGTAATTAATGCATATTAAATACTGAAGATGTAATTAATATCCATTATATCTTCAACCTGTAATATGCAATAATTATTTTCTTAAAATAACTAAAATGATTGGTCCAGAATCAATCATATATGCACACAATAGATAATGAAAACAAAATAACCTAACTATATATATATATATATATATATATATATATATATATATATATATATATATATATATATAAAAGAATGTTTGCTACATGAATTTCAGATAATGATTGTTAAAATGTCTTTTGTTCCTTAGTTATATACATAAGAGTACTATAGAAAAAAATGTCTTGGTTATTTTTTCATATAAAATTGAATAACACTTGGATAAAGTGTGGTTGTCTGGTCTAGGGAGCCGAATGAGAATGCAAATTTAGGATACGGAATGCTGAAATGTCATTTTCGTGATAAATGATAATTGATGTGAACAAAACATAATTCACAACTAGACCAAGGGCTCACGTGCTACCTTAAATACAATGATTCATAAGATTAAAACCGTGTAATAAAGTCCACTTGTTCCATTGAAAATGAATACAACTGACTTTCTCAAGAGCTTAGCTAATTTCTTCTATAATAGTAATAATTATACAAAGTTGCTTATAAATTGTAATTTTTTTTTTTGGTTTTGAACTTTTGACACAAATGTTTAACTTTTAAAGTTTTGCCACTCTTTTTTAAGTTTTGGACTTTTGCCATACATGTTTTCAGTTTTAAAGTTTTGCCACAATGCTTTTGGATTTTAGCATATTTTTGTCCATATAATTTTGTAATGTATAGAAAATGTCCATCTAATTTTTTTTTTTTTTTTTATAAAAACAATCTATATGTTTAAGATTTTCGTATTTGACAGGTTTTGCACGTGTCTAAAAATTAAATTACAAAAAGGGTCCTCGTAATTTACAATAAAGGTCCTTGTGTATAGGGATGTTATTCAGGTCGGAACCGAACCGAACCGACCTGAACCCGAATAAACCAAAAACCGAATAAGGGTAATTGTATGAACCGAAAACCGAACCAAATAAGCAATACGGGTTCGGTTCGGTTCGGGTATTATTCGATTTGGTTCGGTTCCGACCCGAATAACCCAAATAACATGTAGAAGATGATTAAGGAGCTAAATAACCCGAATAACATTTACAAATAACATTTACAATATGATTATAAATATTGTATTTTGTATGACTTGAATGGAGTTTGATCCCAGTAAAAACTAGTAAACAAGGATGAGGAGACGATTATTTTTTCCAGACGCAAGGGCCGACTTTTTTTTTTTAACGTGAATGGACTTTGAAGTTTGAACTTTGAACTAGTGATGATCGATCAATGAGTCCAGATTATCGTAAGTCACAAGGGCAACAGCCGCAACTGTCAATCAAAGAGTAATGTTGCAAGGATGAGAAAAACCTTAATCGATTAAAGAGTAATGTCGTCGACGCGTCGATTTGGTGTAATACAGATGATCGAATTCGATTTCGTTGATTTTTTTGGTGTATTACGTGGGTTTTGTTGGGTAAAGATCGATAGAAAAGAAGACCGAATAAGCAATCGTGTTAGGAAAAAAATGTGACTTTTCATATTCGGTTCGGTCCTTTTGGACTGAATAAGCCCTTATTCGGGTAACCCAAACTGAATAACCCGAAAATCGAATAAGCCTTATATAATCGAATTGCTTATTCGGGTCTAATTCGGTTCGGTTCGGTTTGGCTTTTGGTTCGGTTCGGGTTTTCAGGCCAAATTCTCATCCCTACTTGTGTATTTTTTTTTACAGAAACGGTCCATGTGTTTAAAGCAATTATACAAATAGTCCCTACATAACAGAATACAGATTACCCCCCCCCCCCCCCCCCTCCTGCACTTTGCACGAAACCTCGTCCGCATCTCCTGCGAAGCTGGGATATGGCATTTTCTAGTTATAATAATTTAAAAAAAAATAGATTGAACATAACCAAAAGGTTGAAAGAATAATGACCTCCATAAGTGTGTATGCCCTTGATGGTCTTGGAGGAAGATGCCAAAGCATTTTGTAACATCTTGATTGTTGGGTATTAGAAGTTGCATCATTGGGCTTATAGTATTTATTCCATCTTGTACACGGTATTGGGCCTGTCCAGCCGTCTCATTTATTAGGGTTTATGTATTTATAGTGCATGCATGCACTGTAGGAGGTTAACTCTTTATCTTTGAAATTGTTTTGTAAACCCAAATCGTGCCTCTACAGTAGCAGTTCTTAATCGAGCTCTTCTGAGGCTGTGAAGCTTGAATCATTCAACTTATTTTGAATCATTGTCGTGTTCTTATTTACTTCATGTTTTGAATCTTATCGATCTTTAAGGATTTTATACTAACAATTGGTATCAGAGCAGGAGACTATGTAATCTATACACATCTCTTCTGTTAAAAGAAGCAACTAGGGTTTCCGTTAATATTGGATCTTATTCAGTCGTCGTCTCTATGTTCTTGATGTTGTGATCTCAATATTACCCTATATTTTTACACGTCTGATTCTTAAATAAGTTACAAAGATCTTGTTAAAATGTCGCACGACGATTCTCAAATCAATTCCATCACCCAACGATTATGAAGTCTAGGCGCTTCATTTTGAAGATTATGTTCAAGGTTTAGAAGATAATGGTTACTTGATATGGCAAGCTATTACTATTGGAGCTTTTGTTCACTTTGGAACAAGAAAGACGATTAAAACTCAGGCCAAACTCAATCAACTTATTCTTGATGTCAAAGAAGTTCCTCAAGATGAGAAAGAAAAGTTGCAAAGCAACATCAAAGCAATGAGAATCATTCGATTCGCAATGCAGGCTGATACCTTTCATCTTGTCAGTTCTTGTGATACAGCCAAAGCTATATGGGATTGGCTTAAAGAGCTCTATTCAACAGATGCAAATCTGGAGCATTCTACTCAAACGCTCCTGTTGTTTGAGTTTGGTGCTTTCGCACAAAAGATTGATGAAAATCTTAGTCAAGCGTTTAATCACTATAATCATCTTTTGAGCAGAATGACGAAACATGGCATTGGACGTGAAATCATCGAGCAGAAGGTAACGTTCATGAAAGGGTTAAGGTCTGAATGGATGGCGGTGGTATCAACGGTGAAAGCTCACGAGCAGTTTTGAAATTACACCTTAGCAAAGTAGGTAGGTATTCTGAAGTCACATGAAAGCAAAGTGACTAAAGAAACAAAATTTGTGTCTAGCATGGGTTCGTTGGCATTGGTTGCAAAAGGGAAGCAAATTGCTGAGGATGAAGATGAAAATAATCTTTTTGATTGTGAGCTTACAAATGAATAGTTCACTCTTATGGTGTCAAATCCCAGGAGATTCGCAAAGAAGAAGGTTCCCTCCAACAAAAACCGAAACTGGCAGGGAAGCTACAGTTCAGAAAAAGTGAAGGAGGAGAAAGTGAATAGCTTCCAGAAGGAAGAAGAAAAGAAAGAGAAATAGCTTCCAGGTGATTCAGTTTATGACTGCAACTATTGTCATAGCAAGAATCATTTGGCTAAAGAGTGCATGTTGAGGCGATTGAATGAGAAGAAAGAGGGAGAAGATGATGAGGCCTACTATCTTTGCAAGCTTGAGGAAATCAAGTAGAAAAAGAAAGCTGATAAACCGATGCTTGCTTTAATTGTGCAGGGTAATAATGATGATGATGAATTCGGTGGAGTGGAGGTATGGTCCACTGATTCAGAGGATGAAGAAGTTAGAAGGCCCACTCACGGAAGGAGATTTGTGGCAAATGTAGGGGATTCACATGTGGGTGGAAAGTGTTTTATGGTGACAAATATGACGTGTCACAAATGCGAGGGCATGCAATAGATGGAGAAGAAGCGAATGGAAGAAAGGATGACAACTGTTTCACTGCGGAGCCAATTCTTGCACAAATCAACGAATGTGATTAGCTGATTAATAAGGTACATTCCATTCTTGAATCTCTTAGTGTTCCTGTATCTAATTATGAAACTGAATTAAACGATTTAAAATTCACCTTTTCAAGTATAAGTGAAATTTTGAAACAAACTCGCCTATCAAACGCTAACATAACCTATTAAATCGACAGGGTGTCGTCAAAGAGTGAGGAACAAAGGATGTGGATAGAGAAGATAGAGTCTGATCTTTCTAGTTCTATGGACGAGTCCATTTATTTACAGCGAGAAAATTTAAAGATTTTAAAACAACATAACATTTTTTGTTTGATTGCTAGGAGACTTTATTTTAATATCACTCAATTGCATTTGAATTGTGAAATTGGTAAGACAATTCATAAAATGATCTTGCTATTTTGGAATTAATATAAGATGAAATTGATGTTGATTGTTATCAATGTGAATCTATCGTCTCATCAGAAGAAATATCATAAGCTTGTAGAATCGGACTTGAGAAAATCGAATCATATATTCAGTCTAAGGATCACAAGGACATGCTGAGACAGTTACTCGATGAAAATGACAGATTAAAGATGAAAACCGAAACTTTAGTTCGAAATTGAGTTCAGACAATAAATTAAATGTTGATAATATTTCTGAATTCGATGAGGAGAATGAGATGAGTGAAATATCTATTGAAGATGAGGTTGACTGTTCACAATTCCTTAAAAACGAACCTAAAAAAGCGAAAGCTCTCATTTTAGAAAATTCAGTTGAATTCGCACATATTTCTCAAAATAATCCAAAAGTTTTAATGGAAGTGGCGACAGTCTTTCCAAAGGTCCAAACGACACCTAACTAAGTCTTCACAGTTAATGGCGTTTCTAAATGTCAAACTGTTGAACTAACACCCCTAGTTGAAGCTGATAATGCTGATGGGTGTGATGAGTACTTTTGGTCCGCCCCGATTGATAATGAAGACAAAACATTAGGTCTATTTGGGAAGACCTCATGGAGAGTTCAAGGAAGGTATGTATTTGAACCTTTAAATAAGGTTAATACAACCTACGAAATGGGAAGTTCCAATGGAACCAAGGATAATCCCACTAATAACTCTTCAGTTCAAGAAAACACTTCTGTAAGAAAGACAAGGGCAAAAGCGAATGTTCACAAATCTATTGAGCAGTTCGCAGCAAAAAAACGTCAACGAAACGCCATGTACAACAAAAATCTACAGGAACGAAAACAATTTTGGAAGTCAAGGAATCCTAACTTTGTTCACCATGAAAAGCATTTCAATCCTCAGACGAATGTTGGATCAAATGCCAAAAGCCAAAAAGTCTCTTCAAACGCGAATCCAAAAGGCTTCTCATCTCGCAAGCCTCACAGTCCTCAGGATCAAAGACACACAAGTCATCTCAGATCCACTATCTCCAAACCCACCTATCCTTCAATTCATAAGTCAGCTCCCAAAACCACCTTCATTTCTAAACCAGGAGTTTCGCACTCTTCCACCTCCTCACCACACGATAAAGGAAAGGCGAAGATTGTTTCAGAGTCCCACACTCCTTCTAGATCTAAGGAGAAAGAGCAAAATTTTGTTAAAAATCAAATAAGAAACAAAAAAAAAAACAAAAACAAACTAACTCAAAAGAAACAAACCAGAAAGATAATCGTATCAAGGTTTTGACAATAAAGAAGAAAGATCAAACAACCTTAACAAAACGAACTTATATGATTGATCTCTCTACTGCTTATCCAGTTTATGTAAAAGGCTCACGAGGACCCAAACACCTTTGAGTTTCCAAAATATGCTTAATTTTTGCTGATTATTCGTGACGAACAGTTTGACACTGAATGGTGTATCGACAGTGGTTGTTCGCGTCACATGACGGGAAGAAAGGATGAGCTGAGAGAATACAGAGAACTGGAGAATGGTGGTCTCGTGAAGTTTGGTAACAATGCACTTGGGGAAATCAAAGGATATGGCATGATAAAGAATGGCGAATTCTCAATTCACAAAGTGGAATATGTTGAGGGACTGCAACACAACTTAATAAGTGTTTCACAGTTGGTAGTGGGTACAGGTATAAAGGTCTCGTTTGGTGATGAAGGATCTGAAATTATCAAAAAGAAGACGAAATCAGTGCTGCTGAAATCAAAACGTAAAGGCAAGATGTATCCATTGGACATCAATACGATATGAGGGAAACCTTCTATTTCTCTGCTCACTAAGGCTGCAATAGACGATAGTTGGCTATAGCATAAGAGACTTTCGCACCTCAACTTCAAAGACATCAACAAGCTAGTTCTTGTTGATCATGTGTGAGGTCTTCCTCTCTTGAAGTATGACAAGGATCATCTCTGCACCGCCTGCGAAATAGGAAAGCAAAGCAGGAAAAGTCATCCAACTATAATGAACACGAAGGTTATTGAGCCACTCGAACTACTCCACATTGATGTTTATGGCCGATCAGCAATCGAAAGTATTGGTGGTAACAAATATATTCTCATTATTGTAGATGATTTTTGCCGTTTCACATGGGTGTTATTTCTTAAACAAAAATCTGAAGCAAGTCCTAGGCTCAAAGATTTTGTCGAGTAGATTGAATTACAACTGCGAAAGGTGGTTTGCAATGTTCGAAGCAACAATGGTCTGGAATTTAAGAACCAAGCGTTCGATGCATTCCTCACTGATAAGGGAGTATCTCACAATTTTTCTGCTCCCTATACTCCACAACAAAACGGGATCGTTGAAAGACGAAACCTTTCGTTGTGTGAAGCAGCTAGGACCATGCTTTCGTTCGCATCACTGCCTCTTTACTTCCGGGCTGATGCTATTTCCACCGCCTGCTTTACTCAAAACAGACCACTTCTTAGTAAATGATTTGTTTTCATTCCTTATGAAATCATCAATAAACAAAAACCTAACGTCAAGTTTTTCCATGTTTTCGGTTCCAGGTGTTTCATTTTCAATTCAAAGGAACAACGAAACAAGTTTGATGAGAAGGCTGACAAAGGTATTTTTATGGGATATTCACTGACGTCGAAAGCATATAGGGTTCTAAACAAACGATCCAAAAGGATTGAAGAAACCTATATGTCACATTTGATGATAATTACTTAAAGAGGACTCAAGCGAATGATAGTCAGGCAAAAAAGATCTTTCCTCAAACGAACCAAGTGATTGTTCATTTGGCTAATCTTTATGAAGAATTCATGCCTCTATTTGATGAACTTGAGAAGGCTATCAGATCTGAAGCAAAGGAAACTGATAAAAAGGAAGTTGAATTGAAAAAGATAATAGATGATGCTGCAAAAGACATGCGAAGTCAGCCATCAGCTGCGAATTAGCCTCACAACACAAGTAATACCTTCCAGGAGGAGAATTCTAAGTCCAATGCAAGTCCCCAGGAGGAACTTTTTACACCACAGAAAACGAGTGATACATTCTAGGGGGAGGGTTCATCATCTTCTAGCTCACCTCTTTAGGGGGAGGATCCATCTTCAACGGTAGCACAAGAAAGTCTAGTTGAGAAAGAAGACGTGAATCCAGTCTTTGAGACTCACTCATCCTTCGAGGGGGAGAATACATATGTGAATGATGATACATACATTCAATCAGAATTTGAAGACGTGGATGCTGAACTGGATCCATCTTATGATCCAAATTATCCTCCACTAGCCAAATGGACCAGGGATCACCCCAAAACTCAATTCATTGGTGAATCTTCTGCAGGTGTTCTTATGAGATCTCAAACAAAAGCAAAACGAACTGTATTATTCTCTAAAGTGGAATTCTGCATGTTTAATTCTTTCATTTCCAAAGTTGAACCCAAAACCGTTAATACTGCTCTTGATCACTCTGATTGGCTGCAAGTGATGCAAGACGAACTTAACGATTTCGAGAGAAACAAGGTTTGGAGGTTAATTACTACTCCACCAGATGCATCGGTTGTCGGTTTAAAATGGGTGTTTCGCAATAAAATGGACAAAGAAGGCAATGTTATAAGGAACAAAGCGAGAATTGTGGTTAAGGGATATTGTCAGGAAGAAGGCATCGACTACGAAGAAACCTTCGCACCTGTTGCAAGGTTGGAATTTGTTCGCATCTTCTTGGCATATGCAGCGCACAAGAACTTCGAATTATTTAAAATGGATGTTAAGTGTGCTTTCTTAAATGTGGAATTAGAAGAGACCATGTACATGGAACAACCATCGGGTTTTATAAACGAGAAGTATCCTGATCACTACTATATATTGGACAAGACAGTCTATGGTCTGAAGCAAGCTCCAAGAGCCTGGTATGAAACTCTCACTCGCTTCCTTAAAATGTCCAAATTTAAACAAGGTTCGGTTGACTCAACCTTCTTTCGCAAGAAAGAGGGTGACCACTTAATGATCGTCCAAATTTATGTTGATGACATCATATTTGGCTCCACGAATCCTAGTTTAACAGCTGAATTCAGAAAGTTGATGGAATTTAAATTTGAGATGAGCTTTATGGGTCCAATTAACTTTTTCCTTGGATTGAATATAAGACAGGGACCAGAAGGCGTTTTTATAAATCAGGAAGCATACACGAAGACCTTACTGACTAAGTTCGATATGATGGGAGATTCCAAAGTGAAGGTTCCAATGGCATTCAGAACGAAACTAACTCCATCTCTAGAAAACCCAGCTGCTGATATGACTCTCTATTGCCAAATGATAGGATCCATAATGTATTTAACAACTAGTAGACCAGATATTATGTTTTCTGTTTGTTATTGTGCCAGGTTTCAAGCTAATCCACGCGAACCTCAGATGGTGGCAGTTAAGAATATCTTTAGATATCTAAAACGAACCTCTTCACTTAGGATATGGTATCCTACGAAATGTGGTTTCTTCGTACAAGCATTTTCAGATGCTGATCTTGGAGGATGCAGGTTGGATAGAAAAATCACAACTGGAGGATGCCAATTTCTTGATGGCAAACTTGTCAGCTAGCAGTCCAAAAAGCAAACATGTATCTCGTTGTCAACAGTCGAAGCTGAGTACGTTGCTGCTACATCTTGTACTTCTCAAGTCATATGGATTCAGAGTCAATTGCGAGATTATGGCCTGAATATGAAGCGAATCCCACTCTATTGTGATTTCGTAAGCGCAATTCGTATCTGTCACAACCCAGTGCAACACTCAAAGACAAAACACATAAAACTGAGGTATCATTTCATCAAGGATCATGTAGAAGATGGCAACGTTGAGATTCATTTTGTTCAATACGCAGATCAATTGGCTGACATATTCATGAAATCCTTGCCAGAAGCATCCTTTAATAGAATATCCGAGGCCTAGGAATGATGGAAGCTGAATCGGTTCCAAAACCGCTTTTGCCTCTGCAGTAGCCCGTTCGCTTTTGGGTTACCTGTTCGCTTTCGTTTTTACTTTTTCGACAAGCGAAATAGAATGAACGCTCGCTCTATTTCATTTCCGATATTTTTGGACACGAATTGAGACGAACGTTCACCCTATCTCACGCCTCATATTATTTTAAAGCGAACACTCATGGTATGATCTTTTTTATATATTGTATATTACACTCGCTTCGTTTTATTTTCATTAAAGCTTTCAAAAATAAAAAAATATTTCCTTGGTTTATGTTTTCCTCTTCCAAATCTAAAATATAAAAATATTGTATTTATGTTTTGTTTCTTTGTTTTTCAGAAATTATCAAAATACAAAAATATTTCCTTTTCTTATTTTTCTTTGAGTACCATTGCAGGTTCCATTGCAACAACGAATGATAGGACATGTATAATTTCCATATCTTTGTACTAGCTAAGTGTCCCTAGAAGCATGTTGTTGCATGTTGTCCTAAGCCTCAATAGACTTAATGTGAAGCCTTAATGAATCAAATCTACCATTCATTTCTTCCAAACTTGGCTGTTAAATTCACATTAGTCACGAGCTACCTTACTCTTCTCATCTTGAGTTAAGAGTTATCTGCTTGGTCACATTCGCGTAGCAGAGGTACATCTACTTTTATGGAGCCACCTTCTTTTTTCTCCATTTTCCTTCATAATCATACATGTAACCCTTGAGACTCTCAGCTATACCACTGAGGTTTATGGTTACAGAACATCTGAGTTAATGATCTTAGCTTTGTTCACCACGAACTAAGTGAAACCCAACATTCAACATTGTTGAGAGAAAAACTTGAGACACACTTGAAGAAACGTTAGAACAAGTATAATTGCGGAATTAGTTAATCTCAAAGGATATAAAAGCTCAACAATAATAAGTTAATATGTTAGATAGTTAGATAGTTAGTTGTGGAAATGTAAGGAAACATAAATGACAGCAGGTGATATCTCAAGTAAACACATAATTTGATTCATAACATGGAATGCATTCAAACCAAGTTAGTGAGTGAGATCAATCTTAGTGATAAATTCACGAATGACTTGCTCCGAAGAGAAGTATTAATCAGTTAAGTTCGAGAGGATTTTAGAGAGTAAGATATGAGATGCGTAAAGATAACTTGAAGATAATTCAGATTTAGAGATGAGTAAAGAGAGATCTGTATTGATTGATAAAGTGTGAGCTCTATTTATAGAGACTTAAGACATACAAGTGATTCACTCTCTAAGAGTAGCCATGCAAGGCATACTGGACAATAGAGAGTATTACAGAAAGGTAGATAAAAATAAACTAAGTACATAAAGAAGACTGCGGTAGCTTAAATGACTTCGGATGTGGCTGATGATGAAAGCTTGACTACGAATGCTTGTAGGCTGCGGTAGGAAAAATTAAGAGGGTCACTTCATGTATCAACAAACACCCTTACATGAATTGACAGTGAACCATTGAAAGTTCTAGATTTTTACATTTATGGATTGTACCACGAAATCTCTTTTTCTTTTTTCAGTGATCTTTCTGAATTGTTCTAAAACCAAGACTTTTCTACCCATAGGATCCAGTTTTATTTTTTTTTAGATTTAAAAGTTTCACTTAGTCACTAAAATAATTCCAAGCCTACTCATTCAACTGACTATACCGGTCACACGAGTACTTCATCCAGCACTCACACTTATATAAAGTTCGTTGTTTGATTGGAGATTTAGCCACCTTTGCTAGACTAACTTTAAAAGATGCCTTTCATTGTTTCTTAACAAGAAAATGATCGTACTTCAACGGGAAACCACACAGACACTTCTTAGTCTATCTTGAATTAGAAGGAAGAGATTCATGCTTGGGATCCACAGTTTCATGTCTTTATTGACATCACTTAAATTCCACATCTATAATTTGCTTTATTTCCTTATCTTTGGCACACTCTTGCACGTAGATCTTTATGATTTTCCAAAAGTCTAGCTCGTGACACTTATGGCATTTTTCAGTTTTGCAAATTCGCTTTTATATGCACTTACGAAGTTCGTTTCTCAAAAGCAAAAGATGATTATTCATTTAAAAGTTGGGGATAAAAGTTGATGACTCAACAATTGAAGATAAGATTTTGAAATAAAAGGTGCGTGGAATTTAAAATGGTTCCAATTCTCACGCCGCCTGATGTCACCTGACATCCTGTCAGCCCCCACAGTTGTCACATCCTATTTTTCTAGGCATCCAATCAGGGATTGTCACGCAATCATTGCTTGGTTTCTCACTTTCACTATAAATAGAGCTTTCAATCAACGTTTCAACCTTTACCACTCTCAAAGATTTTACGAACCCTAAAAGACGATTTTTCTCTCAACTGTTCATCTTCTTCTCCGACCTGCATCAATGGCCGAGTCTTCCTCAGTTCAAGAACAATCTGCCCAGTCATCTATCCTCACTATCAAACATAATCAAAACTTGATTCTCGACTTGGATCCATTCAAATATGATGCGTTCATGTTGTCGATCGTAGAATGCCTGAAGTACTCACCTCTGGTCATCGCTCTAACCAAGGTCGAATGTGTTCCAATGTCGCTACTGTCAAAAGCTTATTCTACAGCAACCTACATCAGAGAGGAGGAACATATTTCGTTTGAGGTATTTGAGAAGAAAACTTCCCTCACGAAGGATAGATTTTGCTCTCTTCTAGGGGTTGCCTATGATGATTCCATGGTAAACGTAGATTCGATCTCCACTACTCAAATCATCGACATGTTATATAAGATGATGTACATAGATCTCATCCCCTCCATCACCAAGTTCAAGAAGTCTAATCTTCCTCCCCTATGGAATGACCTCTTTACCCTTCTCTTCAAGACTTTTTCTGAACGTGTATCTGGTTCGGATTGCGTAAGTAAGTCATTCATGACGATACTCTATGGCCTTTACCGTGGGATCAACCTAGACTATGGTTCAGTTTTATGGGCTTAACTGGTACAAAGCACAAACTCTACTACTCAACACAATGAGATTTCATGTGGTTGATTTTTGACCATCGTGGTACAGCGTGCAATCGCAAAGCTCAACATACCAGTCATGGTTGATTCACTGATGTCATCGACTACCACATTTCACACCACCAAGATCGTCATTCCTGATAACTCCAAGATTTCCTTTGTGGATTCAATTCCTGAATCCATGTACAGGTGTGTGTTGGGGGCAAACAAAATCATTGGGGAATACAAGAAGCGTCCAGCCTCAGGACCGAGAGTTATCACTCTTGAGATGCAACATACTCTTGATGAAGATGATAAGGTGAAGAAAGGGGGAAAACCAAAGCAGCCGAAAGAGGTTCCATCTACCCTCACTCAGATTACTAAAAAGCGAAAGAAAAAAGGCGATTCGTTCAAGCCTGATCCCTCATCTCCAAAACGAAAGCGAGTGAAGAACCCAGTTCGTCAGGTTCACATTCCTTCATCAACTTCATCTGAAAAAGAATTTGATGATGCAAATCGAGCCGAATCTGAGGATGATGTCAGCCGAAATGACCAGGAGCTAAATTTCATTGTTCCATCCCTTCCACCATCACCTACTTCCACATCTGTTCCTATCACAATTGCTCCTTTCCCACCTCCTGTTACTACTGAACCACCAACTTCTATTCCTCAACCACCACCCATTTTCACTGAAACCACTACCACTACTACCGCAGGTGAACCTCCTTTTCATGTCAACGCATATGATGCAGGGACAAAGACTTCAGGTTTTCCAACTACTTCTACCACATATCCCATTACTCCTCAACCTCAACATGGTTCTGAAGATCCTCTCGGTGCTGATGGACTAGACTTTGATACTTTTCACTATAGTCCATTCTCGATCCAATAAGACAGTGATGATGATGCCCCTGTCACTCAAAGGCATCTCAAAGATCTACACGCCAAGATGGATACTCTTATTGCATCTTCTGCTGCCTCTTCAGGCCAAGCATATTTTAAAGCAGCGGTTAAGAGTATGCTTGATACTCCTGTAAAAGAACATGCAACCAATCTCGCTAAAGCAAACGAAGCAGTTGAGGACTCAACCGTTTCCTTTCAAAAAGAGACCGAAAAAGTCAATAAACTAATCTCAGACACAAAGACTTTTATGACGGAGCTTCATACTGCAACTGAAACGAACGCTTCCAAAGCGAATGATGTCGTTGCGAAACTTAGCACTTCGCTTAGAACCGAACGAGAGAAACTGGAACAGCTTCGTACAGGTATCTTCGATGATAGCACAACATTTTCACTCTTCTATTTCTTCGAGGCTCACCAAGTTCCAAGATGATCAGGCCATTGAAAGTAAAATTATGGATAAATTTGCTCTTCGCACCACTCAACTTCGTGCTCAAACCATCAAGCTCAAGCACGCGAACAAAGAAACCGAGGAGCTTAAATCTAAAAGAGCAGTTCTGAATCAAGGCGTGGGAGACGTGAATGCATTACTTTCCAATATTCTTGAAGCCCATGATCCAATTCTGACCATCATTAGTCGCAGACACTTGGCTGATAAGCTTCGTCCTTTTCTCACTCTTCTTAATAGACTTAAAGGTGTTTCTAAGGCCCCTGTCTCTTCGAAACAAGGGGGAGAATTTAAAGCTACTAAGACGGGGGAAGCACCTAAAAACAAAAACGAACCAAAGGGTAATGTAGCTTCGGGTTTGAAAGGGAAAGATCCAATGGGTGATGTTGATGAAGAAGAAAACGAAGAAAATCAGCTAAAGCGAAAGGCTCGTGACCATGAGATAAAAGAAAGTGCTCACATTGCGAGAGAAGCTAAGGAGAAGGAAAGAAAAGAAAAGAAAAAGAAGCTCACGACACTTTGGAGAGCATAAAAATGCTCTTTCCATTTTGGACGTTGGAGCAATTGTTACATGAGGCAGTTGAATTCCCAAGTGTTCACTGGTTGGAGCCAGTAACTTCTTTTGTCCTGGAAAACAAGAAGGATTCCTAGTTCGATATGACAATAACACGAAGAGCCTTCGTTTTCCGTTGCTTTGTTTCAATTGCAAACGTTCCATCTCCTGATGAGAAAGTGTATAAAGCCTTAATTGACTATTATCCCACTTATGGCAAACCTTAGTATCTGACCTGGAGTGCTTAGAAGTTAACAACAATCAAGGTTACAGGGCCAATTGCTACAGGAGGCTTTGTGAATGTGAAGTTCAGGGCAACAAGGGGTTCAGAAAATGTTTTGCATGAATTTACGGTTACTGATCTGCCCAATCTTAATCCTTATGTTTGGATTCTATTGCTCAATCTCTTGCTGACTGAAGAACAAAAATACGAACCCCATCTGGCTCACTTAAAGCGAAAGCTGGTTTCGTATATATATGAAGTGGCAAAGCTTGACATTGAAATAGCTAAAGTTATGAAACGAAAGCCCACTGTCAATCCGATTGGAAAAGCCAGTGCAATGAGAGAAATGCGTATGGGTTAGATTGATGCAGACCACTTGACAATGATATTTCAGCGTGGGACTGATGCTCATGGAGCTTTCCAAAAGTGCCTCTTCGCTTTGCCCGACAAACACTTGTTCTCCACGTCCTGCTTAGAACACATTTTGGAGATCATTAACAAGTGTAGCATGAATGATGTGACTGCGATGAAGAACTTCAATGATATGATTAGGTGGTATATCTTATTTCACAGTACTCTACTCGCTATGATACCCAAACTCCTCAAGACAATTAAGAAGACTCAGCAATGAAGCATCTATCGCCTTAATTGACTAAAAAGGGGAAGAGTGTTGGGTATTAGAAGTTGCGTCATAGGCCTTATGGTATTTAGTCCATCTTGTACACGGTATTGGGCCTGTCCAGCCGTCTCATTTATTAGGATTTATGTGTTTATAGTGCATGCATGCACCATAGGAGGTTAACTCTTTATCTTTGAAATTGTTTTGTAAACCCTAATCACGCCTCTACATAGCAGTTATTAATCGAGATCTTTTGAGGTTGTGAAGCATGAATCATTCAGCTTATTTTGAATCATTGTTGTGTTCTTATTTACTTCCTGTTTTGAATCTTATCGATCTTTAAGGATTTTATACTAACATTGATCCATGTAATTTACATATTTAACCCTTTGTATGAGATTTGTTTGCAAAGTTGGTCCTCTTAGCCTTTAAATGAAACACGTGGGTTTTACCACGTACGTTGGGCGTACGCTATGTACGTTGGGCATACGTGGCTGATGCCTAAACCCTAATTTTTAGGGTTTGGACCCTATTTAAGCATCATTAACTCCCCAAAACTCCTTCCCTCATCAGCCTCCAACTTCATTTCATATCTTGCAAACCCTAATCCACCTTTATGAGCATTTTTTGCCTTAGAGTGTGTTGTTGGTGTTCTTGAAGGAGGAAGAAGGAAGCAGATTCACCTTAGAAGCTTAAGAACTCTTTGGATGGAGAAGCATTTTGCCTTCAAGCTTCATTTAGAGGTATAAAGATCTAAACTTGTTGGTTATTTCTTTAGATCTTGCCAGATGTGGAGTTTTGTGCGTATTAGCCACATAATCCTGGTCAATGTGAGTATAAGCTACTCTAGACCAAATGAGTTGTCCTTTTTGGATGTTTTAGAGTGTCTAGAGTGATAAAAATGTGATATTGGCCCTTCTATTCCTTCTATGCAATGGTTATGGTGTCTTAAGAGGTTAAGAAGTTAGGGTTTTAAGATTTGGACCCTTAATAGCCATGCAAGATCATATAGATGGAAAATTTATGGTTTAGAACACTATTTGGGACTAGATTTGGGCTTTAGACGAAGGTACTTAATGAAATAACCACTTAATGGGAAAGATGCCATCTGGCCAAGTTCGTTGGGCGTACATCTGAGTACGATGCGCGTACTCCCTAGGGAGCCCGTTTCTGGATGGTGAGTATGTCATGCGTACATGCTACGTACGATGGGTGTACTCAGTCTAAGTCGACTCAGTTGAATGTTGACCTTTGAATTTGACGACGATCTCACCAAGTTTGACATGGGGATATTTTGGGTATTTTGAGTTGTTAAGTTTGGTCACTATTTAATGTATATGTGACTGATAGAGCTGATATTCGGAGTAGTGTCCTATTCAACTATCTTTTTAGACTAAGAGGTGAGTTTCCTCACTGTAGATACGGGTTGAAGGCACCAATGCCAGCCCACTTAGATCTGTATCCTGGTATATAGGAAGTTGTTATGCTGTAGTGATCTATTAGATTTGTATCCTAATATATAGGATGTTGATATGTTGTAGTGATATGTTAGATACGTGTCCTAGTATATAGGATGTTACTATGCGGTAGTGATTTGCAGATCTTCGTAAATACATGATGATTGACTATATGTTTATCTGTTGTATATGTCCACATAATATAGTTTTGGTTTGAGGCTTTATTACTATGTGTGTGAGCCAACGGACCGAGGGTATTCCAGCCCAATGGCTATGGACCCAGAGGTATACCAGTCTAATGAATGATTGGGCCCGTTATATATTGACATTCCAGTCTGATGGCTAATTAGGCCGGGGGTAATCCATCCTGATGGATGTGGACCCAGGGGTATTCCAGTCCGATGACTGATTGGACCTAGCATGCATGATTGTATTTGTTTTGCTTGTGAGTGGTACTTTGGGGGAAACTCACTAAGCTTTGGCTTATGGTTTTTAGTTTTATGTTTCAGGTACTTCATATGATCGAGGGAAGGCTAAGGCATGATCGTACACATACTTCTAGTTTTATGATTTTGGATTTGGGATACTCTGATATGTGATTATTACATTTTAGAACAATGTTTTGTAAACAATTATGTTCTTTGGTCGGATTTTAAAAATGAAAATTTTACCTTTATTTTTTGGATGTTACAAGTTGGTATCAGAGCCCTGGTTTGAGAGAATTGGATAAACATTCGTGTAAATCTAGACTCAAAATAAGGATATGAAAATGATTTTTTAAAATGGTTTTCAAAAGTAACTAAGGAAGGACGGGATATGTACGATCTACTAGAGCAAGCAAGTTTAGCCTAAGTTACCCACACTGTTATTTGTTATTGATGATTATGATAGAACTGCATGCTAGTGGTAGGCTAGGGATATTTAGTAATTTCATGATAGAATTACCCGATGGATGATGTTTGATAGCCTAGGAGGACTTCTAGTATATTAGACGAAATTTACATCATCACTATAGTTGCTTAGTATGTACATCATAGTTATACACAACTAAGATTCTATAGTCTCAAAATGCTTGATTTAGCCTTATTTCTTGTTCCTTGTTTGGTTGTGGGCTTAGGGTAGAATCAAGTATTCGGTTGTCTATGGGATCCAATGTTATGTTTGATTAGCATGTTGAGCGGTTACAGGGTTGGTGGAAGTTTCATGAGTAAGTATGTGGGTGTAACAGGCCAGCTGAGGAATGATTAGCCACTCTTAAGAGAGTGAGGATAAGATGTATGTGTATCCTGGTTGTGGGTTTGTTTTCGGTCAGTTTGTGTTGATCATTTAAGAAAAATATGGGTAGGTGTGGAAGACAATATGGGACCATACTACTAAAAGCATATGACTGTATGCGTAACAAGGAAGTCACAAACTCTAAGGGTTTAGTCTATCTATGATGGTATGAATTGTGGCATTTATGATATATTATGGTTCCTTTTCAATATGGTGTTCATGAGAGGATCTGGTTCAGGATCTGGAGTGGGTGGCCAAGATAAGATAGGGTTGCCTAATTACCAAATTCGAGAGATGATTGCTGCAGAGGTGGCTACTGCTCTCCAGGGTTCGATTCAGGAGTTGTTTGGGCCTATCAAGAACGTTATGGTTGAGGTATTTGATGATATCTATGTTGCACTGACTGATACTAATGTTGGTACAGCTACCACGGCCGTTGTTACTACAATGATCAAGGGGAGAGATCATTCTAGTATCGGGACTTTGATAACATGAATCCTCTAGAGTTTGATGGGGTCAAGGACCCGATTGTTGGGATTAGGTGGTTGTATGATGTGGAGTGTTGTTTCTTCACATGTTCTTACCCAAATGACTAGAAGTTTAAGTGCACCTTGAACCTTTTCCGGTTAGGGGCGAAGGATTGGTGGGGATTGGTGACCGATTCTTATACTCCTCAACAAAGGGTTGCTGTTACTAGGCATGAGTTTTCGAAGATGTTCTGAATGAGATATGTTACCCTAGTAGAGAGGGATGGATTGGCACAAGAGTACCTAGATCTAATATAGACGACTGAGATGGTGATGAAGATCACCAAGATGTTCACTGAGAGGCCTCTTTACTGCCCCGAGTTTGTTGCTTCGGAGCAGGCTCAGATGACTCGGTACTTGAGCAAGCTCAAGATAAATATTCATCAGTTCGTGTCCACCCAACATTACGGTACCCTCGACGAGCTTCAAGATTCCACGAAGAGCCAAGAGATCATGACAAAGATCCAAATTAGGGAGCAGCGGCAGGATCCCGTTTAGTCACAGCCGACAGCGAAGCAGTTTAAGCCCGCCGATTCACGATCTGGGGGACAAAGGGGCTGCACTAGTGGGAAGTGCGACAAGGTTCATGAGGGTGCTTTTCGATCTTCTTCTGGGTGCCATAATTGTGGCAGGGAGGGCCACATTGCTAGGGATTGTCGTCAGCAGTCCCTGCCAGCCAGCACCATGATTTTTTTTATCACCATGAGCAGGTTGGCCATGTGAAGGCCAATTGTCCCTTACTCACTGCAAGACCAGAGCAAGATCCAACACCGAATACTATGAGGATCATGGATGGATTCCAGGGCAGGGCGAAGCCCCCAAGGCTCGGGGTCGTGCTTTCCAGCTCACAACGGAGGAGGCTAGGGCAACACCAAACGTCGTTACTGTTATGTTTTCATGTATTATTTTGTCAGTTGTTTTATGGTATGCTTATTTTTATGATTATATTAGGTACCTTCTTAATGAACTTGTTGCCTACGCTTTTGCTTTTTAACTCAGGTGCGAGTCGGTCTTTTGTGTCTCAGTCTTTCTATTGGAGTTTTGATATGACTCTTGAATATTTGGAGTGTCCATTGTGGGTTTCTATCGCCAACAAACATGGGGTTTCTGCATCGAGCATTTATCGGGGTTATGTTAAGGGGATTTTTGGAGTGTCTTACCCGATTGATATGATCCTTGTACCCATGGGGGGATGTATGCATGATTGTAGGGATGAACTAGTTGAGCAGGTGTACGATGATTGATTTCAAGTGAGTGGTAGTTCGAACCCCTAAGTGGGAGAGAACTGATTATTAATGGAGATGGTACTAGGATTGGATCAGCCTTTTGTTTTACTTCCAGGCATTGACAGTATCTGCAGCATGGGTATATGGGTTATCTTGCATATATGGTTGACACTCGGCCCGGGAAGGAGATTTCAGTTTCAGATGTGTTGGTAGTCAGGGATTTCCCCGATGTGTTTCCAGAGGAATTGCCCAGTGTGCCTCCTGAGAGGCAGGTTGAGTTTAGGATCGATTTGGTCCCCAATGTGAACCCAATTGCAAAGGCATCGTACTGATTAGTACCACCAGAGATGTAGGAGTTTTCCTCTCAACTTCAATAGCTATTAGGAAAATAGTTTATCAGATTGAGCAGTTCACCTTGGGGAGCATCAATTCTATTTGTAAAGAAGAATGGTGGTTCGCACCGCATGTGTATCGATTACCAGGAGTTAAACAAGTTTATGGTGAAGAACTGTTACCCACTTTCCTCAACTTGATGATCTTTTCGATTGCTTGCAAGGTGCATCTTGGTTCTTCAAGATCGATTTGAGGTTAAGGTATCATTAGATGAAGGTTAGAGAGGAGAATGTGGAGAAGACAACAATTCGGACTCGTTATGGTCATTACGAGTCTGTGGTGATACCGTTTGCGCTCACCAATGTTCCTATAACATTTATGGATTTGATGAATTGAGTATGCAGGCCAATGCACGATCGTTCAATCATTGATTTTATTGATGATATCCTGTTCTATTACAAGATCAGGGAACAACATGAGGAGCACCATCGAGAGCTTCTGGGAGTTTTGAGGTAGGAACGACTGTATGCCAAGTTCTCAATGGGTGAGTTTTGGTTATAGGAGGTCCAGTTCTTAGGGAACCTCGTTAACCAGAATGGGATTTTGGTCGACCCGGCCAAGATTGAGGCTGTTATGCAATGGGAGGTTCTGAAGTCTCCTTCGGAGATCAGGAGTTTTCTGGGATTAACATGATATTATTGGAGATTCATTTAGGATTTCTACAAGGTTGTTGTACCCCTCACTCATCAGACGAGGAAGGGTGTGGATTTCCACTGGGGCCCTGAGTAGCAGGTTGCATTCGAGACTTTGATCTAGAAGTTATGTAAGGAACAAGTGTTAACCCTTCCTGAGGGTGTTGAGGATTTTTTTTGTATTTTGTTATGCATCCATCACCGGTCTGGGGGCAATTCTTGTGCTGCAAATGAGGATGATGGCATGTGCTTCTAGGCGGCTGAAGCCACATGAGGTTTGGTATCCGACACATGATTTAGAGTTGGGAGCAGCGATGTTTGTTCTCAAGATTTGGCGGCATTATTTGTATGGGGTCTAGTGTACCATATACATGGCTCACAAGAGTTTGAGGTATGTTATATATCATTCGAATTTGAACATGAGACAGCGTAGGTGGCTAGACGTGGTCAAGGATTATGATTGCGAGATTCTGTACCACCTAAGGAAAGCGAATATGGTTGTTGATTCTTTGAGCTGCAAGTCGGCTAGTTCTTTTTTTTGGGAGTCTACGTATGAGAATTACGATTGATTCACCGCTTTTGGACTTGATTAGGGAGGCTCACGCCGAGGGAGTCAAAGAAGCATGAACGAATCATGGGCGAGATTGACATGTTTTATACTGACATTCCTGGATTGTAGACTCAGTATGGTCAGGTTTGGGTACCATATTTTGGTGGGATCAGGCAGACTGTGCTAGAGGAGGCACACGAGTCCATATTTTCGATACACCCTAGAGCCACCAAGATGTGTCGGGATTTGCGACTTAGTTACTAGTATCCATACATGAAGAGGGAGATAGCCTGGTATGTTGAGAGGTTCCTGACGTGTCGGATGGTCAAGGCCGAGAACTAGAGGTCACATGGCAAGCTTCACCCTTTGGAGGTTCCCATGTGGAAATGGGAGTAGATCACCATGGATTTCGTCACCAAGTTACCTCGAACGGCTAAGGGGTTTGATGTGATTTGGGTGATAGTGGATCGCCTGACCAAGAGTGCCTACTTCTTAGCTATTCGAGAGAGCTCTTCGGCCGAGAAATTGGCCGATGTTTATGTACACGGGATTTTTGCTCGCCACGGTGTTCTTGTTTCCATTGTATCAGATCGAGATGTTTGGTTCACTTCTAGGTTTTCATAGAGGTTCACCAAGGAACTGGGTACCAGATTGCTCTTTAGCATTGCTTATCATCCACAGACCGACGTCCAAAGAGAGAGGGGATCGTTCAGACACTTAGAGATATGTTAAGAGCGTGTGTCATAGATTTTGATGGGAGTTGGGATACCTACCTTCGTCTATCTTGGTTTCTTACAACAACAACTATCACTCCAGCACCAATGCACCAATGTTTGAGTTTCTTTATAGGAGGAAGCGTCATACCTCATCCTGTTGGGGAGAGGTCGGTCACATGGTTATGGGAATGACCAAGGTAGTCATTCAAATGATAGAGCTTATTCAGCAGATCAGACAGAGGTTGCAGACAACTCAAAGTCGGCAGAAGAGTTATGATGACAGACGTTAATCTGAGTTGGATTTCCAGGTCGGCGATATGTTTTTACTAAAGGTATCACCCAGGAAGGGTGTAATATGCTTTAGGAAGAGGGTAAAGTTAGGACCCCAATATATTGGGAAAGTTCTAGTGATTGCCAGGGTTGGCAGGGTAGCTTATCGGTTGGATTTGCATGAGGAGCTCAGTCTAATTCACAACACCTTCCATGTTTCTCAGCTTTGGAAGTGTGTGGCTGACGATTCAACGGTTGTTCCTTTGGATGATATGCAAGTTGACGATCGCCTGAACTGTGTTGAGAAGCCAGTGGCAATTTTGGATAGGAAGACAAAGACCTTGCGCAACATGGTGGTATCTTTGGTCAAGGTTCAGTGGCAACAGCGGAAGGGTTCTGAATGGACTTGGCAACCCGAGGCAGAGATGCGAGAGCATTACCCTGAGTTATTCGCAGCAGACTTCAAGGATGAATTATGATTTAAGTGGGGGATAATTTTAACATCTTGATCTAGGTAATTTATATCTTTAACCCCTTGTATGATATTTGTTTGCAAAGTTGGTCCTTTTAGCCTTTAAATAAAAACCGTGGGTTTTATCAGGTACGTTGGGTGTACGCCATGTCCGTTGGGTATATGTGGCTATTTCCCAAACCCTAATTTTTAGGGTTTAGGTCCTATTTAAGCATCATTAACTCCCAAGACTCCTTCCTTTATCGGCCTCTAGCCCCATTTCATATCTTGCAAACCCTAATCCACCTTTGTGATCATTTTGAGACTTAGTGTGTGTTGTTGGTGTACTTGAAAGAGGAAGAAGGGAGTGGATTCACCTTAGAATCTCAATACCTCTTTGCATCCAGAAGCTTTTTTCCCTCAAGCTTCATTTAGAGGTATAAAGCTCTGAACTAGTTGGTTATTTCTTTAGATCTTGCTAGATGTGGAGTTTTGTGCTTATTAGCCCCATAATCTTGTCCTATTTGAGTATAAGCTACTCTAGACCAAATGAATTGTCCTTTTGGATGTTTTAGAGTGTCTAGAGTGATAAAAAATGTAATCTTAGCCCTTCTAGTCCTTCCATGAAAAGGTTGTGGTGTCTTAATGGGTTAAGATGTTATGGTTTTAAGATTTGGACCCTTAATAGCCATGCAAGATCATAAATTTGGAAACTTTATGGTTTAGAACACTATTTAGGACTAGATTTGGGTTTTGGGCGAAAGGAGATAATAAAATAAGCACTAAATAGGAAAGATGTGATAACTTCATTTTATTTACTTCTTTTTATGGTTTTTTTAGCTCATTTCATTCGCATTTTAGTTAATTTCCATGCATATTTTTATTTTTGTTATTTTTATTACCATTTCGGGTACTTCCTAGTCTCTTGAGCGTTATTTCAGATTTTAAGGAAACTACAGGAGCGGGAGTGTGCGGGATCTTTTGGAAGGTGATTGGACTTGAAGAGTAGTGGGGATTTAGTGCTTGATGGCTGTGGAGGTGATTTAGGGAGTAGGCTTGTCGATTGCTTGAAGGCGCGGAAGTATTGAACTTTAAATTTGAAAGGGCGCGGGAGAATTCTTGAGTGTGCAAGATCGATGTTTAGGAGTTTGCGGAAGTTTTGAGTGATGTGGACAGACAAATTGGGCTCTAATCAAAGAAATATTGAAGAAGAATGGGCTAGAAGCTGATAGGATTCGAACTAGGCCAATGGATTTGCTGTGGGGGCCCAAGACTTGAAGAAGCCCAAAAATTTCATCGCAGTCACGCAGCCCGCGTTAGATTCCCCGCGGCCCGCGTGGATTCCTGACAAGGGCAAATTCGGGATTTTGTCTAGAGCTCTATATTGGGAAGGTTGGTGTGCCTCTTCAGCCTTGTCTTGGAGGTCCAATTTTGATACTTTCTCTCTGGAGTTTGGAGCACTTTTGCAGGCCAAGAACACTTCAAGAATATCTTCTTTTCATCTCTTGATTCTTGTCAAATGTTTGGTACAATCTTAACTAACTTTGTTTCTTTGAGTTTAGTCATGCTTGGCTAAACTAATCTTGGTTGACTTTTTGTTGAATCCTTTGAACTTTTGTTGGATGTTGAAGAATCCATGAACTTGTTCTTAAATCTTTATGGAAATGTTTTGTGTTTTATCATATTATCAATACTATGTTTTTATTCATGAGTTTAAATGTGTTTGTGGTGATTACTTGGCTAATTTATTGATTAAGTAACGGATCCTCAAATTGGCAAGCAACAAATGATTTTTGTGTTGCTTTTGCTTCACACAATCATAAAAACATTTTCTCCAACATGGTAAGCAATTGACTCCTCTTGGATTTGGTGACTTTTTGGTTCTTAATGCTAGTTGACTTTCACTAATTACATGCTATTTGGAATTAGTGACTTTGACTAAGGAAATTGTTATGAGCTTCTCTAGCTATTTCAACAATTAAGCAAAGTCTAGGTAATCTCAAGCTCCTTGGATTACTATAGCCAAATTAAGGATTTAAATCAAAGTATTGCACCATTGGATTCTAATGATATGCTCATCAAAAGTCAAAGTGAGGAAACTTTAAGTCAACCATCTCTCCCATATTGATTTTACATCAAACCCTTATTTTTGTTGAAAATTTCTATTTAAATCATAGTTAATTCTAGTTTGTTTCAAGTATTTCAAAACACCACCCCCCATTTTATTTTTATTGTTATTTTACAAGTATTTTTACAAAGAGATTTTTCATAGAGTTATAAATTGAACCAATCTCCCTGGATTCGACCCCTTTACCACTATACACTATTTTAGTGTGTAATATTTAGGGTTATTATTTTTGTTGGTCTCGACAACCACCAAGATGCCATCTGGCCGAGTACGCTGGGCATACTTCTGAGTACGATGCACATACTCCCTTGGGATCCTGCTTCTAGATGGTGAATACGATGGGCATTCTCATTCTGAGTCGACTCCGTTGACTTTTGACCTTTGACTTTGACTAGGATTTGACCTTGTTTGACCTGGGGGTATTTTGGGTATTTTGAGTTGTAGTTGAGTTTGGTCATTATGTGATCTATAGGTGACTAGTAGACCTGATATTCGCAATAGTGTTCTATTTAACTATGTTTTCAGATTAAGAGGTGAGTTTCCTCACTGTACATGCACGTCAAAGGCACCAATACCGACCCACTTAGATTTGTATCCTGGTATATAGGATGTTGTTATGCTGTAGTGATCTGTTTGATCTGTATCCTGATATATAGGATGTTGATATACTATAGTGATCTGTAGATCTACCTAATTCCCTACTGACTATTTATATGTTTATCTGTTGTATATGTCGACATAGTACAGTTTTGGGTTGAGGCTTTATTGCTATGTGCGTGAGCCAACTGACTAGGGGTATTTTAGCCCGATGGTTGTAGACCCGAGGGTATACCAATCCGATGACTGATTGGGCTCGTTACATATTGGCATTCTAGTCCGATGAATGATTTGGCCGGGGGTAATCCAACCTGATGGCTGTGGACCTGGGGGTATTCCAGTCTAATGACTGATTGGACCTAGCATGCATGATTTTATATGTTTTGGTTGTGTGTGGTACTTTGAATGAAACTCACTAAGCTTTGGCTTATGGTTTTCAATTTTATTTTTCAGGTACTTAAGATGATCAGGGGAATGCTAAGGTGTGATCGTGAACATCCTTCTAATTTTATGATTTTGGATTTTGGGATACTGATTTGTTATTATTACTTTTTAGAACAATGTGTTGTAAACAATTATGGTCTTTGGTTGGATTTTAAAAATGAAAATTTTACCTTTATTTTTAGGATGTTACACATTTGATGGTCGTTGAAGGTCAATATGATTTTTAAGATGGTCACATAATTAGAATTCTAAGTCCAGACATTCAAAGCATATTATACATAGAGTGAAGAGGCTCTCTTCATTTCCTCATGCACATTTATTTGTGAGTAGTGTTTTTTCATTTATTTTGATAAACAATACTTGCATTATCATAAGGCTATAGTCGAATAATTTCCAAAATCCTATACATTTGGACTTTTTCTAATGTGTTTCTAGCTTATATATGACTAAGAAAACAACTCCACCAATATGTCTTATCTAAACCATTAAAAGTACTTGAGTCAATACTGGTATATTGTTATTGTAGTAGTTTCATCGATGTTATGACAATGTTATTCTTTAAAATAAATAACACATTTTATAAGCCACAACAACTTTTATTTAAAACCTAAGTCAAAACATATCATGAAATAATGTTTACATCATGAATTTCAACTTAAAACTGTAGATAAATACTAGAGAAAGTAAATTGGTTCCTAATCCTACGTATAGTAGCAGTTTGGTCATGCTTTATGATTAGATCCGGTTCAATGTGTTTCAGTTTTTTGCTTTGGTCCCTACATATTAATAAATGTCAGTACTATATCATGTGTCCATTACTTTGGAGTTAGAAGTAAAGTTCCATGGAGTTATATACCTACAACGCCATATACTCTTTGGCTTGTAGCCTTATCAGCTCCTTTATGTATCATAGGCATCTATGCATTTATGTATCATAGGCATCTATGCATTTTCCATTAGGGATGAGCAACATACCTGCTTTCAGAACCAAAACCATCTCGGAAACGTCGGTTAGGATTCTCATTTTTTCAGAACAGCTACCTGCGGGTAGGGATGAAAGTGGGTCCAAACCCGGCCCGGACGGACCTTGTCCCGGAAAACCCGGAACCGGTTAACGGGAATTTTTAGGACCAGAAACCAGATCGGTATATAGGAACTGGTTTTGGTTTAGTTCTGGGTACGGTAACGGTTAAAATGGGTCTAAAATCAAAAAACCTGGAAACATAAAAGTGGGTAGGGTGGAACTACATAAAGTGGGTTTAAAATCAGAATTTTTTGATAATTACTTACTACTTAGTGGGTTGAACTTTGAAAATTTTCATATTGATATCCCAGCTTTGGGGGATTGCAAGTCATTGAATATGAAACAAAATTTGATAAAATTATGGTCTAAAATCATGTACAAACTCTAAACTACACTCTAGAAAGAATCACATGTCAATCTGACTTTAAACGAATGAGATAAGCATGTTTTAACATTTTCACAGAATACAAATTAGAAAGAAAAAAAAAAGCTAAAAAGTTAAAAAAAAAACTTCAACTTTGATTTCCCGACTTCAGGGGACTAAAATTCATTGAATATGATATCAAAAATGACAAAAATATAGTCTAAACTCATCTACAATCTCTAAACTATATGTTGGAAAAAACCGCATGTCAATCCGAGTTCAAACGAATTAGATATGCATTTTTGAAAATTTTAACATAATACAAAAAAGCTAAAAAGTTAAATACTTCCAACTTTGATATCTCGACTTCGGGGGACTGTAAGTCAATGAATATAAAACTAAAAACGACAAATTTATAGTCTAAAAATATGTACAAACTCTAAAGCACATGTTGAAAAAACGCGCATGTCAATCTGACTTGAAACGAATGATATATGCATGTTTTAAACGTTTCATAGAAACTGGTTTCGACCCCTAAAAGTGGTTCTGGTTCCTAATACCAGTCCCGGTTCTTAAAACCAATTTAACCGGACCTGGTGGACCCAAACCCGGATTATCCGGAACCCGGATAAAACCACTCTTTAAACCCGTAACCGTAACCAGTTCTATATATTCCGGTTTAGGGTCCGGGCCGATTATGATTCTAATCCAGTTTTTCGGTTTTAAATCACATCCCTACCCGCGGGAACTGATTTGCGTATGCACGCACATATGTGTCTGTATATATATATATATATATATATATATATATATATATATATATATATATATATATATATATATGTGTGTGTGTGTGTGTGTGTGTGTGTGTGTGTGTGAATCCTATTGCTCACATAATTGATTGAAAAAATATTATAAGGCACGTTTATTAAAATCAATATAAAAAATTGTGTTGTCATGATTTTTGGTTTTATAATAATTATTTATAGTAGATACCATATAATGTTGGTATTTATTAAAAAAGACTTTGGTGGAAAATAATAAGCTTCAAAATCAAGGATATAGGACTATGTTCTTTAGATCAAATCACATGTCCTTCGTATTTTTTGTTTTGTTATTCGTGTTTTATATCAATACCGAATTGAAATGTTTTTGGACAATTTTTATTTTTTTGCTCTTTAACCAAAATTACAAAAGCTTAAACTACCTAATATGATATAGTTGGTATCCTATATTTGTTAATTTGTCCAACTACTTGTTGTGATATGCTGGAGAGGATGGAGTCAGAACTGCAGGGGAAATCCGTGTTTGAATCTTCTCCTATTATCACAGTACAAAAGAGAGAAATGACCGTTAGTCGACGTCCGAGAGGAGTTCCCGGGATGAAGCTTCGATAATCAAGTCAGTATGAGATCTGAGAAAGATGGTAGAAGATTATAAGAAAGAGGATTCCGCCCCCTTCTTTGTGAGGAAGAAAAATCCTTTTATACCTGTTTTAGAGGCGTGTCCCCCAACCGATTCTGTTGAGGATTCCCTCGTGAGGTGCAACGTGGCGGACCCATATTGGAGGGTCCTTCATCACGTCTTTTGCCTCATTCCCTCATTGGCTGGGAGGAGATCTTCTAAACGTTTATGAAGATCATGGCTATCGTCTAATGGGTGAATGGAACTCTCTGATTGGTCCCAGGTTTACCGGGATGTAACTTCATGGAGAAGGAGTTAAGGCACGGTTCTGCACCTTAACCGCCATATCAGTGCTCTTCATGTTGGCGAAGGCCCGAACTTGGCTTTAGACTAGGTTCTGACTAGGCCAAGCCCGATGTTAATTTGACTTCTTTCTTGGCATTCCCCATAGGGATATGTTAACAAGTCCCTTAGACTCATAGGTGTATGCGTTAGCTTGACAACGTTGTCGTTCGAGTCTATATCTCAACACGTGTATGCCCGAGATTATTTCTATCGCTTGACAGGCTTTAGGCAGTGTCGTCAATGTGTGTCAGTCCCGTTGAGAGACGGTTCGTGCCGCCAGTTTCGCCGTTAAAACCCCCCCTTTTCCCCCAGGCTCTTCATCCTCACATCCCCATTTTGGCTTTGTTGTATCAATCCGGGTACTCTGTTAATTTTCTTTTCGATTGCTCATCCTTTTCTCGACAATGGACCGTTACAGTAGGGTCCCTACTACTGAGGAGTTCCAATTTCTGCAAGATCGCCTGTCGACATCCGATTTCTTCAGCATGATTGTGGACCACTATGGCCTTTCCGTTGACGATTTCGCCCCGAGTGCTGTTAATAAAATCATCAGTTTTGAATTGATTTGTTGATCTCTGGGTTATGTACCAACTTTCTGCATTTTTAGTTACTTCTTCTGTTCGACTATGAATTTCGGGGTCCGCAATTTAGCGAAGAGAAGAGGCATTCGTCAGTAGATTTCTGAACAAGACGCTCCAAGGAAAAATTGGCAACATCGATGGCTTTGGGTTAACCAAAACCTTGTGGGGCGTGGATCTCGTAGAACCTGAGACTTCTCTGACCGTCTCCCCAAGTTGTTTGGGAGCAATCTGACTCTTGGCAAGCGTCTGGGAAACATCAATATCGCTGGGAGGAACTGGGAAGATTTCATTCTTGCAGTGGCCGGTATGAGTTCTTCCTGGAGGTTTCACGGGAAGATGGCGCAGATGTTTGTCGTGAGATGCGGTACTAACTCATCTCCTTCTCCCCCTTTTTTGAAAATAGAGTGAGGATAAGATATCTTGTTGGCTTGTGAGATCTTACTTTTGGGGTTTGTTTTCACAGGTGCTGAGGCCGGATTTCTTTAGAGATAGCCCTGCATGGTCACTATCAGAGAATCCTTTTCCATCGGGAGATTGATCTTGTAGAGGCTCTTCCTCCTCCTATGTCTAAAAGGCGCATGAGAGAGTGTAAGTCCCTCAATCTATGGATCCAAGTTAGTAATCAATGAGATAACGGTAATCAAATAGAGTGTTAGAAGGAGTAGAATAAGAATAACATCAAGCATGCACACATCTATTACTCATAAATGTCAGGTACACCTTGAAAAGCACACACATACACGTCACTGTTCACGTACGTATCACTGACACACTGACACAACCCTTTTATACTACCCCCAATAGCACACCTGTGTGCAGCCGCACACGCATGTGCGGCCGCACACGACGTGTGCGACCGCACACACGCGTGTAGCCACATACAAGAGCATAGATGCACACACATATTTTTGTCCAAAATAGACAACTACACCATACTCTATCAATCTATCTACCAAGATCTATACAAAAGAATGCCTAGCCCAAACCACAAAAGTATAGCCTATTAATCCCCCCTTGGTTTGAGGCTGGCATTGACTTGGTCTTCATTCTCCAGGTTTTTCAAACAGCTTCAGATCAGATTTTCCTGTGGATCCCATCCATAGCTTTCCATTGATGATTGTGGTGACCATCCCAGTATATTCTTAGGCAACAACCTCCATGACATCTTTTTCGGCAGATAACTTGTTGACAAGACAGGGTACGCATATCTCTTTCTCTAAATCTGAGAAGATCCTTCGCACTGATCAGCCTTAGAACTTGTTCTCTATCTTTGAATTTCATGGCAGCAGTGGCAGTTACATCATCAAATGCCCAGAATTCCATATTGTCAAGGTATCCTTCATAAAACTGTTGAGGGATAGGAATTTCCTTCCGTTGTTTTGTTGCAGGCCATAGAATAATCTTCATAGGCTCACCAGATTCAGGATCGAGAACTTCCACATCTTTTCTGTACAAGGCTTTCACAGTCTTCATCTTTGTGAAGTTTTCCTTGACCTGCCTGTCAAGAAATCTTTTGAAATTTGACGAATTGGGATCTTCTGAAGGATTATGAAATGGGGCTCTTGAAAGTTCGACAAGATCAACCTTTGTCCACGAGTGGAAGTCATGAACACTTTTGTAATATTCATGGATTCTAGAGTTCCTTTTTATGACCCACATCTTCGAATCGGGATCAAAAGCCCACATCCTGACTTCGGATCTATCTCCAAACTCGTCACCAAATTTTCTCTTCTTGAGATCCGTCATAGTCAACACAGGATCTTTAGCTTTGCGATTTTCATTTGAGTTTTTCATGAAAAGTAATCCTTCGCTTTTGCTAGCAGTGACAATCCTTTTTCCTTGCTTGATCGTGATGCGGGATCTGATATTTTTAGGGTCTTTATCACACAGATCAACAATGGTAGTTGTCCTTGGAGGAGGAGGATCAGCTGGGAAGTCGTCTTCTGTATATTGGGTGGGAGCCACGGGAGGATCTTCAATTCCGTGGGGCTGTTGAAACAAAGCTTTGACTTTATCACCAAAAGCATCATACATAATATTCTTCAAACTGAAGTAGAAGGAAGTTAAAGAACCAAGATTTGTTTGCAGATCTGTGATCTGTTTAGTCTTCAGTTCATCCCTCTCTCGAAGCTCAGCAACATAGGAATCATGTTGCTCAAGAAGAATGTTCTTTTCAATGACTTCTTGCCTTAGAATTCCAATCTCTTCTCGAAGTTTGGACACTAAGGTCTTATCATCCCCTGAATGCTCTTCTTCAAGAGATATGCCTTTTCCTCGGGAAGGAGAGTCTGAAATGTTCTGAGCCAGATGCTTAGCAAGCCTGATAGAAGCATTATCAAACGAAGGCCTTGTGGGGGTATACTCAGGAATGGAAGACGATCCGCCTATTTCATAAACTGTGCTTGGACCTTCTTCAGTTTGTAGTGGCGATGTAGAGACAGCTGTAGCGGTAACAGTGGATGAGACTGGTGGAGATTGACTTACAGTGGGCACTCCCTGCCTTGCATTTAATCGTCTTCTTTTCGAAGGAGACAAGGAGGTTTGGGGCTGTGTCGGATTACTTAACGTTGGAGCAGAAGTAGAGACATTTGTATCAAGTGGAGGAATCCCTGAAACCACATCTTTTTGTCTTGAGGAGTCTTCCATGGGCTTTGAGGAGGAAAGCATAATTTTCAGAGTGTTAACGTCATCCCTGGTCTTAGTTTCTGGATGAGCAACTTCATCGACCCTTTTAAAGTGTCTGTCAATGAATCCTAGAGAGGGACCAAAATCATCATCATCATCATCATCTAAATTGAGATCAAAGCCTGAAGAGATGTCATCATTATTGATACCAATGAAATCCAAATCTTTCAAGAAATCTTCATCTGCACTAATGTCCTCATCATCTCCCTCTCGATTAAAATTTCTCTCAACTTCCACATCATGTAGGTAGTCATGTTCCTCAGCCACCATTGCTATAGGAGAAACATGAACTTCTTCATTTTCGGGCTCTAAAATTGAGATCACAACATCCTCAATTTTATGTGGGATTCGAAAGATTGTCTGATTCTGATTGATCACTCTCTTAAGCAAATATTCCAAATTTTTTCAAGGGGAATTTCCCTTCGAATACAAATTTTCTGGCTCTATTCTGTTTCATTAAGCGAAAGGCACTCGGACCGACATACTTGAGATCTAGTGTTTCATTTCCTCTTTCGATCTCGGGATGCATAACATTAAGGATGATATGAATAAATCTCGGGCACATCAATAAATTTTCGCTCTTGTTTCCCTGAATGTTGAGAATCAATTCATGCAGAATGAATTTTGAGAAGTTAAATTCAATCACTGATGCCAAAGCTGCAATGGCTCCTATGTTGAAAACAGAAATCTCGTTGGGACCTGATCTTCTTCCGGAAATACAGCTCACAAACACATGAGCTAAGTACTTCCAACATTGGGGTAGTAATTTCTTGATGGTAGGAGGAAATGATCCTTCATAACCCATATGGTCCAGGACTTCTTGGGTTTGATCCAGATAAATTTCCATGGATAATTCAGGCCTATCATTGATTTGCAACGATTCTCGAACAACATTTTCTATGATCAGGATTTCTTGCCTTGAATCGTTGCCTCAAGGTGTTTCTCTTCTTTGTCAACTCTCTTAACAATTGCGCTTCTCCAAAATTCCTTGATCAGCCTTTGATAGATTACCAGACTAGTTGTGAAAGCAAAGACCATGCAACATTTTCTTAGACCATCAATGATGAATTTGAGATCATTGTGGGCAGCCAGAGGATCTTCTAGAAAAATGGTTGAATTGTGCACCTTTGCAAACTCAAGATCTCCCATTTTGATCTGAAAAACACAAGCATACATTAGAGCATAAAAGAAAATTATATTTGTTAAAATTTTATTTAGGTGTATAGCCATACACCTAATATCAGCCACACACAATGTGTGTAGCTGCACATGGTAGTGTATAGCCGCACACAGCCAGCCGCACACAACAAGCCGCACACAGGAAGCCATACACAGCCAGCCGCACATAGCCAGCCGCACACAGCCAGCCGCACACGCACTGATGATACCGAAACCTTCGATTGATCATCGATTCAAGGTTGATTTTACTTAAAAACTACATTATGGGGTTCGATTTCATGTTACTTACTGTTTTGTGGCTTCGATTTCATGAAAATGAGAGATTCTTAAGGATTTTTGGTGAGAGGGAGAGGAGGGGGAGTGTGCGGTCGACCTTAGGAAGATGAAAAAGTAAAAGTGTTTTGACCGCACACCTCCTTTTTATACCATTTAAAATTTGACTGCCATTTACCATTCCTCATATGTAAAAGGCCAATACTCAAAAATATTTAAAAATAAATCATTCTGAGGATTAATCTTCAATACAAAATAAAATGAAATAACATTTTCTAAAAATTTTCAATTCTAAAAAAAATGAAAATAAAATAAAATAAAAATACTAAAATTTTAGTTCAAACTAAATCTAGTCTTCTATCTTGAGATTGATTAACCTTTTGTGATATGGGATCAAAGTTGCTAGACAATCTTTTCAATTTATCAGTGCCTCTCCTTTCATGAATAGATCCGGTCGATCGCCGATATTGTGATCCACTTAAGCACGAAAAATTGTGACAAATTTTAGGAATGCTATCAGTGACAGGACAGACTGATCCTAAGTTACTAGATAAAAATTCCTAAGGACCATTTATCTGACGACAACCAAGAGTATTGTTGTCCACCTAAATTGAGCAGCGAGATCTCGGACAATCTAGAATAGTGTCAATTTTAGATGTACTAGAACATGTTTCCCACTTCCTGACATACCCTAATAATCAAGGACTTTCGAGATACTCCTTACTTTAGGTGAGCAGACTATTATTCATAGAGAGGATAGATTTAGATTATGATTAATTATAGTTTTAGTAGGGCTGTGCATGGGTCGGTTTGGGTCGGTTTTGGACCCCAACCCAACCCAACCCGTAAATGATCGGTTTCTGGTTTTCAGAACCCAATAGGGTCAGTTTCTGGTCGGTTCGGTTTCTCGGTTTCTGATATCGGTTTGGGCGGTTTCTCGGTTTCTTGGGTTCAACCCATACACTTACGGTTTTTGGGTTTAAACCCATGGGTTTTGGGTTTGAACCCATTTTCCAGAAATGTAACAATTAGTTAAATAATTAAAAAAACACCTAAGCTTCTTTTATTATTTTTTTATTTTTTTAATATATATATATATATATATATATATATATATATATATATATATATATACATAAAGATAGAATAATCAGTAAAAAGCATCGGGTTTGCGGGTTTGCTGGGTCGGTTTCTCGGTTTTAAAGAGGGGTCGGTTTCTCGGGTTGTTGGGTCGGTTTCTGGGGGCAAAACCGAAACCGAACCCGAAAAGTCGGTTTTTACAAATTTAAAACCCACACCGTCGGTTTTGATTCGGTTTCGGTTTTTTCGGTTTCGGTTTCGTCGGTTTTTGTCGGTTTCTTGGTTTCTTGGTTCGGGTTTGATCACCCCTAAGTTTTAGAGGGATTGAGAAGTAGAAGGTTGCATATGCTGTGTACCAGGTCGGATTGTTAATCACACAAAGGAGACAACATATGGCTAACAGATAGGAAGAATTTTATAGATATAAGATGCAGAGAAATAGATTTGCATATGTTGCAGTCCAGGTCGGATCTATTCCAATCACGCAGAGGAGGCAACATATGACTAACAGTGAGAAAGAAAGAAAATAATTTTCTACAGACCTACTTTGTCGGAATTCCCTAGTCGCCCTATCAATACCGGAATTAAGGACAGAATTCGTACATCGAGGAAAAGTTAAACCACAGTTCTAGATACGAGTTCTCTTAATGTGACTGGTGGATTCTCATGAATATCTCCCTGCTCAACCTACCCAAGCGTCATATTGTCAGGCTAAATGGAAGTATCTAGGTCAAAATTGATCAAGTCTATAGAATCCTTAAGTTCATCTGCACCTAGTCAAATCCATTAAACTTTTCGTGCCTACCAGCGCATCAAACTCAGAGCCTAGACAATTCAGCTTTGGTACTTTACACAGATTCAGAGTGCCCGTTATCACTTGTTGATTTCACTTCCCAGCACATCACTTAACAAAAATATTTTTGATTTTTCTGATTTTCTAATGTTTTTGGATTTTTGGTTTTTTTAATTTTTGCTTGGTTTTTTTTGTTTATTTCTCCCCCTAAATTTGTGCATGGGAGAGAATGAAATTAAAATGCGCAAATTTAAACTAATCTAAACAAAAATTAATCCTCAAAGCGAATCATTTTTAAATAGTTTACTAGCACATCGAATCGAGCCTTTTAAACGACTTTGTGAACAGATCCGCCACATTATTAAAAGTGGGAACATGTTCTAGCCGAATGAGCGAGCGCTCATAACAATCTCTGATAAAATGAATTTTGATGTCGATGTGCTTGGTTTTTGAGTGCTGGACCGGATTCTTAGCAATTTGGATGGCAGCTTCATTATCACAGAATATGGGGGTTTCTTGAAAATTCAAACCGTAATCTAACAACTGATGTTGGATCCATATGACTTGAGAGCAACAGGCAGACGCAGCTACGTATTCTGCTTCTGCTGTTGAGGTCGAGACAGTATGCTACTTTTTGCATTGCCAAGATGCCAGACTATCTCCTAGAAATTGACATCCACCTGAAGTCGATTTCCTGTCAAGTTCGCAACCACCATAATTGCTGTCTGCAAAAGCATAAAGATCAAATTCGGAGTTTATCGGATACCAAAGACCCAATTTTTGGCCGCCTTTGAGATACCGAAAAATTCTTTTAATAGCAGTAAGATGCGCATTAACAGACTACAAACATGATGTCTGGCGACTTGCAATTAGATACATCAGCGATCCAATCATTGATCTGTAGTTCGTTTGATCTACGGATTCGCCTTCAAGATCACGAGCCAGCAGTAGTCTCTCCGCCATGGGCATCAAAGCAGGCTTAGCATCTCTGAACCCGAACTTCTCAAGCATATCATCCACATATTTGGCTTGATGAATTAGGATTCCGGCCGAAGATTGTTTGACTTGAAGCCCCAAAACATGGTCATTTCCCCCCAATGAACTCATCTCAAATTGCTTTGTCATGACGTCCTCGAACTCTTTGCATAGCTGAGGACTCGTCGACCCGAAAATTATATCATCCACGCATATTTGGACCAGAATCTGGTCTTTGCTAACATGCTTGATGAATAAGGTCTGATCAATAGTGTCGTGGGAATAGCCATGATCGAGCAATTACTGTGTGAGGGTAGCATACCATGCTCTAGGAGCTTGGTGCAGTCCATACAAAGCCTTGTCTAACTTGTAGACATGGTTGGGAAGTTTTGAGTTAACAAACCTCAGAGGTTGGTCAACATAAATCTCCTCCTTCACCTTGCCGTACAAGAAAGCTGTCTTGACGTCCATTTTATATATGGTGAAGTTCATGTAGGAGGCATAAGCGAGAAAGATACGTATGGATTCCAAGCGCGCCACCGGAGCATAGACTTCTGTATAATCAAGACCCTCAATTTTCCTGAATCCTCGGACCACCAATCTCGCCTTATTACGTACAATAACACCCGAATCATCGTGCTTGTTCTGAAACACCCATCTGGTATCAAGAGATTTCTTGCCTTTAGGAAACTCCACCAACTTCCAAACCCCGAGCCTTTCGAATTCATTTAGCTCGTCATGCATGGAATCTACCCAGTTGGGATCATTGAAAGCCATATCAACGTTCTTGGGCTCTATTTGAGAAATGAAGCAAGAATAAAGACATGTGTTGACGTCTCCACTCTGACTTCTCGTTTGAACTCCGTCGCCCAGCTGGCCAATGATATTTTCTATTGGATGATTGCACTGTATGCGAGAGGGGATTTCGTGACTGATGTCATTGAATGAGACGGGAAGATTATGAATATTAATAGCTTCGTCATGTGCTGAAGGGTCCACGGTAGATGTACCAGCTACATGCGGTGAATTTGCTACAAACTCATCTGCGATCTGTTCAGGAAAGAGAAGTTCCATTAGATTTTGAGTGACAGCGGAAGCATCTTGATTCATGAACTCCCTTTCAACTAGAGTTAGAGGAGTAGCATTAGCATCTGGAGCAGATTGATGTGTTGAGGACTCGAGAGAGGTGATTGGAGCAGATTGATGTGTTCAGGACTCGAGAGAGGTGATTGGAACAGATGATACCACCAGTGAATCAATAGCAGAAACCAATGGCAGTCTGTAGACAACCTCTTCATCTTCGTCTTCAATGATAGTCTTCAAGCCAGAAGTAGACCTAGCTTGGTTATCAGATGATACACTAAAGGGCTTGAATAGAGATGTGTAGTCAAGTAGCCAATCAGGACCCACCCTAGCATCTTTCTCATTCTCTTCAAGCCAGCGAACATCGAATGACTCCACAATTTGCTTCGTCTTCTTGTTGTAAACTCGGTAAGAAGTACGAGCAGTGCATCCGACAAAATAGCAATCGTCAGCTTTGGCATTGAACTTTGGGTTGGATTCCAAGTGGAGAAGGGTGCAAGGACAACCAAATACTCGGAAATGGCTAACAGATGGCTTGTGTCCATAGAGAATTTCATACGGTGTTTTCATCTGGGCTTTGTTGATTAGGACACGATTTTGAACGTAACAAGCTGTGTTGATCGCCTCCGCCCAAAAGAAAACTGGAAGTTTAGAATCACAAGGCATCGTCCTAGCAGCGTCTTGTAATGTCCGATTCCTCCGCTCAGCAACACCGTTCTGTTGTGGTGTCTGGACAGAGCTGAATTGACGCACGATCCCTTTCTCAGCGCAAAAATGATTAAGAAAAACATTCTTGAACTCTGTTCCATTGTCTGTACAAAGCGCTTTCACTCGGTTGTTGGTTTGGTTCTCGATAATCACAATGAACTTCTTGATAAGTTTAGCGATCCCAGCTTTGTTGGACAGAAAGAAGACCCACGTGAAACGAGAGAAATCGTCTATCACAACGAGACAATACAAATTTCGATTGATGCTGAGAACGTTGACCGGACCAAATAAGTCCATATGAAACAATTGGAGCACCTGATTGATGGAGTTGACTTGCTTTGGCAGATGTGGTTTCCGATGATGTATCCTTGAGCACAGGAAACACATTTCGTGCAGTTGGGAGATATCGTTTTTACCTTCTCTGACAAGCAGACCTTGGACCATTTCGTTCTTAGCAAGACGATTCAGATTCTTTGCATTTGCATGGCCAAGTCGACGATGCCACAACATAGCATTTTGTTCAGAGACTTTAGAAAAGAGACAAGTGACTTCATCGGGAACATTACTGTTCATGTCGATAATATAGGCATTCCCATCCCGCTTTGATTTTACGAGAATCCACTCCTCTGGGATGACAATGCCTGGCTTTAAGATCGGACATTTTTTATCGGTGAAGTGTGTCGAATAAACTTTTTCACAAATTTGGGAAACACTCAACAAGCTATGCTTTAATTCGGGAGCATAGTTAACATTCTCAAAACTTAGCACTCCATTGGAAACAGTTCCTTTTTGAGTGATCTTTCCTCCTTCTCCGCCCGCGAATGAAACATATCCCCCAGTCATGTGCCGGGAGCAGCCGATGTCGACATACCAGGTTCTAACGACATTCCTCCGCAACTGTCCCTGCACGATTAGCGGAATTATTTAGATTTGGGGACCCAGGTCATTACAGTCCTGGGTTGACCCTTAACTTTCATAGATTCATTTTTCAATTTTTCTTTGTTTTCCATTTTTCAACAGGTACAGAGGAGGATAATGACTAATTAGTTTTTAATTTTGGCATCCATTGATATTTAGGTGTTGAAACAGTTTCGTTTTTAGTTTGCTTTGAGCAGGTGGATTTTCTACTCGAAGAGTTTGAAAATCCGGACCTCCTTTTTGACGAAATCGACTTTGGCTTAGCTTGTGTCGATTTAGGCAAACTGTTTGTGAATTTATTGAAAACCTGTTTGTTCTTTTGAAAATTTGCCACTTTCTTGATTTGATTTGTTTTCCAGTCATCATCTCGAAAGCGAGTTCTTGAGGATTTTCTAATTAAAAGATTGTCCTCTAGACTCATTGTCTCCCCTCTTTGACATGTGATGCACAAACATCCGGTTTAAACAATTTCTGGTGATATGACCAGCAATACCACAATTGAAACACATTTTTTTATTATCATTTGATTGAGTGCTGCTCTTGTCGGATTTCTGGTTTTTATTGTGTTTTCTAGCATTTTCACATTTGCAGGAACATGTACTAGATGGTGTAGCAAACGTGGAAGATGTAGAAGCATTCAAATCAGATTTAGCAATTTTATCAGAAACAACACCATTATTTTCGGAATTTTTAGTCTGAAACAGAAATAAAGACGTTAGTGTTTGAATTTATCACAGACTCGTCACAGAATTCAACACCAAACTTAGACACTAAACTATTCGACTCATAATTTCAGCTTCTTGCTCCCCCTGAACTACGGACTTATCTGCACTTGAGGTACAAATGTTAGTATCCAAGTTTTTATCAATGGACCGTGTTGCTTGTTCAGAAGCTGACTTCCCATAAACCATGAAAGGTTCTCTGTCAATTTTTTCTTGTGACGGAGGAGTAGCAGTGTAATTATGATTGAAGGGAGGGAGACACACTCAAATCCTAATCCTACTTTTATCTGATTACCACAAGTAATATCCTTCCATTGCATCTGTCCTTCAATCTGATGGGTTTGAGCCATAAGAACTTTCCTATGTGCACATGCAAACCCTAATGCTTGGATCTATGTTTCTCTAATTGAACATGCATTGTATCCAAGGCTTACAACTCTAGATCTAGTGTAAACAATTGAATCATATCATATAAAATAGATCAAGAAGAATACCTTATGTTGCTTGATTGAAACTTCTTGTTCTTGGAGATAGAGTCACAGTTTTCACTCCTCTAATGGCTTACAAACACCAACTAGCAAGAAGGATGATCTTGAGAGAGAGAGAGAGAGGTGGGTGAGAAATTGGCTCTAGGGTTTCTTGGCTTGCATGAGTGCCGATTTCCCTCACCCAAGGGATCTATTTATACTATGAGCTACTAGGGTTTCACCATTAACCCTAATTGAATAACTTAGGCCCTAAGCAATCCAAAGATCCTCCTAGATATTAGGCTTGGACGATTTTAAGGTCTCCTAACCCTAAAATCCGTCCACCCTTATATCCATAAGGATACATAGCCCAAAACACAACTATCATACATTTGACAGTTTATGCCCCTTTATTCAATTAACCTCTTTAAGTCACCAAATTAATTCTCAATTAATATATGACTTATATTAATCAAATAACATTATTATTCCTTTAATATATTACTCTCATAATATATTAATTATAATATCTCTTCTCTCTTAACAAATCATCCTGTCAAGTTGCTATGATGAAGGCAACCCAAAAGGACCATGAACAACCGGGTCAAGTACTTACCAAATATAGTTACAGCCTTAGACACTAATCCAACAGTCTCCCACTTGGATAAGTCTAGTAACTATATATGCAAACACAATCCGATTAGCAATCGTAGCTCTCAAAGACGCTGTCAAACTCTGATCTTATCAGTATCTTGTCCTTTAGATAAGGGATCGTACAATCCTCTGTTTAGATATTGTGCAGACAATCTCATGGAACTTATTGTCCAGCAGTTGGTTTCTTGATCTCAGATTCATTCGACATAGAACTTAATTGAACACATCAATTCAGTCCTGACTGGGCCCGGCACATAAGTCAAATCAAATCATCGAGGGGCCCTGGTATCGCTTTTACCCTCTTAGGATAACAATAACAGATAAACTTCGACTTATATGCATTTACTATTTACTAATCAACTATACACAACAATGCGTTTTATGACATCAATTTACTGATGTGGTTTCGCATTGTCAATGTACAACCAATTAATAAACAATAAACCATATATCTTGGTTTTAAGACCATATGATATTATCGTCTTGCGATCACTTTGCGTCACATTCCATAAAGTGATTCCAGCAAGCGCGGGTTTATTCCAATGCTCAAAACTTGTTCATAAGCACTCATGAATGTTGTAGCAAACCTTTGCTATGTCTAATACCTTTTAGACACTCTACACACCAATTCATGACAATCTTCATTTATACCTACTTCCAACATATGAACGATTGTGGACCATTCGAATAATTCGATTATTCTTAATAACTCAATTATTCAGGAAGTCAAAACATGCAAAGTGAAACAATAGTTAAACAATTAACATAAGACAGTAGCTTTACTCATAAATAATACTCCTTTATTTAATCATCAAATGTCAATTACATTTATCTATTACATGTTTCCAAACAATCTAATCTAAACTAATATCGTCTTTCAGCCCAATGCTCCTAGCGTGCTGCAAATGCTTAACCCTACTCAGTCCCTTCGTAAGCGGATGTGTTGGGTTATCTTCTGACGATACCCTCTTTACTACGAGGTGTCCTTCTTCTACTCGATGTCTAATAAAGTGATATTTTCTGTCGATATGCCGAGATCTACCATGATCCCTCGATTCCTTGGTCAAGGCAACCACTCCCTCATTATCACAGAAAATTTCCATAGGCTCCTTTATGGCAGGCACAACTCCAAGGTCACCAATGAAAATTTTCAACCACATTGCCTCCTTTGACGCTTCGCTCGCTGCAATGTACTCTGATTCGCACGTTGAATCAGCTATGGTTTCTTGCTTGGAACTTTTCCAAGTCACTGCTCCTTCATTAAGGGTAAAGACCCAGTCTGACTGCGAACGATAGTTGTCCCTGTCGGTCTGGAAGCTGGCGTCACTATACCCTCGCACCTTTAAGTCATCACTCCGTCCGAGGACTAAAAACCATTCCTTGGTCCTCCAAAGGTACTTAAGTATATTTTTGACCGCAATCCAATGAGCTCTGCTAGGGTTCCCTTGATATCTACTGACCATGCTCAAAGCAAAGGCCACATCAGGGCGAGTCAAGTCATAACATACATGATTGAGCCAACTGCGGAAGCGTAGGGTACTCAACTAATCTCAGCTATCTCAACTTCTGTACTCGGATTTTGAGTCTTACTCAATTTGGCGTTACTTTGTATCGGTAGTTCTCCCTTCTTCGAGTTTTCCATACTAAAACATTTTAGTACTTTATCCAAGTAAGTATTCTGACTAAGTCCTATTAGTCTCTTACTTCGTTCTCTCACTATCCTTATTCCCAAAATATAGGAAGCCTCTCCAAGTTCCTTCATAGCGAAGCACTTCCCGAGCCAGGACTTAACCTCCTGCAGAGTCGGGATGTCGTTTCCTATGAGCATTATGTCATCGACATACAAAACGAGGAAGCTAACTATACTCCTACTGGACTTCACATATACACATGATTCATCTTCACTTCGTACAAATCCAAACTCTTTGGCTTTCTCATCGAAGCAAAGATTCCATCTGAGAGATGCTTGCTTGTGACATCCCCTAATTTCTCGGCTAGAAAAGACCGATTTAATTTATGCTTTTTAAAATCAAATCAGAGAAATCTTTATAAAAGATGTTGTGGAATTGGTCCCCAAAACAAAATATGATAAAAGTTTGTCAAAACCTTTCTTTAAGAAATATATCATTTCCTTTTTATATCAAAACCTCGGGATGTCATGTTCCGATACAGATCAAAAGCATAAACAAGACATTATAAGCCTTATGACAGTTATTTGTAACTACTGGCCTATAATCCAAAATTCACTCATCATCATCATCCGACTATACTTGGGGTCCTCTACCTATAATATAAACAGCTGAGTGGGTCAGGATTGGAAGCCTGGTGAGCATATAGGGTTTTCAACCCACAATACATAAATTTATTATGTTTAAACATCAATCAATCAACCGAATTACCCCAAACCCCATTATTTTATTTATTTCTTAAGGGTTTACCCTAAGAATCAACTATCACTCCTTCCTAAGGATTCATCCTAAGGAATAGACACAAAGTCACCTCGTGACCGGGGTTTATACAACGGGCACTAATTCCATAGCTGCCAAGGTTTATTCAACATGTGCTAAGTCCATAGCTCTGATTTTTCAACAGTATTATTTACAGGTATTCTCTCCTGCAATACATGTCAATGGGTTTTTAGAGTACTGCAAATGAACATATAGTTCATTACAGCTACAGGTTACGGGCCTGCTAGTGTTCCATAGACTGTCTAGAATAGTCCATGGTTGTCATTCATACTCTGCTGAATGACGGGGGCCAACAATTTGGGTAAGTGATTCTCTCAAATTTCACCACTCACGCTCAACTCATGATCAATATTATTGATCATATCCTTTATCCAACTCACCTTTCATCATACCCACTATTTCATCTACCCATGTTTTACCCAACATTTTTCGTAGATAAAAATACATATATAGTTTAAATTATTTAAAAACATGTATAAATCATTCCTTCAGCACCCATCTCAAACAAACAAACAATATATATTCACACAACACGTATTTTATGTAAAATACTTCATATCTATGTGTAAGGTGAAAGTAACTACACACTCACTTGATTTAATGAAAACCGGGCAGCAATTCGTTTCCTAAAACGATCATTTCTAATAAAACTGAGAGTTTTATTGAGAAACCGCGCTTTGTGAAAGTCGGGCTTCGAAACCGGAAAGATAAATTTTCCGGGCTTCACGGGCACTTCATGGCGTATTCCGGGGGTTACATTCGATACCGGGGCTTTGGGGAATGTTAAGATGAAGAAAATATGGAAAAAGGGGTTAAAAGTGGCAAAACTCCAAAACTACCCGAAAAGGCTCGCATAACCCTTCTATTTATAGGGTCCGAAGGTCGGCTAGGGAGGTGGGGTCCGCAGGAAAGGGTGCGTAGGTGCTCGCACATGGGCTGCGCGTGTGAGGGCCTCGCTGGAGGCTTCTGATTGGATCGCAGTCTACTGGTGCACATGCGAGGTTCGGAGGCTGGGTGGTGCGAGGCTCGGTCTAGCTGCGAGCTTCGGATTGGGCCTCCCTTTGGTCGAATCAGAAGAGGACACGGGGCGACACGGGGCAGTCTCGCATGCGAGGATCACGTGGCTACTGTTCATGTGAGGGTGACTCAGCAGATTTCGCCACGTGGCATATGCGAGGCGAGGACACATGGCAAAAGCGTGACTATGCGAATTTTCTCGATTTTTGTGCAAAAACTTCTAAAATCCATAACTTTCGCATACGAGCTCCGTTTTTGATGTTCTTTATATGCACGCGTAGCTAAAATTACACTCTACAACTTCCGTTTAGACTTCATCGGCTAATTTTGAATTTAATTTTTATATTATTATTTTTAACAGACCGGGACAGGAAATCTGTTAAAAATTCATAACTTCTTCATCCGACGTCCGTTTTTGTCAGACTTTTTAGCGTTGTGCTACTAATGACGAGACCTTCAATTCTCGTTTAGGTTGTGTCGGCTAAAAATCACTCGATCTAAAATTCAAGTTTTTAGTTGTCTACTGCTAAGCTAAAACTTCGAAAAATCCTAACTTCCTCATACGATGTCAGATTTGGGCGTTCTTTTTATCGAATTTATCGGTTTAACGAATACTACGACTTTCGGCACCGTGCCGATTTTGTCGCGAAACTTCAGCATGTCATAACTTCTTCGTTATAACTCGGATTTCGGCATTCTTTATATCCCCGAAATCCTTGTTTCGACCACTACAACTTTATGTAAAGATATCGGGATTATATCACACTTTAATTTTGACGCTTATTTTTATTCTTAATTAATTAAATCCTAATAATTAAGCATAAAACATATAATTCACATAATTCCTTTTCATTTCTTCTAAATGAGTTACAAAGGTTAACCTAGACCATTATGTCAATATTAATGCCTAGCCTAGAAACACGATCTTTACATTGCTTAAGTCCATAAATGGACTTTTCAAGCTTGCACACTCTATTGGGATGCTTCGGATCGATAAAACCCTCTGGCTGAGCCATGTAAACATCCTCAGCCAATTTCCCATTAAGGAAAGCGGTCTTGAAATCCATATGCCATATCTCATAATCATGAAATGCAACAATGTCTAGCATCAACCAAATATACTTTATTTTAGCAACTGGCGAGAAGGTCTCATCATAGTCAACTCCGGGAGTTTGAGTAAAGGCCTTCGCCACTAATCGTGCCTTATACGTGTGCACATTACTATCCACGTTGGTCTTCTTCTTGAAGATCCATTTGCACCCAAACATCTTACGTCCGGGCACATTGTCAACCAAATTCCAAACTTGGTTGTCATACATGGACTGAATCTCGTTGTCCATTGCCTATTTCCATCTTGCAGACTCTGGGCCTGCCATAGCTTCCTTATAGCTATTAGGTTCATCTAGATTTATTAGTGTACCATCACTAATATACGTTTCCCCTTCGGTAGTAATATGAAAGCCATAAAACTGGGGTTGGACTCTAACTCTTTCGGAACGTCTAAGAGGTAAGGACTTGTCAATTGGTTCAACCGGAGTTTCCTCCTCGGGTTAAGAGCCAGCGTTAGAGGTTCCTTCATCGCTCGACTCTTGAATCTCTTCAAGATTGATTTTCCTCCCACTGTCTCCTTGGCTTATGAGTTCTCGCTCTCGGAAAACCCCTCTCCTCGCAACAAAAACAATATTGTCACTCAGTCTATAGAAGAGATATCCAAAGGATTTCTGCGGGTAGCCGATGAAAATACACAGCTCACTACGAGGTTCGAGCTTGTCGTGAGTATCTCGTCTTACGAAAGCTTCACAGCCCCAAACCTTGATATGTGCCAACGAGGGAGGTTTCCCTGTCCACATCTCGTGAGGTGTTTTGGCAACCTTCTTTGTAGGGACTCGGTTAAGGATATGGGCGGTTGTCTCTAAGGCATACCCCCAAAATGAGATAGGTAGTGAAGCACGACTCATCATAGAATGAACCATGTCTAACAGAGTTCGATTACGCCTTTCTGCCACACCATTCAACTGTGGTGTCCTAGGTGGCGTTAATTGAGAAACTATTCTGCATTCCTTGAGATAGTCGTGGAATTCAAGACTTAGGTACTCTCCTCCTCGATCGGATCGAAGCATCTTGATTTTCCTGCCCAATTGATTCTCCACTTCATGTTTGAACTCTTTGAACTTTTCAAATGTTTCTGACTTGTGTTTTATTAAGTAGATATACCCATATCTACTATAATCATCGGCGAAATTCACGTAGAAGCGGTTCCCATCCTTTGTGGTGGATCTAAAGGGCCCACACACGTCGTTGTGTATGAGATCTAATAAACCCTCACCCCTCTCACAAGTGCCAGTGAAGGGTGACTTAGTCATCTTTCCAAGTAAACAAGATTCGCACATGTCATCTTCCCTAAGGTCGAATGACTCCAACACTCCATCCTTTAGGAGTTGGGCTATGCGTTTCTTGTTGACATGTCCAAGACGGAAATGCCACAAAGATGCTTTATCCATACTATTGGAAGAATCCATACACAACACATGATTTCCTAGGTTATCTACAACCATAACAGTTTCATAAATTCCATTACAAGGCATTGCTTCAAAGTATAAAACACCATTTAGATAAGCATAAATCGAACCATTTTCATTATTAAACGAATATCTAAATCCTTGTCTAAATAAACCATGAAATGAAATGATGTTTCTTTCCATATCTAGCGAGTAGCAAAAATTATTCAAATCTAAATTCAATCCATTACTAAGAACTAAAGAATACACTCCAACCTTGGTAACAGGCGGCGATCTTTTGTTCCCCATGATTAGATTTATTCTTCCACGCTCCACATCCCTATTTCTTCCTAGTCCCTGCAAATCAGAACAAATGTGGTAACCACACCCTGTATCAAGAACCCAAGAAATAGCATGAGATGAATCATTAGATTTAATTTTGTAAATATCTGCGAAAGATGGCCTGATCTTCCCATCCTTGATGGCTTGCAGATATTCCAGGCAGCTTTTCTTCCAATGCCCTATTTTGTGGCAATGATGGCACTCTACCTCCTTTGGGTTTGGGTTAGGCTTAGCAGGATCAACCTTGGTCCCACTAGAAGAGGAACCATCTTGGGATTTTCCTTTGCGGTGGTTCTTTGATGAAGCCTTCCTCTTCTTGCCCCTTCCCTGCCCAATAGCCAAAACAGGAGCAGCGGGTGGATTGGGAGTTAGTGCAACAGACTTGTCCTTAAGGTTGCTCTCAGCAGTCCTTAGGAGCCCTTGGAGTTTGCTTAGGGTGACCTCTTCCTTGTTCATGTGGTAGGTCATCCTAAATTGGTTGTAGCACGAGGGCAAGGAGTGAAGAACAATGTCGATAGCCAAATCTTCCCCAAAGTTGACATTCAACTTGCGAAGACGAGCAAGATACCTTTGCATCTTTTGCAAGTACATGGTTAAAGACTCTCCACTTCCCATTTTAGCAGTGATCATATTCGTTATGATCTCATAGCGCTCTTGCCTCGTGCTTTGGGGATATCTCTCCATCAAGTCTAGATGCATCTCATAAGGATACATGTCCTCATAGGACTTTTGGAATTCGGTGTTCATCGTGGCTAGCATGATGTAATGGACTTTTGTTGCATCATGCTCATGGGTCTCAAAGACAGCCATTTCTTTGGGAGTAGCAATTTCTGGATTGATCATCTCGAGCTTCTCATCTAGAAGATACTCTTTGTCCTCGTAACGCGCGATCGTGCGAATGTATCTTATCCATTCACTAATGTTTGATCCATCAAAAGTCACTTTTTGACAAAGGCTCATTAGTGTGAATGAGCTAGCAGCAGCGTTGTTTGCGTTAGACATCTACAAATAGAAAGGAACCAAGTTTGATTAGAGTTAAGTCCCTAATTAACACCCAAAATAAAAATTAGGGCTAGGACCCAACAACATTATCTATACATTAGAAAAGGGATGTCGTAATCCAACATGCAAATAATATGGAGGTAAGTGAATGACGATTCACTAATTCTTCACCATGAAAAACATAAGCTTTAAGTTTTAAATGTATTGAGAATTCCTATATTTCTTAGAGATTCATTGAACTTTTCAATGGCATGCTTAAATCTCGATATGCCCCTCTAGTTTGTGACTGGGATACCGAGGATCACAAAGAGGGTGTGAATAACCATGCAAATCTACATGGTGCCTTTATTGTTACAATCACCTATTCGATGTGCCGGTAAACCACGCACGCTCCATCGAACTATGACAAACAATGAATCACCCTTTTCCACCTTTTCTTAGAACCAATTAGTGTGCTGGTTAACCACACACACTCCACTAACTTCTTAGCAAGGGTGCAAAGTGTAATTTCATGGGATTGCATCAATTCACTTTTCCTAAAGTAACTAAGATTAGGAATTTTATAAAATACGTTTAGTTACTTTATATAGTTTCATTATACTTATTAATGAGGAGAGGTTTGCCCTATCCTACCCGTTCGGCTAACGACCCTCCACCAATCAAGCAAGAGGTGGGTGTGAGTGTACACCCATTAAGCGCCATTTTATAGGCATCAACCTTATACGCACCTTATAGACTGGCTTCGTGAATGAGGCCTACTAACGGTAAGACTAGCATTTTTAACTCATAACTATATATATATATATATATATATATATATATATATATATATATATATATATATATATATATATATATATATATATATATATATAAAGCTTGTAATCATATAATAGTATAGTGTTGAATTTTAAACTTGTAAAATTCTAGGTTTTGAAATTTAAATTATTCAAATTAAACTTTTAATCACAAAACTTAAATTTCAAAACTTGAGGACAAGTTTTAAACTTTTCAAAACATATGGATCAAATAGAAAATAATATAAATCACTAATCAGATCATCTCAATTTGATCTTATTCAATATTACTTGCAAGACAATTCACCAATTCAATTCAAATAATCAATTATTATCATATAAGGAAATTATTATTCAACTAATTGGTAATTATATTTTCTTTGGTCAAGAATATACTCATATATATGATTAAAATTGGATTTTAATGACCGAAAACAGTTAAGGCAAGTATCCTCAAGTAAAATAGCAAGAAATCCCGAAACTAGCTCCAACTGACGCTCGAACTCGCCGAGTTCCACTATGGACTCGCCGAGTTGGAGCGACTCGCGGAGTCCACAGTGGAACTTGCCGAGTTCATCGGATAAAATCACAAAAATCAAATTTTGTAAGCAACAAGCAATCAACCAAAGCATCAATTCAATAGAAATCAATCAAAGCTCTGATACTATTGATGGGTTTGAGCCATAAGAACTTTCCTATGTGCACATGCAAATCCTAACGCTTGGATCTAGGTTTCTCTAATTGAACATGCATTGTATCCAAGGCTTACAACTCTAGATCTAGTGTAAAGAATTGAATCATATCATATAAAACAGATTTAGAAGAATACCTTATGTTGCTTGATTGAAACTTCTTGTTCTTGGAGCTTAGAGTCACAATTGTCGCTCCTCTAATGGCTTACAAACACCAACTAGCAAGAAGGATGATCTTGAGAGAGAGAGAAAAGAGGGTGAGAAATCGGCTCTAGGGTTTCTTGGCTTGCATGAGTGCCGATTTCCCTCACCTAAGGGATCTATTTATACTATGAGCTACTAGGGTTTCACCCTTAACCCTAATTGAATAACTTAGGCCCTAAGCAATCCAAAGATCCTCCTAGATATTAGGCTTAGACGATTTTAAGGTCTCCTAACCCTAAAATCCGTCCACCCTTATATCTATAAGGATACATAACCCAAAACACAACTATCATACATTTGACAGTTTATGCCCCTTTATTCAATTAACCTTTTTAAGTCACCAAATTAATTCTCAATTAATATATGACTTATATTAATCAAATAACATTATTATTCCTTTAATATATTACTCTCATAATATATTAACAATAATATCTTTTCTCTCTTAACAAATCATCCTGTCAAGTTGCTATGGTGAAAGCAACCCAAAAGGACCATGCACAACCGGGTCAAGTACTTACCAAATATAGTTACAGCCTTAGACACTAATCCAACACAATCATCTTTGCAACAACTTCACTTGACCCATCAAATTTGTTAAAAATAAATTCAGCGTTTTCAATACGATTTTTCAATGAGTCAAGTTCAGCGGTTACAGTAGCAAACTTTCTTTTGAGATGATCATAGTTCTCGCATTTATTGCTGTAATCCTCTTGCAATTTATTAAAGTCCTTTGTTTTATTTTCTAATTGCGTCTTTAAGGGCTTTTGGTTTTTCCTAGGTGTGTAACCCTCATATTTAAGGTCCTCGTTCTCTCTCTTGATGAATTCAATTTGGTCTCGTAAGAATTTAACGATTTTAATACAAGATTGAGAGCAACTAAATTCACTAACCTCGAGCTTGGTAGGCTCTGGAGTGGTTTGCACCATGAATGCAAACTGAAGATTTATCATTGCTTCTTCAGGATCCGTCTCTGTTTCTTCTTCCACACCAATTTTGATTTGGGCAAAATGAGCATTTTCAGGTCCTAAAATATTCAGAGCCTGAAGTTGGTCTTCCCAATTAAATGATTGAGCCACCATCACCAAGTTCGTAGTCTGATTGCTTGAAGAAGATCCCTTGTTGACGTATGTTACCGGCACCGTGGTTCGTTCTGAGCTCTCTCTTCGATCTGGCTTTGGACATTCCCTTGCAAAATTCCCAGGCTCATGGCAGTTGTAACATCTCAGTTTTCCCTTGTTGAATCCAACTTTCTTATCAGAATTCACACTCTAATTGTTCTTTCCTGTTTTCTTGGAGAACTGCTTTGCCCTGAAAACTGCCATGGCCATCTGTCATGTAATGTCCATTTCTTCCACATCCTCAGGATGGATCTGGTCTAGGTCAGCAAATGAGAGTTGTGGAGAGAGTTCTCCTGCCACGAAAGCATTGTAGCAGTTTACCAAACCAGTGGCGAGGGCCAAATTTTCTTCCTTTTTCTTTGAAGATGAGACTTGAGGACTGACTTCATGAGATTGAACTGGTGAAACTGTGGATGAACTAACTTGTTGAGCTGAAGTTTGAGATTGAGAAACTTGAATGTGTTGCATTTGAGGTTAATGTATGAAATGGGCTGATGATTCACATAGGGTTGAACATGAGTAACATGAACTTGAGGTCTTTGAGGAGTAGAAAACCTTGAGAAAGCAGTATTTCTAGTGGTTTGGATCCCAAGATTTGCTATGGAGTATGAATCGACATGGTTAATCTCCCTTTGCTTATCATCGAGATCACAAGCCTTGATGATAGCCATTGTTTCAGCCAAGCTCAAACGGTTTAAATCTTTGGTCTTCTTAATCACTGAGACATTCATATCCCTGGATTTTGGCAGAGAATTCAAAAGCTTTTTGTTGATTTCCGATCTTGTAACCATTACCCCAGCAAAAGTCATTTTTGTGGTGAGTGTGATAAACCTTTGCAACTGAGTCTCAAGTGTTTCTCCCAAAACATAGTTGAACATATTGAACTTTTGTCGCAGCATGTCTTGACGTACTCTATCACTGACACACTGACACACATCTATTACTCATAAATGTCAGGTACACCTTGAAAAGCACACACATACATGTCACTTTTCACGTACGTATAACTGACACACTGAGACAACCCTTTTATACTACCCACAGCAGCACACCAGTGTGCAGCCACACACGCATGTGCGGCCACACACGGCGTGTGCGTCCGCACACATGTGTGTAGCTGCACACACGAACATAGCTGCACACACACACACAATTTTGTCCAAAATAGACCACTACACCATACTCTATCAATCTATCTACCAAGATCTATACAAAAGAATGCCTAGCCAAAACCACAAAAGTATAGCCTATTAGAAAGATTGTTGGAATACCCTTGGTGGAAGGAGGAAATGTAGGTTCTAGCGGGCCTGCGTCGCCTTCCAAGTTGACCATTGGGGTCGTTTCCCCAGTTCGCTTGCCGATTTCTGTTCCTTCCGATTTTCATGTGGGGGTACAAGTAGGAAGAGGTAGTGCTCCTACTCGGAAAAGGCGAAGTTTGCATGTGGTGCCGTCGAATGAGGAGAGAGAATCCGACGATGCGGGTCTTCATCCTCGTAAAGCCCGTAGAACTATATCTATGGCCAGGCTTCTTGGTGGTATCGGGGGTATTCTCGACGGTCAAATTTTTGTGCCTGAGAGGAAGAAGGTAGTGGTGGTGCCTAGTTCTCCGGAGGCGTCACACTCACCATCTGATGGTTCACCCTTGATTATCCCTGGTTCCGTCTCTATATCTGGGGGTGTGTCAAGTTCACCTGGAGGTTCTTTTCAGCACGAGAAGCCTTCCCTGATTGATGAAACATGAACTTCATCTCACTCCCTGTCTTTCGAGGCCTACGCTCCGGGCTGGGCGATTACTAGAGATTCCTTACTGTCGGAAGACATTACCGCCTAGGAGTGGAGTAGATGCGCTCATCCTCCGGCCACATTGACTTCGCTTGCGGGTCAATTAAGTGCTCATATGGTTGGTGACCTTTGTTACGCCGTGGTCCTAACCTCTTACCTTATGGTTTCTGCCGCTGACTTCACTGTGCTGGTGCGAATCAGGGGCAGTTGAAAATATTGCAGGGTGCCTTGGTAGGCATGAGGGAAGAGGTTCATGATTCAAAGGCGGGCCGCCAAGTTCTTGCTGAGCAGAACAGCTTTATGGCCTGCAAGAAGGTCGCTTTAAAGGACCAAGTGAGGTCTCTCACTCGAGAGAAGGATGTGCTGGCGAACAGACTGGGAAGGTGTCAACGTCAATTGGCTCGAGCCCGTATTGAAGGTGCCATCACTCAACGTAGTTTGCAATGGGTGTTGGAGAAGGTGGTGGTTCATGTGATTGACAGAGTTCGAGAGCGTTGAGTTCGCCAAAGGGGTCCAGGGTGTTCACGAGGCATGTGAGGCCCTTGGATTTGTAAAAGGGAAGTGGCTGGGTGGTTGCTCTACAAGTGCCGAAGAACCTAAAGTCCCAGATCCTGGCCGTGTTGGAAGAAAGGCTGAAGAGCTGGATGTTGCTCTATCGTCCCTAACCGAGATAGATTTCGTGGGCCTCTTTCACTTGGGGGAGTTGGATTATGACCGCTTTCGCCAGCTTTTTTGTAGGTCGAATCTGGGAGGTTCTTCTTCAAAATCTGATGGTTGATTTGTGTCTTGCCCTTTTGCTCGTTGTGTAGTTGCCTTTTTATGTACTATGTGTATATTAAAAAATGTTGGCAATTACTAACCATAAACCGTGTATTTTGTTTTTTTTACTTTTGCTTGGAAGTGTTTTCTTCCGTTCTCTTGTATGTATACACATATATTATGATTTGTCATCCTTAAGCACACTTCCATGTTCTAGGGTTTGTGTTAATTGGCTAATGTGTTCTCCAGACGTCGCATGGCTGCTATTATTGAGCAATGATCCGTTGATTTGTATGCTTAGTTATGCTTACTGTGTGAAGCCATAAAATGTTAGTCATTGTTGTGGACTTTATGGTCTATCTGCCCATACATAGGTCGAGATCGTCACCTCAAGACCTTTTACTGTTGTGATATCAGGGGAAAGGTTATGAATCTTTTAGAACCCCTTGTACCGTGTCATTAAATTTGATTTATACATTCTCAGTTCTGAGATGTTATTGGCACATTGTAGGTAAAGATTATGACTCTTTTAAGACCTACGGTTGCATCATCGCATGAATTTTGCGCAGGTAGCGTAGGTGATCAAAAGTTATTGCTACTTGAAAAATATGCACAACCTCTATACTTTGTGTTTTTGTAATAAAGAATTTTGGAAAGATTTTTCGAAATGCAAATTATATTATTTCTTAAAAGGGAAAGAAAGACATAAGACAATAGACCCTACATGTCTAAGTGTTAGGGCGTATGCCTGGTCTTCACTTGGGCTCCTGGAGTATGCTTATCCTGGGCGGAGTTAGACCATACTCCTTTTAATAGGCCTCTACTTTATTTTGGATTCAGTGTTCTACTATGGCTACCTCACTTCTGCTGTGTTTCTGTGCCTCATTTGTGGCAAGTGCTTCTTGATGGGGTTTCCTCCTATCGTTGCTGGCGGTTCCCAACATGAGAGAGATGAACTTTAATGTTCGTACTCTGGAGGTTCCTGGACTTTCCTTTCCTGACACAGTGCGGGACGCAATCGTGGGAAGCGACTCCCCATGGCCTGGTGAGAGTGCCACCCACGCTGTCTGGCGTGTCTATCAACCTTGCATTTTACGTCGTTGCTTAAGGTGTCCTTTAGTGCGTCAGGGGCACCTGTTAGTTTTCTCCCACAAGGAAGTTTGCGTGGTGGGAGGATTGGCACTCTGCCCCTGGCTTCGGTGCTTCTGGTGCCTATTTCCTTCATTCCTCGGGGTTTTAGTTCATATTCTGCATTGCCTAAAATGTACTTTGAGTCTCGAATCGCTCTCAGATTGGGCACGGCTCGGCCATCGGTTGTGGCCCTGGCTGGTGCGTTGGTCTGTGATTAGGCACTTTTTTGCTTTGCAATTTTCACTTCATACTTTGGCGGATTCATCGTTAGGTCAACACGAAAGGGAGAGGTGTTGTGAGCCGGCTGAATACACCTCTTTGTCTTTTCCTGGACTCGTGGGTCAGCGCTTGTGCTGCTTTCCACTATGGATTTTCCATCTTCTGGGAACCTTTGCTTCGAGGTAATTAGGTCTCTCATTTCATTCCTCGTTGGGCATCACATCCATTACCCAGCTTGGCTGCTACTACCGTTGCCAATCCGTTACCCGTGCTAAATTTGAGAACACCGTGAAAAGTGGACGGGATTGCTTGTAACGGGAACAGCGCTGGGCGGCCTAGTAGGATATTGTGATCAGTCGGGCAGTCAACAACCAAGAATTCGGGCGCCTTTTTTATTTGTTTGGTTCCATCATGGCCGATCAATGTAAATGGGAGCGTGAATGTTCCTATTGGCTAGATACCATGACCGGTGAACCCAACTAACGGGCCCTGTCGTGGTAACTGGATGTGCTTTTTCCATTCAATCAGTAACTGTCGAAGGTATTGTTCATAAATCACGTTGACGTTGCTTCTGATATCAATGTATACTTCTTCAAAATGGTTTTGGCTAATGAAATCGGTGATGTGCTAAGAGTCGTTCGGATCCCAGTGTTCTGGCCAGGGATCGTGCGTTTCAAAATGTTATATTGAGAATGTTTTGATTGTATGCTTGTGCGCCCACGTACTGGCTCTGGCGGTTGTTACATGGGCGGGGCCCTGTGATGGTGAGCATTTCGGTCCGTCTTTTGTTATCCTTGCCCCCATCTTTTTGATTTTTTGGGCTGGTGCTTGTCCCCATAAACTCTCGCCCTAAGTTCCTTCACTATTTCGACTATATTTATCACTAGATGTTTCTCATTAATCTCCCGCTTCAATATTGTACATTCGTTGGTGTCATGCGTTTTGCTTTGATGATACTCACAAAAACTGGTCTTTTTTTTTTCCTTGGCTAGAGACTTATTGATTATGTGGACATAGTTGTGGCCAAGGTTGTAAAAATCGTTTGACGATAGCTCGACGGTCGACTGGTGTTAAGGGATTAATCGGTCTTGGCGGGGATTAATCGAGAATTAATCGGAGACCATAGATTATTAATAAAATATTAAAATTAATTAAATATTAATATATCTTAAGAAAAACAAGTACTTAAAAATTAGAAAATAAGAAAAAATGTAATTTGGAAATTTGGAAATACGAAAATATGAACATTTTGGTATAATGTTTGAATTTTTGAAAATTTGAAAATTTTGGAGTAAAAAAAAATGTTGGTTTTTTGAATTTTTAAATTTTTTTTAAATTTTTTTCAAAATTTTTTGACATTTTTTTGACTTTTTTCGACCTTTTTGACTTTTGTTGACCGATTAATCCCGCCAAACCCGATTAATCCTAAATTTCCGATTAATGCCCTATTCTTCGACGGTTGGAGAACGCCAAGCGATTAATCCACGATGAATCACCGATTAATCCCGATTTCTGCAACCATGGTTGTGGCTACTTCTGTTATCATCCCTATTGAATGGTCTTTACCGCTGTGGCATGTGTCTCGAATGACGGTTGTGTCTATGTTGGTTGCCGTCTTGCTTTTCTTACTAAACCGGGCTTAATCGGGGTGCCATTTCCTCTTGTTTGAAATAAGTGCTGGCTTTGGCTTTAAGATTGGCCTATTTTCGTTCTTCCCCCTCGATTTGACGAAGGTATTTTTCCACAAGGAACTTAAGTTCGTCCCTGGATCGAGAAACTATTCCTTGCATCTTTCTTGATAGGGGTCCGGGAAGCAGATCATGGACAAAGGTGTCTGTCACCAGGAACTCTTCATGTCCCGGGACGTTCAGGGTAGCTAGCATGAACCGATCGTAGTAGTCACGTATTGATTCTCCATCTTTTTGCTTGCATGCCATCACGAAGTTGGCATCCCCTTTTCCTTTGCTCAATTCCGTGAAGTTGTTGAGGAAAAGGTATTTGAGCTGTTCAAAGCTTGAGATACTGCATGGCCTTAGAGAGTTAAACCACTTGTCTGTGTTTGCTGTTAAGGTACAAGGGAAATACGTGTAGGTGAAGCAGTGATGCATCTTAAAGGATGTCGGCGTCCACTCGTAGTTGTTGTGTGGTCATATGGGTCTATAGTGCCGTCATACTTTGGCATGTTTGGAATCATTGCAATGTGCGGGATCTGGTACTGTAGGAGTTCAAGGCTGAAGTTGGAACTTGCGCTTCGCATGGGGCTGTCCATGTACGAATATGGCATACCACCATAAACCATGTGTTGTTGCATCTGGTAGGGGCTTGCGTACATTTGGTTATGTATGCTGCCTGTGAGATGTACAGTTGATATTGTTGTAGGTTTCGCTGCAATCCAAGTTTGGACTGCAAAATTACCCTACCAGGGGAAGCAGATCTAGGCTTGCTCCTATGTACTGTTGTGTGTACGGGGTGAACGGTTGACCAGATACCATGAAGGGGTTGAATTCGGATGCTACTGAGAACTAGGTGTTGGGTCCATAAGGGCCAGGTCCCTGGCCGGACGAAGTTTGCATGCATAATACTTGTGGTTGAGACAGTTCCGGGGTTGCACCTGGCATCTGCTGTGCAAGCTGGTTGAAGATCGGTCGTTGCTGTGCAAATATCGGCACATAAGACAACCCTACCATAGCGGTGTGTAGGTGGACCATCGAGGGATGTTGTGGTTGTAGCTAAATGGTGTGAGGGATCCAGGTTCCGTTATGAGGAGCATGAGGGAATGATTGTTATTGCGATACATGGATCTCTATTTTTTGCGTTGTAATGATTTGCGGAGTTATGGTTTTGATTGCTATTTGTGGGGTTGTGCTGGTTGTTGGGTGCCATAGATTGGCGATGTAAGTTGCCGCCATTTCGGCCGCGGAACTGGACGGTGTCTGTGATACAGGTGTGCAGTTTGAGGCGTGCTCCTCCTAAACGGAAATTTGCCCGTCGTCAAGTGAGTGCATTGGGTGCATCGGGCTTTTCGCCACTGCCCTTGATGTTACTGGGATATCGCCTGCCATTGTTGCTTTCTACGTTTGTTAGTAGGGAGTTGGTTCACCGTTATTTATACAAATTATCTGATATTTTTCCTGGTGTATTTCAGTATGATGGTTACGAGACGCTTTGTGACTGGATCCGGATGAAGATAAAGAGATGGTTAGTAGGAAGCGGCAGTGCCCGAGGTTGTTGGTCAGATGAGGTCGGATGAGCTGGATGCCAGGATTCGAGAGATCCTGCATGATGAGGTTGCTACTCTATTCCGGGCACCGCTGCCGGAGATGTTTGGGTCTATTAAGATCCCCATGGGTGAGTATTTCGACGAGCGTTATGCAATCCTTGCTGAGACAGTTGTCGCAGTAACTAAAATAGTTGTAACGGCGGCAGGGGAGGAGCTAGTCAGGATTTTCAGTACTGGGACTATGATAACATGAAGCCCCCGACTTTTGATGGGATAAATGACCTGATTGTAGCTATGAGGTGGCTGTCTGACACGGAGGCTTGTTTCTTCACGTACTCATGTCCTACTGACCTGAAGGTCAGATATGCCCTAAACCTGCTGAGGTCCGGGGAAAAGGATTGGTGGAGGTTGATGAGTGGGTCTTATACGGATGATCAGAGAGTTGTGGTTACTTGGAAGAAGTTCAGGGATATGTTCCGCACCCGCTACATTCCACGGGTCAAGCGGGAGCGGCTAACTCTGGAGTTTTTGGATATGAGACATGGTACTGAGACGGTAACGGAGATCACTTGTATGTTCACGGAGAGGGGGATGTTCTGCCTGGAGTTTGCTTCTGAGCAGGCTCAGATGACACATTATCCGAGCATGCTCATGACTGACATTCGTCAGTTTGTTGCTACCCAATGATCTGATACTTTGCTAGAGTTACAGGAGGCCGCTATGCGGCGAGAGCTTCAGATTGAGTTACAACTGATAGTGCAGAGGCAGGTCGTAGCGCAGTCATAGTCAGCGCCAAAGTGGCGGAAGGGTTACTCAGGGGTTTGCAGATTGAGCAGCGTGTGCCGCAAATGCGGCAGGGAGGGTCATTTTGCGAAGGATTGTCGCCAGACATCCCCGGTTCAAAATATGAGGATCTGCTACCACTGCCATCAGGTTGGTCACGTGAAGACCAACTGTCCATAGTTCGCTGACAGACCGGCGCAAGCTCCAGGACCGGCTACATTGAGGATTACTGACGGGAGTCAGGGTGGAGCAGCGCCCCCGAGGTCTTAGGGACGCGCCTTCTAGCTTACAGCAGAGGAGGTCAGGGCAGCACCAGGCGTGATTCCGATTCCCATCGGGGATGTGTGTGTGATCGTGGGTATGGACTGGCTTAGTCGCTTTGATGCCATGATCGAATGCGAGGGTCGGTGAGTGGTAGTTCGAACCCCGTAGGCATCCGTAGATGTTCATTACCGCTGTTACTAACAGGTGGGTTCTGGAATGGTTAGTCCCGTATAGACATCCCGTTGAATTGGGATAGGCAGAACAAATTTACACATAAGGTACTAGTAAATCATCCTAGTGAATCTAGGTACAAGTATCCATGTAAGTGTATACAAATAAATGTATATATGTAAATGTATTCATGTAAGCGTATCGATGTAGACGTATTCATGTAACATGTAATGTATAGTATAGACTCATGAATGAACTGACTATGGTGTAATTCCTTGTAATAGGAATAATGTTTTGTATCTCCTAACTATCCCTATAATAGTTAACTGGAAGTTAATTGATTGTCCAAGTAGGTTTATACTCCCTTGCTACACAAGTGTGTGGGAAACTGAATGAAGGATGAAAACTATAACATCAATACATATATAAGAACATAAGTGCATAGATATAGTTTTGTTCAAGAAGGTAAAAATGGTTTTGTAAGACATCGAAGTGTTTTGAATAGTAATTAACAATGACTTGATGTCATTTTAATAAACATTTCAAACGTAATACTTTTGCTACCAAGGTATTTTTAAGATAGAAAACCATTTCATGCATCAAATTTTGAAGTATGTGAAATCTGTTGGATGAAAACACAGTTATAAATACATATGATTGATTTAATAACATGATGTTTTGTACTTGTATCCTCCCCATTTAAAGCATTTAAAATCATTTAAAACATTGATTAAGGGGTATGAACTCACCTGATATGGGTGATTGAAACGGGTATGCGCGTACGGATGAGAAGTTCCACGAATGAAATCCCGAGACACAATAAGTCCTAAATGACATATAAGGACACATATTGACATGAATATAGTGTTTTTAACATCTATATGAAAGGAAACACCTTCCGGGACTAGGAAACACCTTGACCAAGTGTCGGAATCACATGTGATTCAACATAGGAAGGTATAAAGGCACACACATGGGTTTACTACAATGGGTATACGGACCAAGGGAGTTTACGACCGTAAACTCATGGCTACTCACGTGTGAATGCTAGGTTAAAGGCTAGGGAATGATTTAGGGACCTTAGCTCTATCCTAGGATGAAGAAAAACTAGTTTCTTTATAGTTTTTTAGGAGTTCACAACCCTAATGAGTTTACTGCCGTAGACTCATGGCCATTTATGTTTATGAGGGTCCTAAAGGTCATAAGGAAGCATCCTAAATTCAAGCCTAAGCCTTAGGAAGTGTTTGTGGCATCAAAACACCCCTAACTTGAGTTTACGGCCCATGGACCATTTGGTCATGTGTTTGCGGCCGTAAACACCTATGGGTGTTGGTATTTTGATTGTTTTGGGTCCTAGACACATCAAGGTAAAGTGCTATGCTAGTCTCTTGGCTTAAGGAAGGCATTTAGGCATTTTGGCACCTTAAAATGGAGTTCACGGCCCAAGAACATCCTTGGCCGTGAACTCACTTTTAGCCTTTGATTCTTAATGTTTTTGATGTCTAAACAAGCCATGGGTAGTCTCTAGGTTCAGTTCCAAGGTTTGGAGGGACATTGGGCACACTTTGGCCCTAAATTTAGTGTTCACGGTCCAAGAAGATCTTGGGTCGTGAACACCATTTTCTTGGTGATTTTGGCTGATTTTCATGTTATTAAGGCATATAACACACTTAAATACACTCTAGGTTGAAGTACTTACAGTTGGGGCTGATCGGGTGAAGATCCTTGAGAAAGAGATCGACTTTTCTCTAGTTGGAAATGTAACAAATGAATAAATATGGCTCAGAATCCTATATATACACCTGGGATTTTTGGCAGAAAATATTTTATTCACGCAATGAACTCTAATGTCATAGAGTTTTGGAATAATAGAGTTGCACAATACCCTAGTGCATCCTCTCTCCTGATATCTCCTTAAGTGTAAATCCTGAAATACTCAAACTTATACCAAAAGTCTGGAAATTTACTGCAACTGTTCTAACTTTTATTGACTGGATATGGTTTGTACATAATGGAAATTTCGGGTTGTCACGTCATCCCCCTGTTAGAGGGAATTTCGTCCCGAAATTAAAATCTATATAAGGAAGTAGGTAGGAATGATCGAGTCGTGAGGTGGAAACTTCCTAATCGATTGGTTCTCGTGCTCATAAGTGAATTCGGGTCCTCGGTTGGTATCCCAACGAACCTTCACTAATGGGCGACGACGTTGCTGCGTCCGCTTGACCTCTCGGTCTAGGGTCACTAAGGTTCTAATACGAAGGCGAGGATCTCGTTAATCTCGATCTCGTCGAGTGGGCTTACGAGAGCCCTAACGGGAAGGTACAATTTCAAGTTCGAGACGCATAGGGTAAAATGTACGTTACTACGCTCGCGGAGTAGGTCTAGTCTACGAGATATAGGACCAATTCTGGTAAGAATCTCGGAGGTCCTGACTATCTTGGATTTAGCTTTCCACACGATGCAAAGCGTATTAAGCCATTCCCAGAGTGAGTTTTCCTAAAGAACTTGGTCTCTCACTTGGAATTTCCAAAGTTTCTTTTTCTTGTTTAACTTCCCAGTCAAGGGCCACCCCCTGTTGGGTTAAAGTCATAAAGGTTTCTGTGATTTGCGAGGAGTTCTGGATGAACTATGACAGTAGGTATGTAAAGACCTAGAATTTGGCAAGTTCCTGTCGGCATCTCTGGTGTCAACAAATTCTCAACGGTTTTGATAAATTGACAGAGTACTCAAGAATTTCCACATCACTAATAGTGTGTCTTAGGAAATTTTGACTCTTTAATTCCAAAACTCGTGTTCAGAGAACTTTGCGAAAAGTATCTCCGAAGGAAATGTTTCCATGGGTTCTTTCTTACTACGAGGGTAGATAAGTAAGTCATTACATGGAGAAATGACGAACTGATCCCAGTAAGAAAGATGTACCCTACTCATTCAGCTCATGAATATTATGGGCGTATTGGTCCTATCCGAGGGGTATCACTACGGACTCGAAGTGTCCGCATCGAGTTCAGAAGTAGTCTTCCGAACATCCTTCCCTAACACTCAAACTGGTGATATTCGGATCTCAGGTCCATTTCTGAAAGTAATTATTTCCTTGCGTTTGCTCAACCAATTCATCTATACGAGGCAGAGATAACGATTTCTAATGGAAAACTTGACGGAATCCTCCATAGCCGAGGAACATATGATGCAATCCGTCGACCTCTGGAAGAATAAGACCGGAGTTCTCCAGGGTGAGAAGCTTGGTCTTCCAATTCTATAGCTGAGTAGTTAGCTAAGTTGTCCGGACTGTTCTTGTATCTCCGTAGGTGTTTAGACTGTACGGCGATCTGGTTATAGGAGTCATACTGGGTTCTAAGTTTGTTCACATGCCAATGCGATTACTCGTAGTCTTGGGCAGTCTCCGTCCTGAAGTTCATATTAGAATTCCTACGTGGTTCAACGATCACAATCTCGTGTATATGAGTCGTATATAATTAAGATTGAAAAGGTAGTCGAATAACTGATTCTTCTTTAAGCTCACATCCCATCGAGGAAAAAGAAGTTAAAGTGGAATCCTCAATTCTAAACCTGTAGAACCTTGATTATATATCACCCCTATGTATACATTCTTCAGTGATAGATCAACCGTATGAATCTTTGGATTGAACTTGACGTACTGCACGAGTGATACTACGGGGGTTTCTAAGGAAAGGAAAAGAACTATGAGGTACTCCATGCATGAGTACTTCGGTGTTCTGATATGACGGCTTCGCTAGAAAGGCGATCTCGAAGAAAGAGATGTACGCATGAAGCTGGTATTGCGAGGATCGAATTTACTCGAGTCGTATGATAAAGTCAGAATCATACGGAAACTAAAGACATTAGATTTGAACATAAGGCGTTACAGACAAAACACCACAGTGCAACCTTTAACAGAGTTACTGTACTTTAGATTTACTACAAGACTATTGGTGCGAACAAGGTATACTACAAAAGACAAGTATACGCAGCACGAGGACCCCTTAACTGATGGGATCTCGCAAAAGATAAGACTCTAGTTGCACAAGTTTTACATAGTTTATAAGTTTGTTACAACGAAACGCCTTAACTACTTTAACGTGGGTCCAGAGTAGTCTCTCCTGCGATGGTGGTCGGTAGCATACTTCCGTTTGTGCCATCATTTGCTGCCTCTGGGCAGTTCCTTTTGTAGTGACCCACCTTGCCACAACCGTAGCAAGCCTGGTTCACACCGGTGTGGGGCACCTGGTTGATCGGCCTTGCTAGGCTCTTGCAGTAACGTATGGTGTGCCCCTTTTTGTTGCAGTTTGAGCACCGTATCTCCCGACAAGGTCCGCAGTGGTGATAGTTGCATTTGCTGCACTTTGGGAGGTTTCTAGCATATTGTATGGCTGGGTTAGGGATAATTGGGATACCCGAAGGGATGGTAGTAGGAGGTACCGATATCGTGGCTGTGAAGGTTGTTACTAGTGGTTGTTTCCTGTTCGCCCTTCGAAGCGATTTGTCCTTAGATTTAGCGCAAGACTTTCGTTTGTTACTCTTGGTCTCGGGACTCGGGGTGTCGTGGTAGTTTTCTGCTCGTTGAGGTGTTTGATTATTACCCGGATTGGAATTGTTGTTAACAATCCCGCTAACATTTGCGTTGTTAGCGTTAAGGTGGGTCAGAATAGCTGACACTGTAGCCAAGACTGCAGCTTGAAAGGTAGCTGCATCAATCTGAAGAGTTGGTGTTTGGTTGAGGGGTTGATCGTTTTCCTTTGGCGACATGATTCTGTTTCACGGAAAGAAAATGAATTTGTGAGCGAGTATGGTTGAACCTAGACGTAGTTCAATCGCTCATGTAAAGAATAGAAGTATGTTCTCTAAGGTTTGACCTACATCCCTATGATGCAGTCTTAGTACGGAATGGAAGTATATTCATGAAGGTTTGACCTACATCCCTATGATGCAGTCCTGGCAAAGATTCGAAGTAAGTTCGTACAATGGTCTTAAGATGTTTGTCGTTCTAGCCGAGGTATCGTTGGTTGGTGAATAACATGATCCAACTACTAAAAGAGACTTGGAAATGTCTCCGGAGTTAAATTTCTATAGTCCAATGACTTGACTAGAGCATGTTTTAGGTAGACTCCAACGAAAGTATGATGAGAGTATTTGAATAAAGAATGACACAGAAGTTTGCCGACTGTCAATATCTTTGATATTCATGACGTAAAAGTTCGGGAAAATGACCTTGTAAAAGGTCTTACATCATAACCAGAGGAGATAGTTCTGGACAGCATAAAGACCTAACTAAAGTACTTATAGTACAAGATAGTTTCATAGAAAATGCCACGACGGCATATACGGAAAACGATTCCTTTTTAACAAGGAAAATAAAGTAAAGCATCTACTACTAGCGACGGTCATCCGGTTACCGGTTAAAAATCACTTGGAGTTCAAGTAAAAATAAAGTAAAGCATCTACTATTGGCGACGGTCATCCGGTTACGGTCATCTACTACTGGCGACGTTTTACCGGTTACCGGTTAAAAATCAATATTTTTGGTGAAAATAGTTTATTGTAAAACTTATAAATACCCAACTTTAAAATATTTGAAATGGTTTAAAAGATTTTAAACTTTGTATAAACTTCATGTCTTTATAATAAATAAGAAGTTTTTATTAAAAATACTAAAATCGGTTTATAGCGTTATATTGCGTCGAAACTTAATATATGATATTGATGTTTTAAACATAACGCAACATGTTGATATTATGTTTTATGCATGCTACATGAGATTTAAAATATAAGTATCATCACCCAAGTTTTGGTTTATCAAAATATGACTTTTATCATAAGATGCATAAAATAGAGTTTATAAAATAAAATGAGTTTATTCTATATGTTAGGTCCAGTTAGTGTTGCATCTTTGGGCTCGTTAGATAGTCCAGTTTTGTCTCCAGTATGGGCCTGTCCATCCGTGAGTTCTTTGTAAGGTTTATTATTTATAGATAATTGGATGCATTCTAGAACAAAAGATTTGATAGAGATTTTTATAAGCGTTTTACGTTCTTAATTTTTGTAACCCTAGAATCCTCTACAGCGGAAGTTCTTCATCGAGCTCTGCTGAGGATTGAGTTAATAGAATCATTCGACTCATTCAGATTCATTCTTGTGTTTTTGTCTAACTGTTTTTACTTTCTTGATTCGCCTGTTATAAGATCTAATCGATCAAGAGTTTTACAAACTCATCAATTGGTATCAGAGCAGGAGGCTGTGTAATTGATACACATCTCTTCTGTGAAAGAAGTGATTAGGGTTTATTCCGCATTAACTGATATTTATTGAGCCGTCACTCCATAATTGACGTTTTTCAGTATTTATTCGTTTTGCCCTAATATTACATATTATAAGTATGATCTTTCAAACAGGTAAAACGATCAAGCATGGACGATTCTCAATCTAATCCTATCAACATCTCAAACAGTATTGGATCAACAACAAAGATTCCTATTCTTTACACCCAGGATTACGAAGTTTGGGCGCATCATTTTGAAGACTATGTCATCGGATCTGAAGACAATGGGTATATTATATGGGAAGCTATTGTGTCTAGACCATTTGCTCGCTCAGGAACATCCAGAATCATTAAAACTCCGAAAGAGTATAATGATCTGTTAAAAGATGTAAAAGACGTTGCTCAAGACGAAAAGGAGAAGTTTCAATGCAATATCAAAGCATTAAGACTGATCTGATTCGCTCTTTAATCTGACACGTTTAGGTTGGTGAGTTCTTGCAGTACCGCTAAAGAAATATGGGATCGGCTGCGAGAGCTGTATTCCACATATGAAGATTTGGAGCACTCTATTCAGACCTTGCTTTTGTCTGAGTTTGGAGAATTTAAGCAAAATTCCGATGAGTCCGTCACTCAGACGTTTGATCGCTTTAATCATCTTCTTAGCAAGATGATCAAACATGATATCGAAAGGAAGTTGATTGAACAAAAGGTCACCTTTTTGAATGGCTTAAGATCTAAATAGAGAGCTGTTGTGTCTATAGTTAAAGCTCACGAGCAGTTCAAGTCATATTCGCTGGCGAAACTGGTGGGAATTCTGAAATCCCAAGAAAAGATAGTGATGCAAGAGAAGAATGTGGTCTGAAACTTGGGGTCCTTGGTCGTCCTGTCCAAAAGCAAGAATGTAGTAGAAGATGAAGATCTGAACCTGGAGAACTATGATCTTACTTCAGAAGATTATGCTATGATGGTGTTTAATCCAAAAAGGTTCATCAAGAAGAGGTTTCCTACCAATAAGAACCGAAATTGGCAGGGAAGCTACAGTTCTGAAAAAGTAAGGGAGGAGCCGAAGACTGAGGAACCAAAGAAAGAGGCGAAGGTTGAAGGAGATTATGGTGTCAGCTGCTATTACTGTGGAGGAAAGAATCATTATGCAAAAGATTGTGTTCTGAAGAAAATGGCAGAGAAAGATGAAGAGGCAATCCTGATGAAAAGCTAGAAGAGATTAAGAGGAAGAAAGCTGCTACTAATCCTTCTATGAATGCTCTTATTGTACAGGGTTCTGCAGAGGATGACGAGTTCGGTGGCGTACAGGTGTGGTCGACCGACTCAAAAGATGATGAGGTGAGAAAGCCTTCTCATGGAAAGGCGTATGTGGCAAGAGGTGGTGAAAGCAACGGAAAGTGTTTGATGGTGACTGACGTATCTCACATGAGGGGATACAATACAGATGGTGGAAATGAGGACACCAAGGAGCGAGAGGACTTATGCTTCACAACAAAACCTCTCGGTGTGCAGATCAATGAACTTGATGAATTGATCAAGAAGGTACAATCTCTTTTTATCTCGTTCAAAGTTCAACAAAAATCATATGAAAAGGAATTAAATAACTTAAATTCAAGAATCTCATTGAGTGCCAATTTTAGTTCAAAAAATAAAATTGACGTTGAAAACGCATCTGAACTTAATGAGGACGATGATATGAGTGAAATTTCTGTAGAGGATGTAGTCGACTGTTCTGAGTTTGTCAAGAGCGAACCCGAAAACCACAAAAATCTAATTTCTAAAAATTCTGTGGAGTTTGCTCGCTTGTCCCAAAATAAGTCCCCAATTCTTGAACGAAGATAACGCAGATGGCTGTGATGAGTTCTTCTGGTCTGCTCCTATAGATAATGTCGACGAAACAGTTGGTCTGTCAGAGCGAACGTCATGGAAAACTAAAGGAAGATATGTACCAGAGCCGCTAAATAAGCCTAACAACTTTGACGTGCCAAACACTAGTGGCACAAAAGAAATACCTGTAGAAGTAGTCACTTCCACAAGCAAAACATCATCTGTGAAAAGTGAACCGGCTGACAAGAAGCTGAAACAAAAGGCTAACATCCACAGACAGCCGAAACAAGTGAAAAATCAAAAGCAACAAAGAAACCTAAGATACAAAAAGAATCTCTCTGAGTGAAAGCAGTTTTGGCGCTCTCAAAACACTCATTTCTCTTATCATGATAGAAATTCAAAGTCAGAGAAAAAGGCTTTCGTGCCGCATGAGGAACAAAACCAAAAGGTTAGGTTCGGTCCTGAAAGCAAAAGAAACCGAAAGGACAGATTCGGTCCCGAGAGCAACAGCAACCGAAAGGATAAGTTCGGTCACGAAGGGAAAAGCTACCGAAGGTCCAGGTTCGGTCCCTCCAATGACCATAAACAAAAGGGTCATTTCGAACCACTAGTCAGAAGAAATTCTCATTCTAATTCTTCTCGTTCTCAATTCTCTTCTAAACCCAATTCTGTTCCTGCACAAAACTCTAAATCATCAACGAACTTGAAAGGAAAATCGAAGATTTCCTCAGTCCCAGAAGACCGAAAGTAGACTAATACCCAAACACCAAAATCTGAAACCAAAACGTCTGTAACTAACCCTAACAAAATCAAAGTTTTCACTATTAAGAGGAAATATGAAACAACATTAATAAAAAGAACATATCTTGTTGATGTTTCTCTTACTATTCATGTTCCTGTGAAAGGCTCACGTGGACCCAAGAAACTTTGGGTTCCTAAATCTGCTTAATTTTTGCAGGTTATAAGTGACGAGCAGTTCGACGAAGAATGGTACATTGACAGTGGCTGTTCACGTCACATGACAGGAAGGAAGGAACAGCTAAGGGAGTTTCGATCTCTTCAAAATGGTGGAAATGTCAAGTTCGGCAACAACTCTTATGGAACGATAAAGGGTTATGGGATGATAACCAATGGAGACTTCACAATTAGAAAAGTGGCGTACGTTGAAGGGCTACAACATAATCTCATCAGTGTGTCTTAACTGGTAGGAGGTACCGATCTCAAAGTTTCATTTGACGATGAGGGTTCGGAAATCATAGAGAAGAAATCAAAAAGGGTGATTCTCAAATCATAACGCAAAGGCGAAATGTTTCCTCTCAATCTCAAACCAATCAAAGGAAATCCAACTATATGTCTTTTATCCAAAGCTCATTCTGACGAAAGCTGGTTGTGGCACCGAAGGCTCTCACATCTCAACTTCAAAGACATCAACAAGCTTGTCACAGGAGGTCATGTTAGAGGTCTACCATTGCTCAAGTTTGATCGAGAACACTTGTGCGCTGCATGTGAAATGGGGAAACAAAGTCGTCAAAGTCACCCATCCATCATAAACACGAAAGTTGTTGAACCACTTGAGTTGCTTCACATTGACTTGTGTGGTCCATCATCAATCGAAAGCATTGATGGTAGCAAGTATATTCTTGTCATCGTTGATGATTTCTCTCATTTTACATGGGTGTTCTTTCTGAAGCACAAATTTGAGGCTACTCCTTAGCTAAAGACGTTTATTAAGCAGGTTGAAGTGCAACTGAGAAAAGTCGTTCGCAACATCAGGAGAGACAATGGATTGGAGTTCAAGAATAGAGAATTTGAAGACTTTTTGGCAGAAAAAGGAACCAGTCACAACTTCACAGCCCCCTACACGCCTCAACAGAACAGAATTATCGAAAGACGAAACCGATCCTTGTGTGTGGCGGCCCGAACTATACTACGTTTCGCTTCTCTTCCTTTATATTTCTGGGCTGATGCTATTGCTGCAGCGTGTTTTACGCAGAACATGTCTTATCTCAACAAGCGTTTCTTTCTTACTCCTTATGAGATCATCAATAACAGGAAGCCGAATGTAAAATTCTTCCATGTGTTCGGCTCACGATGTTTCATCTTCAACTCCAAAGAACATCGTAACAAGTTTGATGTTAAAGCTGATGAAGGAATTTTTCTAGGATATTCTCTTACTTCAAAAGCTTACAGGGTCTTAAATAAGTGCTCTAGGAAGATCGAAGAAACATATTACGTGACTTTCGATGATAACTACGTCAAGAAGCTAAAGGCTACTGAAGAAGCAATTGGAGAGATTTTATCTCAAACAGGACAAGTCACGGCCTCGATTGCTAATCTGTTCGATCAGTTTGTGGAATTATTCGAAGAATTTGAGAAAGCTACTCTCTCAGAAGCCAAGGCAGCAGACAACATAGTCGACCATGTGAAGCAAATTGTCGAAGATGCCGCCAAATGAATGGGTGAAGGAGGACAAGCTCCAAACAAACCTCCTCAGCAAGGCGCTTCAGTTGAGGGGGAGAATCCACTTTCTTCAAAACAACCGAGCTCACAATTTGAGGGGGAGAATTCTATTCCAGTAGCACCCGAAAGCTCAACAGCACCCGAAAGACCTATAGCACCCGAAAGCTCAACAGCACCCAAAAGACCTATAGCACCCGAAAGCTCAACAACACCCGAAAGTCCTGTAGCACCAGAAAGTCCAGCTACACCTGAAAGCTCATCAATCGAGGGGGAGAACTATGATATGTTCTACAATGACGATAGTCAATCTGAATTAGAAGAAATGGTCAATGCTGAATTGGATCCATCCTATGATCCAAATTACCCTCCTCTTGTTAAATGGACCAGAGATCATCCTGTATCTCAGATAGTGGGTAATGTCTCTGAAAAGGTCCTGACCCGATCTCAACTGAAGGCAAAGAAATCATCTCTATTCTCCAAAGTAGAGTTCTGCATGTATAATTCTTTCGTATCAAAACTTGAACCGAAGATAGTAAATACTGCTCTTGATCATTCTTACTGGGTTCAAGCTATGCAAGATGAACTCAACGAGTTCGAAAGAAACAAGGTATGGCGCCTCATTCCAACTCCTAAAGATGCCTTAGTTGTTGGTCTCAAATGGGTATTCAGAAACAAAATGGACAAGGAAGGCAATGTAATTCGAAATAAAGCTCGTCTCGTGGTGAAAGGATACTGCCAGGAAGACGGAATTGATTACGAAGAAACTTTTGCTCCGGTAGCTAGGCTGGAATCTGTTCGAATATTTCTGGCCTATGCTGCACACAAGAATTTCGAGGTCTACCAAATGGACGTAAAATGCGCATTTTTAAATGGAGAACTTGAAGAAATGGTTTACGTGGAGAAACCTCCTGGTTTTGTCAATGAAAAATACCCAAATCACTGTTATATTCTGGACAAGGCAGTTTACGGTCTGAAACAAGCACCTAGGGCATGGTATGAAACGCTAACCAAGTTCTTAAAGATGTCAAAATTCAAACAAGGTTCGGTTGACCCAACCTTCTTTCGTAAGAAGGAAGGTAACCACCTTATGATAGTTCAAATCTATGTCGATGATATCATCTTTGGCTCAACGAATCCTAGCTTAACAGCTGAATTCAGAAAGCTGATGGAGACTAAATTTGAAATGAGCTCAATGGGTCCGATTAACTTTTTCCTTGGTTTAAATATTAGACAGGGACCCGAAGGCATCTTTATCAACCAGGAAGCATACACCAAGACTCTTCTTGCTAAATTTGGCATGATCGGAGACTCAAAGGTCAAAGTTCCAATGGCGTTCGGCACCAAGCTCACACCATCCTTGGAAAAACCGGCAGTCGATATTACGCTATACCGCCAGATGATTGGGTCTTTAATGTACCTCACTACTAGCAAGCCTGATATAATGTTTTATGTATGTTATTGTGCTAGGTTTCAGGCGAATCCTCGTGAACCACATATGCTTGCAGTGAAAAAGATACTCCGGTATCTGAAACGAACCACTTCCCTCGGTCTATGGTATCCATCAGACTCAGGTTTCTTCGTTCAAGTCTACTCAGATTCAGACCTTGGAGGATGTGGTTTAGACAGGAAAAGCACCACTGGAGGCTGCCAATTCCTAGACAGGAAGTTGGTTAGCTGGCAATCAAAGAAACAGACATGTGTTTCTCTGTCAACAGCCGAAGCAGAGTACATCGCAGCTGCCTCATGTACATCTCAAGTGATTTGGATCCAAAGCCAGCTCCGGGACTATGGACTCAATATGAAAAAGATCCCACTATAATGCGATTCAGAAAGTGAAATTAGGATCTGTCATAACCCAGTGCAACACTCCAAGACCAAGCATATTGCACTGAGGTATCACTTTATAAAGGATCATGTGGAAGATGGAAACGTCGAAATTCACATTGTTCGAACCAATGATCAACTGGCCGATATCTTCACCAAAGCTCTTCCTGAAGCATCTTTCAATAAAATTCTACAAGGGCTAGGAATGACGGAATCGGAATCAGTACCAAAAACTACCTCTCAAAACTAAAAGTTGGAAGCGAAATGAACCGAACGTTCGGGTTCGGTTCACTTGTGTGCCGAAATGAACCGAACGCTCGGGTCCGGTCCTATTACCTTATCTTCGCCTATCACTCAAAGGTAGTTTCTTTGGTTATAAACCTTTTGTATCTTTTTCAAATTTCATCTCTCTTATATTCAAAGTTTTTTTTTACTTTAATTTCAAAACTCTTTTCTTTCTCAAATTTATTATTTTTTGCAACCGAAATAGACCGAACGTTCGGGTTCAGTTCCAAATTTTTTTTGTCTCAATTTTTTTTTTATTTTTTTATCTTTATTTTTTTATTTTAATTTTAGTTTCTCTTTCTTTAAATCAAAAACTCCAAAAACAATTTTCTTTGTGTTTGTTAATATTTTTTGTGGATATTTGTGGGAAAATTCTTTCATTAGTTAAGTGTCCCTAGAAGCATGCTGTTGTATGTGTCCAAAGCCTCACCTGATTCAGAATAATAGCCTTACTGACTTGGTATATACAAACCTTGTCTTCCCGATTAGGCTTTTATATTTATTCTAATCATGAGCTACCTTACTCTCTTCTCACATGAGATAAGAGTTTTCTGCTTGGTACTTATTTTAATAGCAGAGGTACTTTGGTCTCTTTACACCATCTACACTACTTTTCTCCATCTCATTCGTTTCATAAACGTAACCCTTGAGACTCTCAGATATTACCACTGAAGTTTATGGTTACACAACTTCTGTGTTCATGATCTTAGCTTCGTGCCACTACGTGCTAAGTGAAACCCACAATTCAATACTTATTATGCATTGACGGTGAACAATCAACTTTGCTCTAGCTTTCACTAACGAATTGACGGACTTATCTATGGGGATGGAAAGTGAAATCTCTAATTTCCTTTTGTGTGATTCCTATGAAATTGTTAATTCCCATAACATTTCTTCCCTTGGAATCCAATTTTAATTTTTTTTGAGATTTTACATAAACTATTTGACATTGCCACTTAAATTATTTCAAACCTACTTGTTCAACAGACTACATTGGTCTCACAAGTACTTTGTTCGATTTCTGTCTTATATCAAGATCAGGAATTTTGAACTGAAGCGAAAGCCACCCAAATTAGCCTGATTACAAGAAGCCTTTCAACACTTCTCAATAAGTGTCTGATCGTTACTCAACGGGAAACCACACAAACACTTTAAAGTCTCTCTTGACTTTGAAGGAAGAGATTCGTGCCCGGGATCCATTGTTTCGTGTCTTTACTGACATCACCATTCCCTCATATGTGTTGCTTTATTTCTTTTTCATTTACACACTAGCACGAAAATCTTTTTGATTTTCCAAAATTCTGGTTTCATTAGTTACAAGCTATTTTTTAATGGGATTTGAAGTTATAAAAGACGTGTGGCTCACATTATTACACGTAGTCATTCTGCTGTAAGATGACGTTCACTCTAAAAGGATAAGATGCTGACTCAGGCGGGAGTCCAATCGATTTGATTTTCAAACGGCGCTTGAATGATAGGCGTGCGAAGTGGAACCGTTTCATTTAAAACGGCGCCTAATGGGAAGGTGTGTGAATTGGGACAGTTTTCTCTCTCCTGCGTAAACATCGGGGATTCTAACTGTCACGCATCAATCACCTCTGAAAAACCCTTCGTATTTCCTTCAAAGATTTGGGAACGGATTCTTCTCTCTCCTTTAGCCACAATATAAAAGGTAATCTTGACCATTATTTACCTCTTTACTGCACCCAAAATTCAGAGAGCAAGAAAACCTTTGAGAATTCTACTGTTCATCATCTCTCCCAACTTCTTCACTTCAATGGCGGATTCATCATCTATTAATGCCACTTCCCACATCCTGCCGATTCGTCCTCAACAGAGTCTGATCATCGATCTTACTCCACACGTTAACGACGCCTTCATGTTCCCGATCATCGAATGCCTCAAATACTCGCCGCTTGCTCCCGCTCTCACCAAAGTTGAAGCTGTTCCAATGGAATTTTTATACCAAATCTTTGCCACTGCTCATTATGATAAGTCTGTCGATAGGATTTTCTTCGACATTCTTGATCACAAGGCGTCAATCTCCAAGCAAAGATTCTGCTCACTTTTAGGGTTTGAACCCGATTCATCTAGGGTTAACCCTGAATCCATTCCAGTGGGTCACTTGTTTTCTATGTTCTATAATATGGGATATACTGAGGTGCTGACAACGGTCACTAAGTTCAAGAAATCGTTCCTGCCTCCATAGTGGAACGGGTTATTTACGGTGCTATTCAAGGGGTTATCAGAACGCAGTGCCGGTTCAGACGGAGTGAGTCGTCTGTTCATCACGATTCTATATGGGGTATACAACAGAATCAATCTCGACTATGGGTCGATGTTATGGCAGCAACTGATCCAGAGCCTTGCATCCACGTATCGACACTCCGAAATCTCCTACGCTCGATTCTGGACGTTGGTCACAAAATGGGTGATGGAAAAGTATCGCGTCCCCATTGTTGCTGGTTCTCCACTATCTTCGATTGGTACTTTCCATACCACGAAGATCATAGTCTCCGATGCATCAAAATTTCAATTCATTGGCTCCATCCCTGAGTCGATGTTTGGAGACGTTCCTGCTGAAAGCCGTATCATCCTAACCTACAAGGAGTTTCGTCGCTCTTGTCCTAGAGAGCTCACTCCTGAGATGATCAAATCCATCCACGAAGCTGATAAGCCTGCTCCAAGGGGAAAGAAGACTGAAAAGGGAAAAGTCAAGCAGGTTGGCAAGGGCGTAAAAGGTCCTTCTCCCAAGAAACGAAAACCTATCAAGGCTGCTCACTCTCCTCCACGGAAGAAGAGAAAAACCCAACCCAGGCGAAAGTTGATATTAGCTTCCTCCTCAAGCGAATCCGAGGAAGAAAATTCAGACTCTGACGAGTCTCCTCGTGGTAACACTCCTCCACAATCGCCTACCCCAGAAGTACATTTTTCCAGTTCACCTATCTCTTCTCCACCAGTCAGCATTCCTATTTCCATTCCCCCCATAACCTCCACCACTCAAATACCTCCAACTTCCATCCCAGTACCCCCTCCCATTTTCACTAAAGCTACCACAACAACAGCTGAAGTAAGAACCAACGTATCTGATACGGGGGTTCCTACTAAAGCACCCGAACCCAGTCCTACTACCGAACCTACTTCACAACCCAAACCTACTTCCAATACCGAGCCTCCACCCTCACCTCCACCCTCCTCTCCTGTTAAGTCCGCAGAGGATGAAGAACCATTTCTTGGTGGGGAGGACATGAATTTTGATTCGGTCTACTACAGTCAGTATCAGGTGCAGAGTGACGACGATGATGATGCTCCCATAACCAAGAAGCATCTCAAGGAGCTTCACGAGAAGATTTATTCTCTCATCGCTTCCTCTTCTTCATCACAGTCTACCATTTTCTGAAACTGATATTCAGAAGATTGTTGATGCTTTTTCCAAAGCTCATGAAGTTTCTCTCAGCTCAGCTACTGCCACAATTGATGCATCCACCAAAACGTGTGTTGCTGCGACCGAAAAAGTCGAAAAACTATTTACTGATGCCTCCTCTCTTTTGAAGTCTTTACAGGAAACTGCCGAAGCCACCGAAACGAAGCTTGGCCCTATCGTCAACAAGCTAGCTACCTCAGTTGCCTCTGAATTGACGTCCTTCACCACTCTTCGTCAAACTCTCACCGACGACAACTCCGCGTTTAAGGCGACCATTGAGGAGCGCCTCACCAAGCTTCATGAAGATCTAGCTGCTGAGAACTCCCTCATGGATGCTCTCGCTAGAAAGACAACTGCTCTTAAGGTCAAGAATCTTCAACTCTCCAATTCTCAAAAGGAGATTGAGTCTCTTCGATCTGAAAGAGAGGTGATTTCATCGTGTGTTTCGGATGTCCACGCAACCATTTCAAACATCCTTGAAGCACATGATCCAATATTAAACTATTCAGTGAGGCGTACTCTCGCGGAAAAGCTTGCTCCTGCTCTTTCCCACCTGAGCAAACTTGAAGGGCTCCTTGACTTCGTGTCCATTCCGAAACAAGGGGGAGAGAATGTATGTCAACCGCCTCCCACTTCTACAGCAACAAAAACAACCGAACCTCCTCCAACAGGCCAAGCCTCAGGTTCGGGTGTAAAAGACAAAGGGAAACAAATTGCTGAAGATAGTGACGGCGACAAAGAGACGATTGCTGATCTCTTGAAAAAGCAAGGTCGAGATAAAGACGCTGATATGAGCGCTCGGGTTGCTAGAGAGGCTGAAGAAGCTGCAAGAAATATGAAAGAAGCTCACGACCTTCTTGAGAGTAGGAAAACCCTTTTTCCTCTTTGGACTCTTGAGAAGTTGTTGAAAGAAGCAATTGAAACCCCAAGCATCCTGTGGCTTGAACCGGTGATCTCACTTGATCGTATCAATTCTTTCGATTCTCAGTTCAACATGCCACTGACCCGGAAGGCCTTCATCTTCCATGCCTTTGACAACGTTGCAGATATCCCTCATCCTCATCCTAAGGTTGACAGGGATTTGGTCGAATTCTATCTGAGGGCTGCTCAACCACAGTATTAAACATGGAGCGCTCAGAAGATAATCAATGTTCGGGTCCTCAAGCCGTATCGGGAAGGGAACTTCACTAACGTTCGGTTTAAGGTGCTGAGAGGTTCTGCCAAGACCGAACATGCCATTTCGCTTGCCGATCTTCCCAATTTGAATCCACATGATAGGATTATTTTGCACAACATCCTTCTTACAAATGAAGCAGAATATGGTCCGATCATTGACCACTTCAAGAGGATGCTTGTCTGCTACATCATGGAAGTTGCCAAGATGGATCAGGGGATCGCTAGTGTCTTTAAGAAAAAGCCTACTATTTCTCCTATTGGCTCGGCAAGTGATCTGAATATGATGCAGATGGGGAAGATAGACCCGAAGAGAAATTCTGTTATGTTTACCAGAAACGAAGGCCAAAAATGCCTGTTCGCTTTGGCAGACAAACATCTCTACACCACTGCATGCTTGGAACATGTCTTAGGGATTATTCATCATTGTAAACAAAACTCAGATGACGACAAGAAGTACTTTGATGATATGATTCAGTGGTACATTCGCTTCAGACATACAATCCTCGCTCCTATCCCTCGTCTGTTTGATACCACTAAGAAGGTTCCGGCAGCTGGACCCAGCAAGAAGAAGTGATAGTCTCGCTCCAATTGACGCAAAGGGGGGGATTGTTAGGTCCAGTTAGTGTTGCGTCTTTGGGCTCGTTAGATAGTCCAGTTTTGTCTCCAGTATGGGCCTGTCCATCCGTGAGTTCTTTGTAGGGTTTATTATTTATAGATGTTTTCATGCATTCTAGAACAAAAGATTTGATAGAGATTTTTATAAGCGTTTTACGTTCTTAATTTTTGTAACCCTAGAATCCTCTACAACGGAAGTTCTTAGTTGAGCTTTGCTGAGGATTGAGTTAATAGAATCATTTGACTCATTCAGATTCATTCTTGTGTTTTTGTCTAACTATTTTTACTTTCTTGCTTCGCCTGTTATAAGATCTAATCGATCAAGAGTTTTACAAACTCATCACTATAAATTCATGAAGTCATAAGTTTTTGATTGTTAAAAGGTGATTTAAAATAATGATTTTATAACTCATCCAAAACTCCAAGTCTTAAGCAAAAAATAATGTTTTATTAAGACTGTTACCGATTCTTAAAATCGATCTACGACTAAACTTTAAAATACCGGATTTTAGTTTATAATTGATCCCGCTTATTGGCAAATAAAAAGAAGTTTTATTTGGCATAAAAAGAACCTCATAACAAATGATATGAATTTTACAAAAGGCTACATGAATTGTTATTGCATGCAATATTAATGAGACCATGTTTTTATAAACTATAATTGTAAAACATATAAAACCCTTATTTACAAAACTTCAAATCTGTGCAATCCATTTAAAATTCACTTGGGATTTTTGTGCAGTTCATATGGATTTTAGGGTCACCTTATTCATTTGAGTTGTCAAAAATATTCAAGGTGTTTTTGTATCTGCTTATGGTATACATGGCACCTAACCATATGTGAAATAGAACTCACATGTTTTTAAATGGATGATTTGATCAATTTGTTATGTGATAAAGGCCGCCTAAGCATAAGAGTTTTGAGGCATAGATGGGATAAACATGTCAAGCTAAACAATAGTTGTTTAGGATCCCATGATCTAGGAGTTACATATCGTATGCAATTGGTAATCGCTACCTACCGAGTTTGATTAAGTTTATGGGATAAAGGTCACCTAACCATTTACTTGTTTCGTTACTTGGATCCTATACATTGATAAATTAATGTTTTAAGAAACAATATTAGGTATTGATTTTTGAAGACTAAATATTGAATACTAAATGAAACTTCGTTAAATTATGTTGATAACTGTTAATAATTTTATGCCCTACAAAATCTCTCTTGTTGTGTTTCAAGAGATAGTAACATTTGACGGTTATAATTTGTAACGACGTAAATTTCAAAACAAGTTTTCACATTTTAAAAACACATTTTTATTCATAATTGTTATGAAAATGTCATTGTATCACATAACAATCCATAACATCACATCCCAAGATCATAACATATAAAACTCCTCATATGTGTGTACTGATCAAGTCGGTGCCTTCCCGCGATCCTCACTGGTACCTGAAACATATCACACAACACTATAAGCATAAATGCTTAGTGAGTTCCCCAAAATACCACATACAACACATACGCCTTTCCAGGCCATAACTCTGTGGAACCTTCCGGTCCAAGTGTCTCAGGGGACTTCCGTCCTGAATCCCGGTAGACCTTCCGGTCCGTACTTCCTGACCTTCCGGTCCATATCATACATAGCATTCATAACACATACATATCACATATCAGCATATAGCACATATATCTCATAGCATATAAGACCTTCCGGTCACACTTAGGTACCCTTCCAGGTACAGTATAGTGAGAAGACTCACCTCGGTATCTCGGATAGTCTCGCACTCGATCACACTGGTCTAGCCCCCGCCTCAGGAAGAAGCACCAACCTCTGAAAATCTCAGATCTATTCTTTCCCATAAGCTTCTAGCCTCCAAAATAGCCTCTTCATCTCTTCCACCACCTTGAAATGACACTTAGAAGCTTAGAATACCAACACTCTAGCTAGAAACAAATTAAGGTTTACACATGGGCTCGCTACGCCCAGCGTAACCCTGGGTACGCCCAGCATACCCAGGTGAGTCCACGTCCAAAATAAGCGCGCGAGTACTCACAGCGTACTCCTTAGTACGCCCGACGTACTCACAAGCCTAATATTTCACTTAGGGGACTTAATTTGAAAACTTGGGAAAGGAGAAGGGTTAAATGGCTTTACTTGAATTTCGGGATGTTACAATTCTCCTCCACTAGAACCAGACTTCGCCCTCGAAGTCTCATGCCGAAAACAATTCCGGATGCTGCTCCCGCATCTCTGACTTCGGCTCCCAAGTCAGCTCGGACCCCCTCCGATGTTGCCACCGGACCTGAACCAGGGGCACCTCCTTGTTCCTCAGAACCTTGATCTTCTGATCCAAGATTGTGATCGGCCTCTCAACATAATTCAGACTCGCGTCCACCTGGATATCCTCCAACGATACCACTACCGACTCGTCGGCTATAAACTTCCTCGGCTGAGACACGTGGAAGGTATCATGAATCTGGCTCAACTCCGCAGGTAGCTCTAAATGATATGCTACCCTGCCCATCCTCGCGGTCACCCTGAACGGCCCAATATACCGGGGCCCCGGCTTGCCCCTCTTCCTGAATCGAATCACTCCTTTCCAAGGAGACACTTTCAGGAGTACAAAATCCCCAACCTGAAACACGAGCTCGGACCGTCGCCTATCCGCGTAACTTTTCTGGAGACTCTGAGCTGTCAACAATCTCTGCCTGACCTGTTGTATCTGATCTTTGGTCTAAAGAACTATCTCAGTGCTTCCCATCACTCGTTGCCCTACCTCTCCCCAATAGATGGGAGTCTGACACCTCCTCCCATACAACAACTCAAAGGGAGGCATACCAATGCTTGAATGGTGGCTGCTATTATAAGAAAACTCAGCCAATGATAGATACGTGTGGCAACTCCCTCCGAAGTCCAACACACATGCCCGAAGCATGTCTTCGAGCGTCTGAATTGTCCGCTCACTCTGTCCGTCTGTTTGTGGGTGGTAAGCAGTACTGAAATGCAGCCTCGTGCCCAACTCCTCGTGGAACTTCTTCCAAAACCTGGAAGTAAAACGTACATCCTGATCTGATACAATCGAGAATGGCACTCCATGCCACAATACCACCTCTCTCACATACAACTCTGCCAGCCTCTCAGCAGAAAAGCTCTCACTGATAGCAAGAAAATGCACGCTCTTCGTCAGCCGGTCGACGATCACCCAAATTGCGTTGACACCCCTTGCGGTCCTCGGCAATTTGGTGATGAAATCCATGGAAATCTGTTCCCACTTCCACTGGGGAACCTCGAGCGGCTGCAACTTGCCATGCGGATGCTGGTGCTCGGCCTTAACCTTGCGACAGGTCAAGCACCTCTCGACAAACCACGCGACCTCCCTCTTCATACAGGGCCACCAATAATCTTTCTTCAGGTCCAAATACATCTTAGTGTCCCTGAGATGGATCGAGAACCTCGATCTATGCACCTCCTCCATCAAAATGGTATGTGCCTCGCCTGCATACGGCACCCAAATCCGACCTTGAAAGGTCATTAACCCTCGACTATCGGTAACAAACCCATGTACCTTTCCAATCACCCGCTCCTTCTTGCAGCTCTCCGGTCTCACGACCTCAGCCTGGGCCTCCCGAATGGTATCCAACACCAGATTCGTCACTGTCAATGTCATACAAGTGCCTCGAATCGGGGCACTCTCCGCCCTTCGGCTCAGCACATCAGCTACAACGTTATCCTTGCCCGGGTGGTACAGGATCTCACAATCGTAATCCTTTACGACATCCAACCATCTCCTATGTCGCATATTCAGGTTAGGATGTTCCATCAGATACTTCAAACTTTTATGGTCCGTGTATAAGGTACACCGAACCCCATATAAATAGTGACGCCAAATCTTGATGGCAAACACCACAGCCCCCAACTCCAGATCATGGGTGGGATATCTCGTCTCATGAGGCTTCAGCTGCCTCGATGCATACGCTATCACATGCCCCCTCTGCATAAGTACTGCACCCAACCTTGATATCGATGTGTCACAATACACCACAAAATCCTCCATCCCTTCCGGGAGAGCTAACACTGGGGCTTCACATAATCTCTAGCAAAGTGTCTCAAATGAGGCCTGTTGCTCCAGGCCCTAACTGAAAACCACACCCTTCAGGGTCAGCCTGGTGAGAGGAACAACAATCCTGGAGAAGTCCTTGATAAATCTCCGATAATAACCTGCCAATCCCAAAAAACTCCTGATCTCCGAAGGGGATCTCGACACCTCCCAACTCATCACCGCCTCAATATTGGCCGGATCGACCAATATCCCATCCTGGTTGACGAGGTGTCCTAGGACTAGACCTCTCATAACCAGAAATCACACTTGGAGAATTTGGCGTAAAGCCTCTCCGTCCTCAATACCCCAAGAATCTCTCTCAGATGCTCCTCATGCTACTCTCTAGATCTCGAATACACCAAAATATCATCAATGAACACGCTCACCGACCGATCCAGCATCGGCCTGCACACCCTGTTCATGAGATCCATGAACGTTGCTGGTGAATTGGTGAGCCCAAAAGGCATCACCACGAACTCGTAATGCCCATAACAAGTTCTGAATGTCGTCTTCTGGATATCTTCATCCCGAACCCTCATCTGATGATATCCCGACCTCAAGTCTATCTTGGAGAACCAAGACGCCCCCTGCAACTGATCGAACAGATCGTCGATCCTCGGTAACGAATAACGGTTCTTGACCGTCAACTTGTTCAACTCCCGGTAATCAATGCACATCCGGTGTGAACCATCCTATTTCTTGACAAAAAGGATCGACTCTTCCCAAGGTGAGCTACTCAGTCAAATAAAACCTTTCCCCAACAGCTCCTGAAGCTGCAAGGATAGCTCCTACATCTCTGGCAGCGCAAGGCGATAAGGTGCTGCTCCCGGAACCAAACCAATGCGGAACTCTACCTGCCTCTCGGGAGGCACACCCGGAAACTCCTCGGGAAAAACATTCGGGAACTCTCTCACTATTGCAACGTCATCCACCGAACTTGGCCTCCCAGCGGCCTCTCGTGCGTCCATCACGTAGGCTACAAACCCACTCCAGCCGTGCTGTAAACTCTGTCTCACCCTGGCAGCCGAACAGAACGCTGACCCACATCGGGTACCCTCGCCGTACACCGTAAGTACTCACCCACTAGGGTCTCGTATCGTCACCAACTGTCGCTCGCAGTGTATCACAGCCCCAAATCGACTCAACCAATCCATGCCCACTATGACACATACGTCCCCCATCGCTATCGGGACCAGATCTATCAGGAACTCAACACCGAAGATCTCGAGTACACATCCTCGTATCACCTCCGTAGCATACACTGCTCGCTCGTCATCTATGAAAACATGCAGAGGTCAACTCAACGCCTATCGTATGCTACTGATGTGCCGACTAAACGCTATTGACACAAAAGATCGACTCCCACCCGAGTCAAATAACACGAAGGCAAGTACAGAACTCACAAGAAAAGTACCTACGCACATCATTATATAAGCACAATATCTGGAATCAACATAAATAAATATAGGATACATACCAACCACAACATCGGGCGCTGCACTGACCTCCTCCGCTGTCAACTAGAAAGCTCTCCCACGAGCCTTCGATGCCTCGGCCTTCACTGGCCGAACCTCAGTAACCCTAGCAGCAGGTGCAGATCCATGTGTTGATCCCTGATGTAACTGTGAACACTCAGCCTTCCGATGGCCAGTCTGGTTGCAATGAAAGCAAACCATAAATCCCTTGGGGAAATCCTTAGCGATATGCCCCTCCTTGCCACATTTGTAGCAAGCACCCGATCGAAAGACCCCATCATGTCCCTTGCTGCACTTTCTGCAAGTGCGGCCCTTCTGTCCTCCAGATCTCGTATCAGCGGACTTGGCCTGCTTGGCTGCCGGCTGAGACTGCACCGGCCGCCGATCTATCCTCTGAGACTCGGCCTCCTCCCTGGCCTGAGTCTCCAGCTATATATCCCTCTTCCAGGCATTTTCTTGCAGCTCAGCAAATGTCCGGTAAGTCGAGTTCGACACGAACTCCCGAATGTCCCTCCTCAAAACGCCCAAATACTGGCTCATGCATGTCTGCTCAGAAGACATCTGCTCAGGGCAGAACATCGCCCTCTCATGAAACTTCCTGGTAACCACAGCAACCGAATCAGTACCCTGCTTGAGGGTCAAGAACTCCTGAACCAACCGTTCCCTCTCCATCGAGGGAACATACTCGTCTCTGAACATGGTGGTGAACCTCTCCCAGGTCACCTCTGAATTTTCTGCAACTGTGAAGCTCGCCGTCAAGAACTTCCACCAGTCCTTCGCTCCCAAGCAAAGTTGGTTCAGTGCGAACCGAACCCTCAGATGCTTCGGACATGAACACGTGTAGAAGCATCCCTAAATATCAGCAATCCATCTCATCGCAATGATTGGATCCTGCGTCCCATCGAACTCGGGTGGCTTCGTGTTGCTGAACTCCCGAAACAACAACGAGACACCTCCCTGAGGTCTGGCAGCAGCCACAGCTGCAGTAGCTGTAGCAGCAGTAGCCTCCACCACCACAGTGTACCGCTCATCGAAAGTCTCAATTAATGTGGTCTTGATAGACCCAAACATCTCCGGAATCTCGACCCTGATCGCCGCCGTCACCTCATCGTGGATCATCTGACGAAGCTCTTCGTCACTCACGCCTCTCGACTCAGGTCTGTGGCGTGTCCTAACCATGACGTCTTTGTAACACGACATAAAAATCAGAGACTCGCTCGAGCATACTCGTACTCGATACTCAACCCTACTTGTTCCTTAGTACCCAAAGGATTCTTACTTAGAGTGCGCACTGCTCCGGTGTCTTCAGTAGTATGGGCCCTATACTAGTGTCCACAATGCATTAGTATTCACCTTAAGTCCCCCTCCTTGGATCCCAGATCACAAGTACTCTACCTCTCACTGGCATAGGCTACCCTTCGGTACACCTCTCATCAGCTCCTCACTGCTACATACTCGCTCTCAAGCATCACATAGCAGCAAAATCCTTCCTAGGCTAAGGCATCAGAAAATCAGGCCACTCTTGTCCTAATATGAATACCTAGCCAACTCTAGCATTCATATCATATCATATCTCATAGCACATAATATAAGCGTATTTTGGGAAATCACCGTTCGGGCGCTGGCTGATCGTACACACTGCTTCCTTCTGCTTTTCTCAAAATCTTTTACTTTCTTAGAAAAATTGTTTATTTTATGAAAAACTTTCTCATTTCCTCAGTTTGAGTTCAGGGTTATCCGAAGATGCACACGAATCCCTCAAACCAAGGCTCTGATACCAACTTGTAACGACGTAAATTTCAAAACAATTTTTCACATTTTAAAAACACACTTTCATTCATAATTGTTAAACAAAATATCATTGTATCACATAACAATCCATAACATCACATCCCAAGATCATAACATATAAAACTCCTCATATGTGTGTACTGATCAAGCCGACGCCTTCCCGCGATCCTCACTGGCACCTAAAACATATCACACAACATTGTAAGCCTAAATGCTTAGTGAGTTCCCCTAAATACCACATACAATACATACGCCTTTCTAGGCCATAACTCTATGGAACCTTCCGGTCCAAGTGTCTCAGGGGACTTCTATCCTGAATCCCGATAGACCTTCCGGTCCTACCCGTACCGACCTTCCGGTCCGTACTTCCTGACCTTCCGATCCATGCCATCTTGAATTTCCGATCCATATCATACATAGCCTAATATTTCATCCCGGCGAGTCCACGTCCAAAATAAGCGCGTGAGTACGCACAGCGTACTTCTTAGTACGCCCGGCGTACTCACAAGCCTAATATTTCACTTAGGGGACTTAATTTGACAACTTGGGCAAGGAGAAGGGTTAAGTGGCTTTACTTGAATTTTGGGATGTTACATAATTTCTATAACTGGTATAATATCTTGAGGTTCTACCTTTAAGATAAATAGGAATTATATATATATATATATATATATATATATATATATATATATATATATATATATATATACTGAAAGATCTCATACCTGAATAACCTCTGCAACCAGTTAGTCTGATCATGATACTTTGATGGAAGTATTATTGTGATGATGATGATGATGTGTCTCACATTATACTTAAGAAATTAACCACGACTTGTAGAAAGTCTTGGATAATTATGAAATATATCATATGTCTCATTAATTAAAGCAAATATTCAAACAAAATGCTAGAAATAGCTTCAAGTCTGTTCAAGCATTGAATAAAATGAAGTCTAAGAGATTGTGCACTTATATAGACTTATAGTTTTGTTAAAGGAAATAAAACATAAACCCAGAAATCAGGAAAGGATCGAATGATTAGTGTTGTTTCTATTGTGGAAGAAAATAGACACTAGGAGAGAAATTGCTCCTCTAATCTCATCGAGCTAAAGAAGTCTGACTTGGACAAGACTTCAGATATCTATATGATAGAACTATTTATTTTTCCATCATTCACTTGAGTATGTAATACTTCATGTGATACTAATAATTGATATTATTAAGTGATGATTGGAAGAAATAATCAACTGATTTCAAAAAATGGTATTTCGTGTTGAAGATATAACAAGTGTTGTTATAGTCTTTTATTTAAATAATAGATATATTGTACCTATTCCTATAGGGACATGTAACATTTGTAATTCATGAATAAATCTAGTTTTACTTATCATTCAGTGAATGTTCACATTCATGTTCTGAAACGATGTATTCTGTGTAAAAGAATATTTTCCCATAATATAAATTATGAAGTAAATCTATAAGCTTTCATTAGATTGATAGTTATGATCATAAAACCTAAATGATCAAATGATATTTGATTGAAAATTATCTATATCATAATCATAATGACTATATAAATAAGAAATACATATACCAACTTCAAAAGGATGGAATTTTATAAGGCAAATGAGCTTGATTCATTTGATATATGTGGATCCTATTTAAATGAGAAGATGATTCACAAGTGTCTTTTTCTATTAGTAGTTAAAGAACAAAAGGCTTGACAAAGAGTTATACATAAGTGATGTATGTAATCTTTTTCAATCCATGAATATATTTGGTGATAGATGTTTATTCAATTTCACTGACGATTTTTATTCGTTATTGTTGAAACCTTTGATTTGCTCAAATTGTTTCATAGTGAAGATTGAAATACAAATTAATGAGAACATCATTAACCTTTCGTTGAAATAAAGAAAATGAGTTTTATAAACCAAGTCTTCTTGGATTAAGAGTTACGGAATAGATTCACAACTCATCCCGACAAAAACACTCACTCTTCATTAGTATGTTTCTTGTGGCACAGGATCACCTGCTCACTTGAATCTATCTTCTAATATTCGAGGTAGCCTTTGAATTCTCTAGTGGGATAGGGTCACCTAGACACTAATTGAATGTTGATAATACAAGTTTTTGAAAAGGATATAAAGATACCTTCCAATCTATTGTATGATGTTTTAAAAGAACTATTTACTTTACAAATTTTGGAATTATGCTCACTGCAACAAATATATATTGGATATTCCAACCAAAAAAGTGGATTAGATACTTATATTAGACTAAGGATGAAATTGTTTATCCTTATCTAAAAGGTATAGATTTATAGATCTTATGTTAGACAATAAGTTTAACCATTCAAGCATCTACTAACTACATTTATGTAGAATATCCTAAATGATTGTGTAGGATGAAGTTTCTACTAATCCCACTAATTTTCATTCCTAAGACAAGTGATTAGAAAATGCTTTTTCTAAGTGGAAGCTATATGGAATTTTAAGAGCTTAAGATCCATAAGCTTAATGCATCATAGTTTGGAACTAACAAGTTTTTCAACTGTTTTTGAATCTGCTCAATGGTTGATCAGAAAATAATAAAACTCATAGAGATGCATTCATGTATGATTATCAAGTATGGGCTTGATTAATGTTCCCCGGTATAGTTTGACTATAAAGAGTAACTGAGTTTTCAAGGGAGAAAACAGACATGAGTGAAAATCTTTTCAGATTTAAGTTGACATCTCAAAGTAAGAATCTTCTTTCTTATAAAATAATTACATAGTGTGATTTGATTATAAATCAAGATGACTCTAGTGTTTTCTACAAAGCTTGTGGGAGCATAGTAACATTCCTAGCCTTATATGTAGTCAACATACAAGTTCTTGGAATAAAGATCTATATAGATAGACCATGTCAACTTAAAGGATTAAGTAAAATTGCATTAACTGTCAAGGATCGTAAAGGAGCTTAATGTAAAGGACTCTGAGAGAGTCATCTTTCCAAATACCATATGACATGATTTTGAGCAAAAACCTAGTGCAAATATTTTTGAACTTGATAATATGATTGTGTTTCGTATGCTGATGCAATTGGATTAATCATATATGTCATGATTATGCATAAAAGCCAAATAAGGCGTATGCTTAGAGCATGAAGAATGATACCAGTATAATCCGAGAGTAGGTCATTGTGTGACTTATAGGAACATTCTAAAGTACTTGCAATAACTAGAGAAATATTCCTAGTATATGGAGTATTTGAAAGAAGGCTATGTTTAAAGATGTTACACATGTGCTAAATTTTCAAATAGATTGAGATGACTCTCAGTCACAATCAGGCGTGTCCTCATTATGAATGCAGAGATAGTTTCATGGATAGTGGTTCCATGTAGATGTCAATTACAGTTACACATCAGAGTTAGAGTACCTCATGGTTTGGAGAACCACATATAAAGATGATTAATGTACAGTTCATAATGACTATGAGTAATCCCATTATGTAAGTATTGGTATCTAAGTCATATTCAAGCATTTAATTCATTCTCAATAGTTTATCTTTATATATGAGTTATATATAAAACTGAAAATTATTGTATTCGCAAAGTTTATACAAATCAATTTTTTTCAAATCTACTTAACAAAGCTGCTTCATTAGCTAAAGAATGAAAGTCAAGCTGGTGCTATAAGGCATTGTTGATACAAGTAGATGTATTTGATTGAAATTTAGTATTTGGGTATTGGAATAGTACAAGGAATATATATTGTAATTAACGATATACTGGATATGAGTCTTTCATTAAATAATTGTTGTGTTCTATGTTAGCGTGTTTAAATCCTTGAATAACTAGGTTATTCTAAATGTCCATAGTCATTCATAGTTGTAGGAGCATATATGAGGTAAGACTAATATGAGTGGATTGGTGGATTCTCATAGAGATGATAAAGGAAAAGTGATGCTACCAACTTCATAGATACTTGATTGGGAGAATAAGTATTGGACTTGACCCACATCAAAACCACTTTATGGATCATAGTCAAGGGTGATGTTTTTATCAAGGTGATGGGTTTTGAGCACTATAACATGCAATTTTAATTTATCCAAAGCGTGAACCTTAACTAGCATACAATTTTGAGATTTGCAACATAAAACAACTTTGATGAATACCTCTTTGTTGTAGCTTGTAGAACTTGGACTTTCAAGAGTTTAGTACCTCAAATGTGATACCTCAAATGAGTCACAAATACCAAAAGCAAGAGGAGGCTTATAAGAGAGAGGTTAGGAAGCACCAAAATCAGCTAGGGTTTCACCTTGGAATGATTGGCCGATTTTGGGAAGCTAGGGGTTCAATTTATAGTGTGGAATCCTTAGGGTTTCATACATAAAACCCTAATTTACTTAAGCCTTTAAGTATTCCAATAATCCATATGATAGGCCCTTTGGACTAACTCTTCATGGACTCTCACATAGATTTAGTCCATCACTAATCAACATGGATCATTAGCCCAAACTATAAGTATTACTGATTTACCTAATCAGTCCCTGTAAATTTAATCAGTCTCTTTTGATCACTAAATTAATTCCAAATCAATTCTTGATCAATACCAATTAAATAATATGATTTCTCAAATAATATATTATTCATATAATATATTAATAAATCATAAATAACCTCTTTCTCAAATATCCATCCTATCAAATTGCTCCGGTGAAGGCAACCCAAAAGGACCATGCTACTATCGGTTCAAGTACATACCAATTATAGTTATTGGCTTAGACACCTAATCCAATAGTCTCACACTTGGATAAGTCTAATAACTATAACCGCCAATGCAACTTCAAAATCTGATTAACAATCGTAGCTCTCAAAAGCCATTGTCGAACTCTGACATAGAACTTAATTAAACACATCAATAGAGTCCTGACTGGGCCCGACACATAAGTCAAAACAAAATCATCGAGGGGCCCATGATCTCGCTTTTAATCCTATTAGGATAAAAGGAACAGATAAAATTCGACTTATATGATTGTACTAATTACTTGTTGAATTGTACACAACAACACATTTTATAACATCAAGTTACTGATGCGTTTGCGTACTATAAATGCACAACCAACTCGTAATCAACAACTCATATATCTTGGTTTGAAGATTCTACGATATTACCGTCTCACAATCACTCGTGATAAATTCCATGAAGTTATTCATGTGAGCGTGGGTTTAATCCAATACTCAAATCTTATTTCAGGAGCACTCATGAACGTTGTAGCAAACTTTTGCTATGTCTAAACACCTTAGACAATCTACAAGCCAATTCATGATAGTCTAACCTCATAGCTTACTTCCAAAGTATGATTGACTGTGGATATTTTGAATAATCATATTATTCTAGATGTCAAAACATGCAAAAGTGAAACATAAAATAAACAATTAACAGAAGACAGTAAGCTTTACTTATAAAGAAAACCCTTATTATTTAATCATAAAATGTCAATTACATTTATTTATTACAAGTTTCTAACTGCCTATCTAATCACTAAATACCCAGCCCGACTGAGAGTGGAAATTATCTCTGTTGGTCTGAAAGTTGGCGTGTCATTCCCCCAAACCTAGGATGGTGGAAACGTACAGGGGTGGAGGACTTCATGTATAGTATCATAACAATGAGTATAATAGTGATCAAAGTAAACACAACCATCATAAATATAATCGATAAAGTTACATGGTTTCATGAGCTACATGTTTCAAAATCGATTACAATATAATGATAAAATGATTTGTCTGACGCCTTAGCGTCCCATCCTCAAAAGCCGATAGTTACCTGTTTTTATTGATTACCTGAGAATCTAAGTAATTTTGAAAAAGTGTCAACAACTAAGTTGGTGAGCATAAGTTTTTATATGTAGAGTTGAAATCCCTTCTTTGTAAATGTAGTGTATGTTCAAGAAAATCCAATATTTTCCTTATAAAATGATTTGCAGTCTTAAGAATCAAAGACCAAAATGTACCAGTATTTTATATACTTATGATAGTATATGCAGTTTTAAATTAAATAAAACCCTTTTTGAATGTAAGAATCCCCGTAAACTATATGTGTCGTTGTTTCCCTATGTGAGTTATTATAACTGTGCTAATGACATAGATGGCCTGTTACAACATTCTTCAGGCGTTAGAGTGTTATGACTTTTGTCACCCCAAACCTTCCGGTCTAGCTGTATCATGTAGCTTAGGTGCGAGATTGTCAGTCCCAATATATATATATATATATATATATATATATATATATATATATATATATATATATATATATATATATACACACAAGTAGCATGCTCTCCCTACAAGAGACTCTATTTATAACACAGGACTTTAATCGCTACCCTAGAGAGTGCAATAAAGTAATGTCTCACAAATTTGATTCACCAAGTTTACATGTAGTGTGAATGAAAACCCTTGTTGTAGTGGAAATGAAACCTTCCTTAGTATGTTCGTAGTGTTAATGTACCATAAACTATACCTATTATAGTTTATCGTATATGTTTGTAGCAATGAATGACCCTTAAGTAGATGATGATTTCATTTTCATGGAATTAAAATAACATGAAATACAATCAATATGTAGCTTTATTATTGCTATACACTTTGCTCAACATGTTACAAAGTGTAATTGAACTTGTAAACTATTTTTCTAGTTTTAACTTTTTTATCACTGTTTTTAGAAAAATCACCGTAAGTCAAAAACTAAATCCATAAACTTTGAGAGTTCAGAAAATGTGTCTAGTTTGTTCATAATTTTTATCATGATTTTTAATGGTCTCTAACCAGTGTGAAAATGTCCATCTTTATAGACTGGTCCAGAATCATTTCTGAAATGATTGGAAATTTTGTAAAAATCGTCATAAATTGTAGAAAAATCGCATGAACGCGTGCGAGTAGTCCTTAGAAAGGTATAAACCTGAGATATTTGCACCTTGTATAGTTTGAAATCTATTATATTTAAGATGCTCAAAACAGTCCATAAATGGACCCTAACTTTTCTGTTGAAAGTTGATGCTTATGTTTAGATTATGTTTTTGGTGTTATAACTTTTATTCCCCTACCCCCCCCCCCCTAAAACTTGATTAAAACATGAAAATGTAGGGGTATGAACTCACTTTGAGTGATTTCTTGTAGAGTGTAAGGTTGAGGATGAAGGATTTCAAGTGGAGAACACTTAAACAACGCTTGAGGTTTTGACGATGCTATGAACAAATATATGAATATTTGTCTAAATGATCACGATTTTTATAATAATGTATAAGTTGTTGATGACATTATTCAAGCATCGGAATGTCATGACATTTGTCACCCCAGACCTGCCGGTCTAGCTGTTGAATGCAGCTTAGGTGCGGGATTGTCAGTCCCAATATATATCTACACACAAGTAGCATGCTCTCCCTACAAGAGACTCTGGTTATTATACAAGACTTTAACCAGTACCCTAGAGAGTACAACAAAGTAATGTCTCATAAATTTGATTCAACGAGTTTACGTGTAGTGTGAACGAAATCCCTTGGTGTAGTCGAATTGAAACCTTCCTTAGTATGTTCGTAGTGTTAATGTACCATAAACTATACCTATTATAGTTTATCATATACGTTTGTAGTGATGAAAGACCCTTACGTGGATGATGATTTCATTTTCATGGAATTAAAATAACATGAAATACAATCAATATGTAGCTTTATTATTGCTATACACTTTGCTCAACATGTTACAAAGTGTAAATGAACTTGTAACCTATTTTTCTAGTTTTAACTTTTCTGTCACTATTTTTGAAAAATTATAGAAAAATCACCGTAAGTCAGAAACTAAATCTATAAAGTCTGAGAGGTCAGACAATGTGTCTAGTTTGTTCATAATTTTTATCATGATTTTTCATGGTCTCTAACCAGTGTGAAAATGTCCATCTTCACAGACTGGTCCGGAATCATTTCTAAAATGATAGGCAATTTTGTAAAAATCGTCATAGATTTTATAAAAATCGAATAAACACGTGCGAGTAGTTCTTAGAAGGGTATAAACCTAAACTATTTGCACCTTGTACAGTTTTGAAAGATATTATACTTAAGATGGTCAAAACAGTCCATGAATGGAACCTAACTTTTTTGTTGAAAGTTGATGCCTACGTTTAGATTATGTTTTCGGTGTTATGACTTGTATTCCCCCCCCCCCCCCTAAAACTTGAAGAAAACATGAAAATTTAGGGGTATGAACTCACCTTGAGTGATTTCTTGTATAGTGGAAGGTTGAAGATGATGGATTTCAAGTCAAGAACACTTGAACAATACTTGAGGTTTTGACGATGCTATGAACAAATATATGAATATTTGTGTAAATGATCACAATTTGTATAATAATGTGTAGGATGTTTATGAGCTGAATGTAGATACATACCAAAAATGGAGGAAAACTCAAGAACACTTGTTGTCAAAAAAATCATGACTAAGAAAGAGGGAGAGTGAAAAGTTTGCTTTTGGTGAAAGCAAATGAAATCTTGAATGGGAAGAATGAAAATTTCTTGGGTGGATTTGATTAAAGCAAATCTGATGGAGTGTTAGGAGGAGTTGGAAAAAAAGGACAATGATATGACTAGGTAGAGTGTGAATAGTGTCATCTTGAGGTTGTTTACGACGTTCTTTAGGCGTCAGAATGTCATGATTTATAATTAAAAAATCCTCAATATGGGAATGAAATATAATTTTAGGGGGTCTAATATGTTAAATATATGAATTGGGTGAAAATCGCACGTCAAAATCATCAAAAACAAGCTCAATATGCGAAACTGGTCAAAAGCTAAGCTTGAGAAGCGAATCTGCGAGGGTGAGAGGGTTGGACGTGAAGGGAGGTTTCGCAGCGAGGGCTGCTGATGCGAACGTGGGGTTCGTTGAAAAAGGTTGAACCAAAAACGAGGGTGGGACCTGATGCGAATGTTGGAAGAGGCTGCGAGCCTAACCGAGGATGCGAGAGTCAGAAGATGTGAAGGTCTCCAGTGCGAGATACTAGGATGCGAATCTTGTCGAGTAGCATGCGAAAGTGCCCGACCAAACACGAAAGTACCCGAACATATGCAAAGATGCTCGGTTTGGGTGCGGATCTGTCCGGTTTCATTATGAGAGGGTTAGATGCGAAACTTCCCGGCTAGAAACGAACATCTATCCAAAAGCGAATGTGGCTAAGAGGCCTACGAGGATATGTGAGGGTTCGCAGGTTAATAGTAACCTGCAAACCTTCAGGTCTCTTTTTGACTTCCTTCTCCCGTTTTAAGTTGTTTTCGACCAAGGTAAGGTTCGGGATGGTATGGATAATCATATAAATGTTGGAAGAGAGAGATAGAGTGAGAGAGATTAAGAGAGACTATGCTTGTGGCCTTTATTTGTAGCACCAGGTTCCTGGTATGTATTCTATTTAAGTATTTTGCATTTTTGGCCTGGGACTCGTCGAGTTGAAGGCCCAACTTGATGAGTAGAAGCGGATTTGATACGGGATTTAAATGAAGGACTCTTCGAGTCGGCTCCCAGACTCGACGAGTAGACTCTGACTAGACAAAACCTTAATATAAGAGTTTGTACCCTATTTAAGCATCTCATCTAGCCACCCTTCGTCCCTATTGCTTCCAGAAACCCTCCATAGCAAACCCTAACCGTTTGAGTAAAGAGCTAAGGCATTTGTGGTGGTTTTTGGTGATTTTGAACTCAAAGAAGAAGGAAAAGCCTAGAGGAATCAAGAGAAGGCCAAGGGAGTTCAAGCTTGTGCATCATTTGTAGTTCCTAGAAGATATAAATTCGATACCTTACTTGTTCATTTGCTAGATCCCTTTTGGGGAGATTTAGAGCTTTTATAAGCCATCCTTGGTAACCAACCATGATTGCAAGCATGGTTGGGGGCTGAGGCTTCGGATCTAGGTCCATGAAGGAGTTACAAGGTAGAAAAGGGATGCTTTTGCACCCAAGGAAGCCCCCATGCAACTTAAGAGTCTCTTTTAGAGCCTTTTAGGCTCAAAGTCCCGAGCATGCACGTAAAGTTTGTAACTTTTCGTGCTAGATCGAGTTTAGGGACCTAGATCTATCATTTGGACAAGAGTTGTACACCAGAAATTGAAGAAATAGACTTGGGCAGTATCGACTCGGCGAGTCGTTCTTGGGACTCAGCAAGTCCGAGGTTAGGATTCCCTTTTCTGTTAAGATTCAAAGAGACCTAGTTGAGTATCAAAAAGGTTTTAGAGGGTCCAGGAGAGTGACCCAAACGTATTGGGATAAGCCATAGTCCTGGAGTTCATAGGACTCGGCGAGTGGATGAGCCGACTCGGCGAGTCCAAGGCAATCTCCCAACACTAAAGATGAACTCAACGAGTTGTTCATACAACTCGTCGAGTCGAGGACTGGACTGGTTCATAGGATGAGGATGAACTTGACGAGTTGTTCATACAACTCGGCGATTCGAATGAAGGTTCATTCGATGTTCGTATAGAAGGAGAACTCGTCGAGTCATTCCTAAACTCGACGAGTAGAGTCGTAGATGAGCACAGTTAAAAGGACTAAGGATTGGGACTCGAAGTTGACTTTGACTTTAACTTTGACTTGGACTTGGTCAGGGGTAAAATGGTTATTTTACCCTAAGAATAGATATCAGACTCTGACTAATTGTTTTGTGGGGGTTATAGCTGGAGGATTCCCGAAGCAACAGCAGACAAAGATTTCCCGCGCAGATTATCAACAACTACTCGTTCAAGGTGAGTTACCTTCCAGTAGCGGTGGGTCTACGGCCACAATGTCGGCCCACCAGTAGGAGTTGTATGTTAGATGATCGTCTTTATGATATCATCTAGGTTTGCTACTACCTGAGATGTTATATGCTGGCATGATATGTTATATGTGACAGTAGTAGAGCTCGGTTGTTAGGACCAAAGGGTAGGTCAGGCACCCCAGATATGTCTGACAGTATGTGATGATATGTTTATATGATGGCATGATATGTTATATGTGATAGTAGTAGTAGGGGTGGAATAGTCCCCGAGGGTCGGTTGTTAGGACCGACAGGTTGGTAAGCACCCGAGAATGGCTTGAAAAGGGTTGTTCAGCACCCCATAATGGCTTGACATGGGTAGGTCGGCACCCCATAATGGCCATACCGGGTAGGTCAGCACCCCAGAATGGTCATACCGGGTAGGTCGGGCACCCCAGAATTACCCGATATTATGTATGCTATGTGATTGTATGGTATGTGGTACGATGGGGGAACTCACTAAGCTTCGTGCTTACAGTTTACAGTTTCGGTTTCAGGTACCTCTTCAGCGAAGGGGAAGGAGCTGGCGCGGCAGCAGCACATCATACACACTTGCATTGATTTTCCGCACTTGAGATATTCTGGGATTGTACTCTGACATGTTGCTATTTTATGATTTGGGTTTTCATACATGATATGTTGATTTATGAAATGATATATTTCTACGTAGTTTTCTTATGAATGTTTTATACTCAGTTATTTAAAATGATTTTTTTTACTCGAAATTTAGGATGTTACAAGTTGGTATCAGAGCCCTGGTTTGAGGGATTCGGACACACCCTCGGGGGTGTCTGGACTCAAATCGACGGATCAAAAGATTTTTTTACAAGGAAATGGTTTTCTAAAAGATAATTTAAAAGAGTTTTGAAAAAAAAAAAAGAACGAAGTGTGTGATGTGCGCGATCAGCCGATCTCAATTAACTATTCCCGAAAGTACCCATACAAGTTATGTTATGTTTATCAGTTTTAGTAGAACAACATGCTAGAATAGGACTAAGGATCTAGGAATGATGCCTTATGTGCCTACTTTATGAGTTTCAGCTTATGAGAATTGCATGCTAGTACTGAGTAGACAGTAGTAGGATAGCTTGTTGAGGTTATGCCTGATAGTACAAGCTTAGCATCGTATGCTAGTGCGGTTTCCTGTTATGAGAATAGAATTGCTTGAGATCGTACGCTTTTGTCTAAATGATGCTTGCTTTGTGCTTTGTGGGACTTTGAGTGATGGGAGTTAGCTATTAGGTGTACGTTAAAGTCACATGTGATCAGGGTTGAATAATCGTAGAGGATTGGATTGGACCCTATTTCGCAGCTCTTGTTTGAGTCCTAACTGTTGTAGGGATGATTCCCTTACTCGAAGGATTATCCGAGCCTAGTTGCATGTGATTGTATTCAGGTAATGGCTAATTGGCATTACAAAGCGGCCTTCAGCAGCTGAGGACTGATTAGGGTGGAGTCAGGGGTACCCTAGGGCAAGCCTAGGATGAGAATAGTAGAGATCAGTAGCAGTAGAAGGGACTTGTTGGAGTCGAGGCAGTTCTTGAGGAAAGTACGGATAGATGTGGAAGGTAGTATGGGCCCGTACTACTAGAAGCAGAGGATCCGTACTTGAATTGAGGAAGGCTGAGGCAAGACCAGGGAACTTGTGATAGATGTGATCCCTCTAAATGTATCAGTATCCTTGACGATTGTCGATATGTATTGCAGAATGGTGGTACTACGTCTAAGGCTAACAGTTAGCAGTTCAGGAGAGGGATTAGGATCGGGTTCGGGTTCCGAACCAGTAGATGAGAGGGTATGCAAGTTCATTGCGTCCAAGATCACTAGAGGTATCCTTGATGCAACCCCGGTTATCTTTGGGTCGATCAAGGAAGGGATTGTCACTACTAGAAAAACAGCCTTTTACGACGCTCATTGCGCGTCGTAAAAGGCTCAGACGACACGCAAATGCGCATCAAGGAAGTCCTTGTCATAAAGAGAGACGACGCGCATTTACGACGCTCATTTACGACGCACAGTTACGACGCACGTTTACGACACGCAATGCGTATCAAGGAAGGCCCTGTCATAAAGGAAGACGACACGCATTCGCGTGTCGTAACCTTACGACGCGTGTGTTAATGACACGCAATGCATATCAAGAAAGCCCCTGTCAAGAAAGGTGTAGTGACAAAGAACATGGTTTGGCATGCGGAATTAAAGCTTGCACAATTGAACATGGTGATTTGGGTGTTTAAGAGATATATTGAATGTATATGGTGTTACACAAAAAGGATCTAGATCTAGACTACATAAATCACACACACTTACACACTCACTTTTACATCTCTCAAGCACACCTCTACAAGTGGTATGAACCCACTATTTATAGAGGTGTTTACATGTCTCTCTCTCACCCTCTAACAAATGGGTCTAAAGGCTAAAGCACCACATGCAAGTGGGTTTTACTAAAGTCAAACATTTACAAAGTCATGAATGAATAACTTTGCACCCCAACATTCTCCCCCTCAAACTTAGGAATGAATGACCCACTTCAAATCTTCTAAAATCAAGCACTACGCGGTTCGAGCCTCAAAGGTGACACATGTCTAAACAAACTTCAATCTTCAATTCTTCCATGATTCTTCAATTTGGGCTCTAGGATGTGAGACCATACAATCCGAGCAGCAATGAATGATTAACTCCAAATAATCACCCAAAAGTTGCGCATAAAAACACACCCCAAAAATCTTCAATAATTCCAAACCCATTTCGAATACATCACTTCCGAACTTCCAATTGCATCATCTCGTAGGCTTTAAAAACTTCAAGATCACTTCGGTCTTCAAATCCGCGTAATATGAAAAATTCAAGTTCGAATTTCCATATAAAACTTCTCCCCCTTTTTATAATCGAAATTTGATTATAAAACTCCAAGGAAAAAGAACGTGCTCTATTCGGAATTTTTCATGTCAAAACTCCCCCTTAACATGTGGCATAAACATTGTGCTTCAATCCGAAAAATCCAAAAAATATTGAATTTTTAGCTTCGTTCACGGATCGCCTTTGACAAAATTTCTCAAAAATGGGTAGAAATCGTCAATTTCAAAATTCTGCAGTGACCCGTTGCGCCAAAAATAGCCAAATATGCGAAACACACTCCTATTTGCGAAACTGGGTAGAATGTGTAAATTCGCACAAACTGCAGGGACCAGATTTGAAAATTCTGCAATTTCAGCATTGTATGACCCCATTTGCGAAGTTGGGTATAAACTGTCAAAAATTCGAAACTACAGGTACTCGTTTTGACAATTTCTGCATGTTCTTCAAACTTGCGAAGTTGGGCTACTTGTGTTATTTCTTGAAAAGAGCAGGGACCAGATGCGAAACTGTTAGCCTTCTTCTCCAATTCGCATTTGACTGTAGAATTCTTTATGTTCTTTCCCAAATCATTCGCATCTTAATGTTTCGCATGTTTAACTCACCAAATGAATTCGCATTTTGACTCCAAAACAAAACTCCAAATGCGAAATCAATGTTAGCTCTTTAACCAAATGCGAATGAAACACTTTTCTATCAACCTCAAATGCGAACCCGATTTTAGTCTCTGTAACCAAATAAACAAATATGCGAACTCGTCTTTGATCTCATATGCGAACTCAAAATTGAGACCCAGATGCGAAGTGAAACAACCATTGCAGATGCAATTTCAAATGCGATCCCAAAAAAAAAACAGCACACATCAAAGCCTTATGCGAACTGTAATTAATCAAACACAAATTCGCATCATCAAAAACTTTCGCACATCGACCCAAGATATCCCAGTCGATTACTTTTCAATACTCACCATTTGATCGATTGATTTCAAATCCAAATCAAATACCTCTTGACTTCGCATCGCATATTTGTTCTCAGTTTCAATATCACCGGTTTTTGCTTTATCGATTCATCGACTACAATCATGCGAACTTTATTCCTCAATTCCAAAATCGACTCCAATCACACAAATGCGAACCCAATTTTTGATCTTTTCGCATCCTCTTTCAATTGCTTCATCTGTTCGTTCTTAACATCCATCCAAATCATGCGAATCATTAGAAATCAAAAGTAATTTTTCGTCATCTGTTCATCAATCGATTGTCGATCCTTCGCCTTTCATTCACCAACGATTCTTTTTCTATCAATAACAGTTCTTCCCAAACTCATCGACATCAAGAACAAACACATCGACTATCAATTCCAAATCCAAAAGCAATCCTCAGTCACAATCGATTCTAACTTTCAGTATCAATTCTATCCAAAATCAATTTTGACTCGCAAAAAAAATCGATTTTGATTTTTCTTAATGTCTGACCATTTAATTCCAGAAGTGAAATTGATTCAATAATCAAGACAATCGATCAAATGAATCATGACTAAGAAGATCGATTCTGTTTAACAAGTAACACATCCGATTCATAAATTGAATCATGATAAAGAACTAAACAGTATAATAGCAACAATCGAGACTCAAGATCAAGAAATCGATTACGATTTTCAGCCAATCAACCGATTAACAAACATTGAAACAACGAGGTTGAAGAATCACAAGCCATCACACAATCAGATGAGTTGAAGGTACAAGTGAGATATGCGTGTGTATAAGTCGATTGACGAACAAGATTTTCAAGTGAATCGTATTTCTTTTAGATTTTTTTTTAAATGGACGATTGGGCCTAAATGATTTATCAATGAACAGTAACTGATTTGTGATTTGGATTTATGAATTGGATCTGGGCTCAAATGATTTAATTGAATATTAATTGATATACGAAAGTTCTTGGGCTCTATGATTGAACATGAACAGTAACAAATCTTTGAATTGGGCTCACGATAAGGATCAAATGAATTTTAGATCAATGAACAGTAGACACAAATTTGATTTCGTTTTTAGTGAGAATTGATCAAAAAAAAATTGTTGGATCATCAATGGGGTTTTTCAAGAAAAAATTGATCCAACGAGTCAAACGATCATGAATCAAGAACGCAAAAGCACAAATCCAAATATTATGAGAGATCATAGAGAGAGACTCACCAAAATTGCTCAAAATTGCGACAAAAGTTGCCAAACCGAGAATCGTTCTTCAAAAATCACCTTGATCTTGAAGACCCGCTCTGATACCAATTGTAGTGACAAAGAACATGGTTTGGCATGCGGAATTAAAGCTTGCACAATTGAACATGGTGATTTGGGTTTTTAAGAGATATATTGAATGTATATGGTGTTACACAAAAAGGATCTAGATCTAGACTACATAAATAACACACACTTAAACACTCACTTTTACATCTCTCAAGCACACCTCTACAAGTGGTATGAACCCACTATTTATAGAGGTGTTTACATGTCTCTCTCTCACTCTCTAACAAATGGGTCTAAAGGCTAAAGCACCACATGCAAGTGGATTTTACTAAAGTCAAACATTTACAAAGTCATGAATGAATAACTTTGCACCCCAACAAAAGGTCATGTCATAAATGAAGATGACACACATTTTTGCGTATCATAATTTTAAATGTTTAAAAAAATATATTTTTTTATAGATTTACTAATTTTCAAATTAAATTTGCATTTAATGCCTCATAATAGAAAATAAAATATCATATACAAAAAATATAATCCATTTCATAAAATTTAATGTCATACAAAATTTCATATACAAAAAATAGAATCCATTGCATAATATTTTATTACAAATTTGACATTTTTTGTTTCCGTACTTTGACAATTTTCCGGAGCCAATCCGCGACTGCATTCCAGAGTTGATTCAATTTGTGCTGCTGCTGCTGATTCCGGAGCCAATCCGTGACTGCATTCCAGAGCTGATTCAATGGAAAGAGCATCCCATACTCCATCACTTGAAATTACAAGCCGCCCACCAGCAGAAGATAGCTGAAGATCATGAATAAATAAAAGTTGTTAATAAAAAGAGGAATAAATTGAGTTTAATTACTAAAGTAACCTTCACTTGTTTGACATGAGGAACTGGAATAATGAACTCCCCAACATCTCTATCTCCAATAGATCTTGAAAGGCATAACCCACCTCGCCAACATTTTAAAGGACCAATCTAAGTAGAGTTGCATCTTGCCTTTCATAATTCTTTAAGACTAATGAACCCTTGCTCCGATAATTCTTGTGACCTGATCAAATAAAAGTCAAAAACTTATTATGCTATTATAATTATTAGAAGAATCAAACATGGAAAGTTAGTTGTAAAGGACAAAATTACTCTTTTCTCCATCCAAAGAATGTGAGATTTGGAATAAATACACTACAATATGAATTACCTGATATTAACAATGAAAATCACAATGACAAGAATATCTTCTTTGTACAATAAACTGGTCCTTTAAAAGCTTATTTCCTTAATTTGATATTTTCTTACCTCCATTAAGCCCAATCACATAGCATTCATATACCATGCTAGCATTAGACTGATCCAACATAGCATTCATATACCATGCTATCATAAGACTGATCCAACATAGCATTTATATACCATGGTAGCATTAAGAATATAAATAATCACCTTATTTTAAGAAGCCTTGCTGATCCATGGATGGCCTATTCGTAAATAATGTTCAATAAGAAGCCTAAATAATACTTATAGGAAAATTTTATAACAACAAGACTTACAAAGAACACCATGAGCTGTTATTCGTCTTTGGAGTCTTTAACAAGCATTTTCCTAACCAAATCTTGAGCACTTTCAGAGATACTAGGTCATGGATCTGAGGAAATTAAAGTCGAGTTTACCCCTCAAAACCTCTTCAAAGATCACATTTTCAGATTCTATCATGAAAAAAAGAACATAATTCAGTCACTAAAAGAAAGTTTAGAGAATTTGATAAGTTATTAACTTATTATCTTATTAGTCTTTTATTCCTTTAGACTTACCTCCCAAAAAAGGTGGGACCCCACATAGAAGATTGTAAAGAATCACACCAGCACTCCATATATCTGCTTCAAGACCATAAACCTGAAACATAAAAGTATTTATAAATATATATGATTAGTTAATATCAATATAGTATATAACATAATATTCTTTTGTACACTACAACAATAGCAACAAAACGATTTTATCTTTTATATAGAAAAAACATAAACTAATCTTTTAAATTTTTATAAAAATGCATGAATTATGATACTCACTTTCCAACAAAAGTTGTATGAGCAATAGCAAGTTACATTATAGCTTCCACTTCCAAGATCAAACTCAATAACACAATCACGTCCAGGAGCAAGTTATAAAAATCTTTTTTTTTTAAAAACAGATTACAATTACAGAAAATAAAAAAAGTACCATGTATGGTCAAAACAAGATTCAGACTACAATTATAAAAATATATTTTTTTAAGTAGCCAACAAGAGTCGTCAAGAAAATAAACTTACATTGACATATTGCAAATATCTTCTCTGAAACAAATCGAATATTCTGGCCTTTGGGAGCTTTTGTAGTGTTTCTATATAATCCTATCAACATATTCAAGACCCCATTGATAACACATAAAAAGAATTCTATAATTTTTATTTGTTAACAAAAAAAGAAAAAAAAGTTGAGAGCTTTGAAATGAACACCTGGATTTCACCCGCTTCCTCAGATATATCAACATCCTTCCCTCTAAGTTCTCTTAGGGCTGCATCAAACTCTTTTTTTCTTCCAATCTTTGCCTGCATGCATGATGTCAAACATAATTTCTTGAAGATAAATTAAACATCTTCGTGAATCATGATACTTCACATAAAAAAAAGTTAACCAATGGGTTTCTTCCAATGAATGATAAATGGCAAACATAATAAGCACACCTTTGATAGGGATTTGTAGCATGTGGGACCCATCAGGCCGAAATAACATCAGAGTGGCATCATAACTCGGTCGAATACTGCCCAAATTAGAGCTCCCAATGATCAAATCCTTGAGTATGAGAGCCGACATGCCAAATGATATAGATGGGCTCCATTTGTAAACTTTAAGGTGAACACCCTTGTTACATTCGACCTTAACCACCACTTCAAGTACTTTTAAAAATGGAATTTGATTGGAATATGTATCAAACATTGAAACATAAATAGGTTGGAAACAACGACCCGCCCTAAATAACAAATAAGAAACACATATATGAGTTATTAGATTAGATTTTATAAAAATGCACACATAAATTATATTTTTCTTACGTCACATTATAATTAGGAAGCTTCTTGGCAAGTGGCTGTTTGTGGACCTCACGCGGTGCTTCAACTTTGACCTTCATCACACGTTTCTCACAAGTTGAATCATTAACAAAAGCATATGATTGTAAAGCCATGTGGTTTATATATTCATTAAAGCAATTCAATGTTACTCACAATGGAAAACATGAATTTATAAATTCCAGCTTTTTGAAACAGAGGATGGGAGTTGCATTTTGGTTGAAATATATATAAACCATGCAAGTCCATTCATGATGAAGGTGTTACACGTCCTGAAAACATAACTACAAGTAGACTAAGGGTTGTTTCTTTCTTTTTTCCAATTAAGTCTTGAATGGGTGATATTATTTGTCTGGATAAAGTGTTGTATGCGTACGGTCTGTTTATTTTATAGACCTGTCTTAATTAGACTAAATGACCATTTTATCCTTACATTCCAAAAAAACAAATTCCCAATATTCATCAGTTTTCACATGAGTTGGGAGAAAAAAGGACCACTAGGTTAAGTGGGTAGTGTCTTAACACATTAATCCATGTTTTCTGGCTTAACCGATAAAGTCAAGATGTCCAAATTAAGTTAAAAAAAACAGCAATGTATAGTTAACCCATGAAGCCCATTAAGTTAAAAATAAAGAAACAGCCCCTAGGGTTATAACAAAAAGTCCTAACCTTTCCAGAATCAATGACATTTATAGGTACTAATTCATATTTTCGAAAATCAAAAGTGGAATTTCCATTAGCAGATTCAAGGAGACAACCATCTTCTTCTAACACCTCAATCCGCCTTCAAATTTCCAAACGAGAGTTGTAATTGTAAATTTGAACCAAAAAACTATCAGTTACTAAAAAATAATATAATAAAATAAAGATGATATTATATATAAGATGGTCCACCTGCATATTATCCATGCTTCACCAGCATCCCCTTGAAATCCTTCAAGAATGATGTATTCCAATGTAGCATAGATATTAGTTCTGTGGAATCCAGCACATGCTCCTTTGAGAATCTTGATTTTTTTCCCTGAATCCTAAGATTTTCCATTACAGCTTTGTGAACCCTGACAACTGCAACCAAAACCAACATGAGTATCAGAAAATCAATGCCATGGAGTCAAATTTTTTTAAATTTTCAACATTGTTTGCTATGTGAAGCTCTTTGTTTGTAAAATTTACTATGAAGACAGGCTCCTTGTTTGCTATGTGAAGCTCCTTGTTTGTAAAATTCACTATTAAGAATGCCACAAGTAGTAAATAAATATAATTTAGACTAATTTAAAACCTGTCAATACCAAGGTCCTCCATGTTAGCACAGTTCCAATTATAAAGGCAACAGACACTCCTGTACATATCATGAATGCCTCACGTGCAACAAGTAGGAAAAGCAAAGATTTTTCTTTCTTCAAATTTTTTCCAAATGTGGATAATACAATCTTCGCCAGCACTTGCTAAGTATCTACCATCATGACTGGAATTTATGATTGAGATGTAACCATTGTGTGCTGAAAACTCTTGTGTGGCATAAAGAGATGATAATTCTTTTGATTTCTTTTTATGCCAGCGATGCCAACAATCCTACCAAGTTTCAGTTCACATTATACTCAGAATCCCTTCAAGAATATTCATGTTCTTGAAGAAGATTCCCAGAATGTTTACTGGCTATATATATATATATATATATATATATATATATATATATATATATATATATATATATATATATATATATATATATAATTGTACTTAGGTCTGGAATCTGAAAGCTCTCTTTATTTATGAACCAAACAACCTAACTAGGTGTGATGTCACTTTGCAGTACAATAGGGTGGTAAAACGCCCAAGTTGGACCCGTAGGGATTGCAAAGGCTTGCACTTTTTGGTTCTCCATCACCATCATCATCATCCATGCTATTAATAAACAAGAAAAAGTTCCTGTGTTAACAATTATTTTCCTCTATTATTATTATTATTATTTTCTTTTATAAAGAAATTATTATAAGAGAAGGAGTTGGGACTTTGGGAGCCTGTTGCAGTTTGCAGGAGTCCATCCGATCTGCTGTTTCTCATTCTCAGAAATGATGATTTTGTCTTGAAATGATATGTCTGCAAATGGCAAGTAAGCAACTTTGTAATTCATAATCTACAGAGGATTGAAAATAAGTTAACTTATCTTTTACGGCTTACCTCTAATTACATTAATGTTTCCCAGGCCAACTTCTGAACAGTTTAAAATCCCAAAGCAGGCGTTTCCGTTTTTCTGGAACAAGGTATGCAAATGTTAAAACATAATACTATATTCTGAAATGAATTTTTTTTTTTTTTAAAAGTTCACATCACTTACACTGATGATGAGATATGATTCAGGGTTCAACTGCAACTTTGACTTTTTGAACTTCAAAATTATTAGCTCAAATAAGTTTTTGACATCATAAATTGACTTGAAAGGTTTTGACCCTTTCCAACATACTGGGAGGCTTTTATCTTCATTTGTTATATAAACCTTCTTTCCTTTCATATCGTTCATAAGTTGCAGTGCACCCACAGGTTTTTATATTAGTTCCCAACATCACAAAAAGGCAAACAACCTAATTTCTAGGGATGTTACACAAACAATAATAGATTGAAAACAAAAAAATGTTTTTGGATGGAACTAAATTTACAGATATCTGTCAGTTAAAAAGAAGTCAAGAATATGTTTCCCTTACCATGGAATATAGAGCTTTATAAGCTTCTCCACTAAAGTAAGTGTAGGTACTTCCACTATCAAACACTATAGGTAAACCTTTCATCCTAGTTGTTTTTCCACCCAAAAAAAGCTCAGCAGTTCCCAATTTGTACCAAGAATTTATGTTACGTACCAAGAAAATCAGATGTAGTAGATGATTCCCAGAATGTTTTGCAAGCATGGAATAAAGACCCCTATCATTGTTCCCAGTTTGTGTCTGTTACTAACCTGCACTAAGTAATTCCAAAGGACATGAATTATACTGAAACTAGTTTTAGGTTAGGGTAGGCTCAAAACTAGTTACTTTTCAGCAGAGTACCTTTGGAATTGGTTCATCAACAGAATGATCCTCACCGTTTTTGGGACTACTAGGCACAGAGATCTGCTCTCCTGTCATGCTGAGATGGGAAGCTTAGAGCATCCCATCATTATTCCTTGGAACACATGGCTATATAGATAGTAAAGTATGTGTGTGAGGTGCTATTTGCGACTGCTAACAAAGTATCAGAATGGGACCGAGAAGCAGAAAAGTAGGGGGAAGGATATCGCACCTATTAGAGAGTAGAAGTGAGGATTGTGGAATGATGAGGAAATCGCCAGTGAAACCTGCATAGTTTTTCAGTTAGGGTTTTACACAGGAGAAGATGAGAAGATCCAAAATCGAAATCAAAGCTATGAATAGAGGAGAAATTAAAGAAAAAGAAGAACGAAAAGATTAGGAAGAGAGAATAACCAAAGCATATCTTAGTCGGGCTAGGGTGTGGAAATTTGAGCAGTCTCCGACGAGGTCACAAGAGCCCGAGGTCGCCGGAGGAAAATACCCCTAAGGTCGTTGGAGGAGAAGTGAGCAAAGATGTTGTCGGCGAGGTGAGGCGAGATCATTGGTCGATTGTTGCAGAGGCCAGAGAGCACCAAGTGTTTTCGTTCTTTCAAAAAAGCCCTAGTCCCTGCGATCTTGTGGAATTTAGTAGTATTATTCTTGCTTGTCTTCTTCTTTGCTTCTTAAATCGTAGTAACAATCTCTATGAAGTCGCAGGTTAGGTTTTAGGTTAGAGGGAGAGAGAGAGAGAGAGAGAGAGAGAGAGAGAGAGAGAGGAAGAAGAAGACCCTATGCTTCTTTCTTGCTAATTGGAAGAGGAGCGGGTTTTAACTTTTCACATGGAATAGGCGGGGTTTTAATTTTTGGGGATTTCATTTCCCTCTTTTAAGAACGCGGGTTTTGAGTAAAACATAAAGCGACATTCATAGACGACGCACATTTTAGATAAAGTGCCCTCCGTGTTTTTATTTTTTTTACATGAGACACTAATCTAAGGGCACGCAATAATGCGTGACATAAATCCTTAAATTTTTTGAAGAGACGACACTTTTTTAATGTCACTCTCTTTTGGGTAACATAAATCAATGAGTGTCGTGGTTTGCGTGTCGTAAAAGGGTCTTTTTGTTGTAGTGTGTCGAGCTGATGGAGGATCGCCTCAGGGCGTTCAGGAGTGACATGACGACCAGCTAGTCAGGATTACGCACACTATCCTTTAAGGACTTCAGGGGCAGTGGTGCGCCGGATTTCCATGGGGCGAAGGACCCTATTGCTGCCAGACGATGGATTGCATACATTGAGTCTGCACAGTTGACTAGCTTCTACCCCAAGGGGTCGAAGGTGCAATATGCAGTGGGATGCATGAGGGACCGGGCCAGGGATTGGTGGGAGTCGGTTGGTGACTCTCTAGGAGCCTCGGCTATTGAGGCTATGACATGGCCAGATTTTGTGACCCGGTTCAAAACTGAGTTCGCGCCTGCGGTAGAACTCCAGCAGTTGGCCCGGGAGTTCCTGGATATGAGACAAATGACTGAGACAGTGGCAGTGATCACCGCCAAGTTCTGGGAGAGGGTGTTATTGGTGCCCCAGTATGCGGGAGATGAGGACATGAGGAGGACCCGCTACCATGACATGCTACGAGCTAACATTCGGGAACATGTCAGTTTTTTAGCTTGCCCTACCCTGGATTCCATGATTTCCAGGGCAAGGGAGAGGGAGATCGATCTGGAGCACATCCGGAAGAGGAAGGCCGAGGAGGGGTAGGTGACTTAGGCTTCGGGGAAGAAGCCCAAGGGATCAGATGCTGGGCCAAAACGCCAACAGAGCTGTAGCCGCTATAGGAAATGCGGCAAGTCGCATGAGGGAGTTTGTAGGTTGGGATCGTCTGGCTGCTACAAGTGTGGCAAGATGGGGCATTACAGCAGGCATTGTACCGCCCCTGCACCCACTATTCAGACGTCCTAGTTGTTGTGTTTCCACTGCTACCAGAGGGGCCATAAGAAAGCCAATTGCCCCCAGTTGACATATGCAGCGCTGGTGAAGGCGCCAGCCCCAGCTACCCTGCAGATCACTGATGGCCGGCACGGCAAGTCAGAGGCTCCAGTGGTGAGGAGCCGGGCCTTCCAGTTGACTACCGAGGAGCATCTGCGAGAGGTTCTTGAGACTTTAAGGTGGGAGAACTTGTATGCTAAGTTCTCCAAGTGTGAGTTCTGGTTGCACGAGGTGCAGTTTCTTGGGCACCTTGTCAACCAGAACGGGATATTGGTTGACCTGGCCAAAGTGGAGGCCGTGATGAGATGGGAGGTTCCGAGGTCTCCATATGAGATTTGGAGCTTCCTAAGATTAGCCGGCTATTATCAGAGGTTCATCCAAGATTTATCCAAGATAGTCGTACCCTTGACCAAGCTGACGAGGAAAGTCGTGGTCTTTCGCTGGGGGGCCTGAGCAGTAGGCTGCTTTTGAGACCTTGAGATAGAGATTGTGCGAGGCAGCAATCTTAGCTATGCCAGAGGGCATGGAGGATTTTGTCATATACTGCGATGTGTCAATCTCAGGTTTGGGCGCAGTTTTGATGCAGAGAGGACATGTTATTGCTTACGCTTCAAGGCAGCTGAAACCTCACGAGGCGAACTACCCGACGCAGTTTTGGTGGTCTTTGCCCTCAAGATTTAGCGTCATTACCTCTATGGGGTTCGTCGTACCATTTACACTGACCATAAGAGCCTGAGGTATCTTATGGACCAACCGAATCTGAACATGAGGCAGCGTCGGTGGTTGGACGTGGTGAAGGATTATGATTGTGAGATCCTTTGTAACGACCCGTTTCCGGTATGATAATTCCTTGGTTTTTATTTTTTAAGTTTTATAAGAGGGACTCGGCGAGTTCATAGCCTGACTCGCCGAGTAGGGTCGGGATTTCGAGCACGTGTTAGCTGGCGACTCGGCGAGTCCATATTCTGGACTCGGCGAGTCTGTCCGTCTGGGAGAAACCCTAAATCCCCGGGTTGCCCACTATTTAAGCCACCTTATAGCCCCCAATCTCGCCTCCTTCACCCTCAAAAGCTGTGAGAAAACCCTAATTCGTTCTTGAGTGATTCTAAGTGATTTTTTGTGTGCTATTGTGAAGGCTTGAAGAGGGAGAAGAAGAAAGGAACAAGGAGAAGGATTGTAGAGCAGAGATTCAAGGGAAAGCAAGAGCTCTTTGAGGTATTCTTCAGTTTTCCTTCTCTTTTATGCCTTAAAACCCTTTCTAGATCTTGTTAATGCCTTTCTCAAAGCTTTATGTTGATATGGAAGCTCTCTTATGCCGAGATAACCTTAGATCTGTTCATTTAGGAGTTGAAGAGCCCAAATCTATTGCCTTTATGGAGTTATTTTGCATATTAACCCTAGATCTACCCCTTTTAAGCATCTTTTAGCCTTTATTCCCTTGTTCATGTGTTTGTACACGTAAAGTTAGAAACTTTACGTGGTAAATCAACTTATTGGACTCAGATCTATCATTTGTATGTTTTGGATTCGAGCAGAATCGAGTGTAGAATAGTTGCATGGCGGTGACTCGGCGAGTCGGAAGAACGACTCGGCGAGTCGAGTCGCGAGTCCCCAATTTCTTCCATTTGAGCAGTGTCGAGTGGGACCAGTGAGTAGTGGAGTGGACTCAGCGAGTTTGAGGGTAGACTCGGTAATGGAGGGACTCGGCGATTTGTTCATACAACTCGGCGAGTCCAAGGCAATCTTCTTACACTCAAGAACAACTCGTCAAGTTGTTCATAGGACTCGGCGAGTCGGATGAAGATTGTCTGAGTTCTTGGATCGGGAGAGTGCTCGTCGAGTATGCCATACTCGACGAGTAGCAGCGAGCAGGGTCGAGGAGTGAGATTAGGGACTCGGCGAGTTGGCGGCCCAACTCGGCGAGTCAGGTCAACTGTGGGTTGACTTTGACTGAGAGTTGACCTTGACCAACAGTTGACTTTGACCAAGGGTAAAAGAGTCATTTTACCCAGTGCAGTGTTTAGTATTTGATTGAGTGTGTTTATGGACTTGTAGTCGGGGAGATACCGGAGCAGCAACAGTTAGCCCTCAGAGCTATTCACTCAGCAGCCAGTTCACGAGGTGAGTTTCCCTTCAGTAGGAACGGGTCTACGGCCATAATGCCGGCCCGTTTAATTATCGGTAGTTCTGGATTTCGGTCCGATGCAGTTAGTTCCGGACTCTGGTCCGATGCAGGGGACAAGGTCCCAGTCAGTTCCGGACTTCGGTCCGATGCAGTTAGTTCCGGACTCTGGTCCGATGCAGGGGACAAGGTCCCAGTCAGTTCCGGACTTCGGTCCGATGCAGCTAGTTCCAAACTTCGGTCTGATGCAGTGGGCAAGGCCCAGTATGTGCTTTATATGTATTGTATGGTGTGTGGTAGTTTGGGGGAGCTCACTAAGCTTCGTGCTTACAGTTTTAGTTTTGGTTTCAGGTACCTCCGCTAGCAGAGGGAAGAGCTCGGGATGATGGCATCGCACACACCACAGCTTCAGCTTTTATCCTGGGAGTTGATTTAGTTTGTGATTTTTATATGACATGGATATGATACAGTTTCCGCACAGTGTTGTTTTTATTATGTTTGGGATACATCACGTATGGTTTTATGATATGACACTCAGCTTATGGTTTTTGGTTATATTGAAAAATGAAATTTTTGGGTCGTATTTTTGGGTCGTTTCAAGTTGGTATCAGAGCCCCGGTTTGAGGGAGGGTGTATCTGAACTCAAACTACGGGGAAATAAAAAGGTTTTTTTCTAAAAAGGAAAATGTTTTCTAAAAGAATTTTGAAAGCACTTAGAAAGAAAGAAATTTTTAATCAAGATAAGGGTGTGGTGCATGCGATCAGCCGAGCTCAAGTAAGTACTCCCAAATTACCCATACAAGTGATTTGTTCAGTTTCAGTAGAACAGCATGCTAGTATAGAACTAAGGATCTAGGAGGATGCCTTATGTGCCTGCTTTATGTGTTACAGCTTTATGAGTATTGCATGCTAGTATCGAGTAGACAACAGTAGGATAGCCTGTTTAGGTTATGCCTTATAGTATGAGCTTAGCATTGTATGCTAGTACAGTTTCTCGTTATGAGAATAGTTTTGCCTGAGTATGTTTCCTTTATCCGAATGCTACTTGCTTCGTGCTTTGTGGGAGTTCTGAGTGATGGGAGTTAGCCATTAGGTGAACACGTTACACCACATGTGATCAGGGTTGAATAATCCCAGAGTGTTGGAACTGGCCCTATTGCGCAGCTCTTGTTTGAGTCCAACCGTTATAGGGACGGGTCTTTTACTTGAAGGATTATCTGATCCTCGTCACGTGTGAGGGTGTTCAGGTGGTGGCTAACTAGCATTATAAGGAGACCTTCAGCAACTGAGGACTAGTTGAGTTGAGTCTGAGGTTTCCCTAGGGCAAGCCTAGGATGAGAGTAGCAGAGATCAGTAGTAGTAAAAGTGACTTGGTGGAGTCAAGGCAGTTCTTGAAGAAAGTACGGATAGATGTGGAAGGTAGTATGGGCCCGTACTACTGAAAGCAGAGGATCCGTACTCGAATCAAGAAAGGCTGAGACAAGTTGTAGTAATTAATGATCCCTTGAGATATTTCGGTTTTCTGATGTAGTTGTGATATGTTTCAGAATGGTGGTTTTACGTTCGAGACCAACAACCGGCAGTGGAGGTGCCGGGGAGGGATCAGGTTCAGGCTCGGGGGGTGAGCGCATCGATGAGCAGACCCGAGAGTTTCTTTCTTCGGAGATTACGCGCATCATTATAGAGCAGACTCCTGTGATCTTCGGTTCGATCAAGGAGGGGATTCTAGAGCTGATGGATGAGAGATTGGGCACCTTCCGTGCCGAGGTGGCGGCCATGATGGGGTCGCGCACCCTTACTTTCAGGGAGTTCAGCGCATGTGGAGCTCCGGACTATCATGGGGCGCGAGACCCCATAGCGAGCACCAGATGGTTGGCGGATGTGGCCAACGCTTTCCGTACTAGCAGATGTCCCGAGGGGGACAAGGTCAGATTGGCGTCCTGTCTTCTGAAGGACAGGGCACGGGATTGGTGGGAGGAGGTTGGACATGCCATTGGGGATGATGCAGCATTGGACGCCATGACCTGGGCTGATTTCTCTACCAGGTTCAGGGCGGAGTTTGCACCGGTCATTGAGGTGCAGCAGTTAGCTAGGGAGTTTCATGACCTCACCCAGACTATAGAGACAGTGGCGGAGATCACCGCCAAGTTCAGGGAGAGGGCTCTTCTCGTTCCTCAGTACGTAGCTGATGAGGAAATGAAGAAGGCCCGTTATCATGAGATGTTGCGGAGCGATATCCGCTAGTTTGTGAGCCGGTCCAGCTGTAAAACGCTGGAAGATATGATTGCTAGGGCTCGGGAGAGGGAGATTGATCTCGAGATGGAGAAGAAGAGGAAACCGGAGGCGGTTTCAGGTACAGGCGGTTCGGGCAAAAAGCCCAAGGTTTCGGATCACAGATCTAGGAGTCAGCAGAGCCACGGTCGATGTGGCAAGTGTGGGAGATTGCACGAGGGAGCGTGCAAGGCAGGGAGTTCCGGCTGCTACAAGTGCGGTCGGATTGGGCATTTGAGTAGGGATTGCACGGCCCCTGCTACTGCCGTCGCAGCATCAGATCTGATTTGCTTTCAGTGCAATCAGAGGGGACATAAAAAGTCCCAGTGTCCGATTTTAGCTGCAGCAGGGAAGGTGGCTGCACCTGCTCCTGCTACCTTGAGGATTACAGATGGCCGGCAGGGCCGAGCCGAGACGCCGGTGGCGAAGAGCAGGGCGTTTCAGATGACAGCAGAGGAGGCGCGGGCGACTCCTGATGTGGTGACGGGTATGTATCTTCCCTTCATCTCTTTATTATTATTATCGTTTGAGTATTGCTTATGATTGTATGTTTTATTCAGGGTCGTTCTCTGTGAACGACATTTCTGCTATGGTATTATTCGATTCGGGGGCTACCCGATCTTTTGTATCACTTGCGCTTAGCAAGAGATTTAGTAGAGTTCCTGGGGAGCTGGATTGTCCATTAGAGGTTGAGATAGCAGATGATAGGACCGTGAGGGTCGGCAGAGTGCTTAGAGGGTGTTCTCTTCAGTTATTTGATGAGCAGTTTTCAGTGGATCTGATACCTATTCCCCTGCGAGGGAATAAGGTTATTGTGGGCATGGATTGGCTAAGCCCCAATGGGGCGGTGATTGATTGTGAGCTTCAGCTAGTGAGGGTCCGCACTCCCAGTGGGGGAGAGTTAGTGATTCATGGCGAGAGGCCACAGCGGGGACCGACCTTTTGTTCCGCCGCAAGGGCGAGGCGCTATGTTCAGCAGGGTTGTGCCGGTTTTGTAGCTTACGTTTTGGATGCCCGGGAGAAGGGCAAGACGTCAGTTGATGATGTTCCTATTGTTCGAGACTACCCGGACGTGTTTCCCGAGGATTTGCCGGGGATACCTCCTGGGAGACAGGTCGAGTTCAGGATCGACCTAATTCCTGGTGCGGCTCCGATAGCCAAAGCACCGTATCGATTAGCTCCCCCTGAGATGCAGGAGTTGTCTACACAGCTGCAGGAGCTGTTAGACAAGGGTTTCATTCGGCTGAGCAGTTCGCCTTGAGGAGCACCGATCCTGTTTGTGAGGAAGAAGGATGGGTCGCATCGTATGTGTATAGATTATCGGGAGTTGAATAAGGTAACGGTGAAGAACCGTTACCCACTTCCGAGGATAGATGATTTGTTTGATCAGCTTCAGGGAGCGTCTTGGTTCTCCAAGATCGATCTACGCTCCGGTTATCATCAGATGCCGGTTAGAGATGAGGATGTACAGAAGACTGCTTTCAGGACCAGGTATGGTCATTATGAGTTTGTGGTGATGCCATTTGGGCTCACCAATGCTCCAGCCACGTTCATGGATCTCATGAACCGCATGTGTAGGCCGATGCTGGATCGGTCAGTGATAGTGTTCATAGATGATATCTTGGTATATTCCAAGACGCAGGAGCAGCACGAGGAGCACCTGCGGGAGGTGCTGGAGGCTTTGAGGAGGGAGAGAATTTTCGCAAAGTTCTCCAAATGTGAGTTCTGGTTGCGCGAGGTGCAGTTCCTTGGTCACCTCGTCAACCAGAAGGGTATTTTGGTAGATCCGGCCAAGATAGAGGCCGTGATGCAGTGGGAGGTTCCGAAGTCTCCATCTGAGATTCGGAGCTTCCTAGGGTTGGCAGGGTATTATCGGAGATTTATTCAGGATTTCTCCAAGATAGCGGTGCCACTCACCCGACTGACCAAGAAGTCGGTGGTATTTCGTTGGGGGCCTGAGCAGCAGGCAGCGTTCGAGACCCTCAAACAGAGATTGTGCGAGGCTCCGATCCTTACCTTGCCAGAGGGAGTAGAGGACTTCGTAGTCTATTGTGATGCCTCGATCACAGGTATGGGAGCAGTTTTGATGCAGCGAGGTCATGTGATAGCTTATGCCTCGAGACAGTTGAAGCCTCACGAGGCTAATTATCCTACCCATGATTTGGAGCTGGGGGCAGTTGTGTTTGCCCTCAAGATTTGGAGGCATTACCTTTATGGGGTCCGTTGTACTATTTACACGGATCACAAGAGTTTGAGGTACCTTATGGATCAGCCGAGCCTGAACATGAGGCAGAGGAGGTGGTTGGATGTGCTAAAGGATTATGATTGTGAGATCCTTTACCACCCAGGGAAGGCCAACGTGGTGGCTGACGCCCTGAGCCGCAAAGTATCGGCGGCCCCTATCAGAGATCTATGTTTGAGGATGACAGTGATCACTCCGTTGTTAGAGCGGATCAAGGAGGCTCAGGTGGAGGGCCTCAAGGAGGAGAGACAGAAGTGTGAGAGGATCGTAGGCCGAGTAGCCTCGTTTGATTATGATAGTCGTGGTTTGCTGACGCTTCACGGGAGAGTGTGGGTACCGTACTGGGGTGGAGTACGGCAAGTGTTGATGGATGAGGCTCATAAGTCTCGGTTTTCTATCCACCCAGGGGCGACGAAGATGTATCGAGATCTTCGACCTGATTATTGGTGGCCCTGCATGAAGCGGGACGTCGCCTGGTACGTCGAGAGATGCCTGACCTGCCGGAAGGTCAAGGCGGAGCACCAGAGACCTCACGGCAGGATGCAGCCGTTAGACATTCCCGTGTGGAAATGGGAGGACATCACCATGGATTTTGTCACCAAGCTTCCCCGGACCGCACGTGGAGTGGATTCGATATGGGTAGTAGTGGATCGGTTGACGAAGAGTGCTCATTTTATCCTGATCCAGGAGAGTATATCGGCGGAGAAGTTAGCCGATATCTATGTGCGAGAGATTATGGCACGTCATGGAGTGCCGGTATCGGTGGTGTCAGACCGAGATGTCCGTTTCACATCCAGGTTCTGGAAGCGGTTCCACGACGAGATGGGTACTCGTCTCCATTTCAGCACCGCTTTCCACCCTCAGACAGACGGCAGAGCGAGAGGACGATTCAGACTCTCGAGGACATGCTTAGGGCATGTGTCCTAGATTTCGGTGGCAGTTGGGATACATATCTTCCGTTAGCGGAATTCTCGTATAACAACAGTTATCATGCGAGCATTGATCGACCTCCCTTTGAGATGCTGTATGGGAGGAAGTGTAGGACCCCGATTTGTTGGGGTGAGGTCGGTCAGCGGGTCATCGGGAGCACGGAAGTGGTGCTCAAGACGACTGAGTTGATCCAGCAGGTCCGTAGTAGACTGCAGACTGCTCAGAGTCGGCAGAAGAGCTACGCCGATAGGAGGCGTTCGGACTTGGAGTTCCAGGTGGGGGATATGGTCCTTCTGAAGGTCTCACCTTGGAAAGGTGTCATCAGGTTCCGGAAGAGGGGCAAGTTGGGCCCCAGATTTATTGGTCCTTTCAAGGTTTTGGCCCGGGTGGGTCGGGTTGCTTATCGGTTAGATCTTCCTGAGGAGCTTAGTCAGATCCACAACACTTTCCATGTGTCTCAGTTGAGGAAGTGTTTGGTGGATGAGTCAGCAGTCGTTCCCCTAGAGGATATTCAGGTTGATAGTAGCCTGAATTATATCGAGAGGCCGGTCGCGATTCTGGACCGGAAGACCAAGACCTTGAGGAACAAGGTAATTCAGTTAGCGAAGGTGCAGTGGCAGCACCGGAAGGGATCGGAATGGACGTGGGAGGCTGAGGAGGAAATGAGGGAGCACTACCCAGAGATATTTGCAGATTCAGCCATAGCAGACTTCGAGGACGAAGTCTGAGATAAGTGGGGGAGAATTGTAACGACCCGTTTCCGGTATGATAATTCCTTGCTTTTTATTTTTTAAGTTTTATAGGAGGGACTCGGCGAGTTCATAGCCTGACTCGCCGAGTAGGGTCGGGATTTCGAGCACGTGTTAGCTGGCGACTCGGCGAGTCTGTCTGTCTGGGAGAAACCCTAAATCCCCGGGTTGCCCACTATTTAAGCCACCTTATAGCCCCCAATCTCGCCTCCTTCACCCTCAAAAGCTGTGAGAAAACCCTAATTCGTTCTTGAGTGATTCTAAGTGATTTTTTGTGTGCTATTGTGAAGGCTTGAAGAGGGAGAAGAAGAAAGGAACAAGGAGAAGGATTGTAGAGCAGAGATTCAAGGGAAAGCAAGAGCTCTTTGAGGTATTCTTCAGTTTTCCTTCTCTTTTATGCCTTAAAACCCTTTCTAGATCTTGTTAATGCCTTTCTCAAAGCTTTATGTTGATATGGAAGCTCTCTTATGTCGAGATAACCTTAGATTTGTTCATTTAGGAGTTGAAGAGCCCAGATCTATTGCCTTTATGGAGTTATTTTGCATATTAACCCTAGATCTACCCCTTTTAAGCATCTTTTAGCCTTTATTCCCTTGTTCATGTGTTTGTACACATAAAGTTAGAAACTTTACGTGGTAAATCAGCTTATTGGACTCAGATCTATCATTTGTATGTTTTGGATTCGAGCAGAATCGAGTGTAGAATAGTTGCATGGCGGTGACTCGGCGAGTCGGAAGAACGACTCGGCGAGTCGAGTCGCGAGTCCCCAATTTCTTCCTTTTGAGCAGTGTCGAGTGGGACCAGTGAGTAGTGGAGTGGACTCAGCGAGTTTGAGGGTAGACTCAGTAATGGAGGGACTCGGCGAGTTGGTCATACAACTCGGCGAGTCCAAGGCAATCTTCTTACACTCAAGAACAACTCGTCGAGTTGTTCATAGGACTCGGCGAGTCGGATGAAGATTGTCTGAGTTCTTGGATCGGGAGAGTGCTCGTCAAGTATGCCATACTCGACGAGTAGCAGCGAGCAGGGTCGAGGAGTGAGATTAGGGACTCGGCGAGTTGGCGGCCCAACTCGGCGAGTCAGGTCAACTGTGGGTTGACTTTGACTGAGAGTTGACCTTGACCAACAGTTGACTTTGACCAAGGGTAAAAGAGTCATTTTACCCAGTGCAGTGTTTAGTATTTGATTGAGTGTGTTTATGGACTTGTAGTCGGGGAGATACCGAAGCAGCAGCAGTTAGCCCTCAGAGCTATTCACTCAGCAGCCAGTTCACGAGGTGAGTTTCCCTTCAGTAGGAACGGGTCTACGGCCACAATGCCGGCCCGTTTAATTATCGGTAGTTCCGGATTTCGGTCCGATGCAATTAGTTCCGGACTCTGGTCCGATGCAGGGGACAAGGTCCCAGTCAGTTCCGGACTTCGGTCCGATGCAGTTAGTTCCGGACTCTGGTCCGATGCAGGGGACAAGGTCCCAGTCAGTTCCGGACTTCGGTCCGATGCAGCTAGTTCCAAACTTCGGTCTGATGCAGTGGGCAAGGCCCAGTATGTGCTTTATATGTATTGTATGGTGTGTGGTAGTTTGGGGGAGCTCACTAAGCTTCGTGCTTACAGTTTTAGTTTTGGTTTCAGGTACCTCCGCTAGCAGAGGGAAGAGCTCGGGATGATGGCATCGCACACACCACAGCTTCAGCTTTTATCCTGGGAGTTGATTTAGTTTGTGATTTTTATATGACATGGATATGATACAGTTTCCGCACAGTGTTGTTTTTATTATGTTTGGGATACATCACGTATGGTTTTATGATATGACACTCAGCTTATGGTTTTTGGTTATATTGAAAAATGAAATTTTTGGGTCGGATTTTTGGGTCGTTTCATCCTTTACAACCCAGGGAAGGCCAATGTGGTGGCCGATGCGCTTAGCCTCCAGGCAGCGCCGATCCGAGACATTTGCATGCGGATGACAGTAGTGACTCCATTATTGGAGCAGATCCGAGAGGCCCAACAGGAGGCCATGAAGGAGGAACATCGAAATTGCGAGCGTATAGTGGGTCATGTTTCCTCCTTCGACTATGATAGCCGAGGGTTATTGACACTACACCACAGGGTGTGGGTTCCATACCACGGGGGTGTGCGCCAGGTCCTGATGGAAGAGGCTCACAAATCCAGATTCTCCATTCATCCCTGGGTGACGAAGATGTATACGGATCTTCGTCTAGACTATTGGTGACCCTGTATGAAGCGGGATGTAGCATGGTATGTGGAGCGATGCTTGACCTGCAGGAAGGTCAAGGCCAAGCACCAGAGGCCACACGACAAGATTCAGCCGTTGGATATTCCCCTGTGGAAGTGGGAAGATATTACCATGGACTTCATCACCAAACTTCCCAGGACCGCACAGGGAGTGGATTCCATATGGGTCATCGTGGATCGGTTGACCAAGAGTGCCCATTTCATACCGATCCAGCAGAGTATCTCGGCCGAGAAGTTGGCCGACATCTACATTCGAGAGGTGGTGGCTCGACACGGAGTGCCAGTCTTCGTGATTTCCGATAGGGATGCTCGGTTCACTTCTAGGTGATGGAAGAAATTCCATGACAAGTTGGGTACTCGTCTGCACTTTAGCACTACATTTCACCCGCAGACAGATGGTCAGAGCGAGCGGACCATCCAGACTCTGTAGGATATGTTGTGGACGTGTGTGTTAGACTTCTATGGTAGTTGGGATACTTACCTCCCATTGGCTGAGTTCTCGTACAACAACAGCTACCACACGAGTATTGACCATCCTCCCTTCGAGATGTTATACTAGAGGAAGTGCAGGACCCCGATATGTTGGGGTGAGGTTGGCCAGAGGGTTATGGGGAGTACCGAAGTGGTGCTCAAGACAAAAGAGAGGATTCAGCAGGTCCGGAGCATGCTTCAGTCTGCTCAGAATCGGCAGAGGAGTTATGCCGTGAAGCACCAATTAGACTTGGAGTTCCAGGTCGAGGATATGGTTCTCCTGAATTTGTCGCCATGGAAGGGTGTCATCTGATTCAGGAAATAAGGCAAGTTGGGTCCCAGGTATATCGGACCCTTCAGGGTTATAGCCCGGGTGGGCAAAGTGGCATATAGGCTGGACCTGCCAGCCAAACTCAGTCAGATTCATAGCACTTTTCACATCTCCCAGTTACGGAAATTTTTGGTGGACGATTCGGCAGTGTTACCTTTAGAGGATATTCAGGTCGATGACAGCCTGAATTACATTGAGCGACATGTGGTGATCCTTAACCAGAAATTGAAGGATCTGAGGAACATGAGGGTCAAGCTGGTGACGGTGCAATGCCAACACCGGAAGGGATCAGAATGGAATTGGGAGCCGGTGGATGAGATGATGGAGCATTACCCACAGCTTTTCCAGGAACGAGCAGTAGACTTCAAGGAAGAAGTCTAAAATAACTGGGGGAGATTTGTAGCACCTAGTTCCTTGTATGTTTTCTATTTAAGTATTTTTCATTTTTGGCTTGGGACTCAGCGAGTTAAAGGCCCAACTTGTCGAGTAGAAGTGGAATAGATACGGGATTTAAATGATGGACTTGTCGATTCGGCTCCCAGACTCTACGAGTAGACTCTGACTAGACAAAACCCTAATCTAAGGGTTTGCACCCTATTTACGCATCTCTTCCAGCCACACTTCGTCCCTATTGCTTCCAGAAACCCCCCATAGCAAACCCTAACCGTTTGTGTAAAGAGCTAAGGTATTTGTGGTGTTTTTTGGTGATTTTGAACTCAAAGAATAAGGAAAATCCTAGAGGAATCAAAGAAGACTAAGGGATTTCAAGTTTGTGCATCATTTGTAGTTCCTAGAAGGTATAAAGTTGATACCTTGCTTGTTCATTTGCTAGATCTCTTTTGGGGAGATTTAGGGCTTTTATAAGCCATCCTTGGTAACCAACCATTATTGCAAGCATGGTTGGGGGCTGATGCTTCGGATCTAGGTCCATGAAGGAGTTACAAGGTAGAAAAGGGTTGCTTTTGCACCCATGGAATCCCCTATGCAACTTAAGAGTCTCTTTTAGAGCCTTTTAGGCTCAAAGTCTCGTGCATGCATTTAAAGTTTGTAACTTTACATGCTAGATCGAGTTTAGGGACCTAGATCTATCATTTGGACAAGAGTTGTACACCAGAAATTGAAGAAATAGACTTGGAAAGTATTGACTCGGCGAGTCGTTCTTGGGACTCGGCGAGTTCGAGGTTAGGCTTCTCTTTTCTGTTAAGATTCAAAGAGACCCAGTTGAGTGTCAGAAAGGTTTTAGAGGGTCCAGGGGAGTAACCCAAACGTATTGGGATAAGTCATGGAGTTCATAGGACTCGGCGAGTCCAATGAAATCTCCCAACTCTGAAGATGAACTCGACGAGTTGTTCATACAACTCGGCGAGTCGAGGACAGGACTGGTTCATAGGATAAGGATTAACCCGACGAGTTGTTCATACAATGCGGCGAGTCGGATGAAGGTTCATTCGATGTTCGTATAGAAGGAGAACTCTTCGATTTATTCCTAAACTCGACGAGTAGAGTCGTAGATGAGGACAGTTAAAAGGATAGGAACTCGACGAGTTGGCAGCCCAACTCGGCGAGTCAGGCCAACTGGAAGTTGACTTTGACTTTAACTTGGTCAGGGGTAAAATGGTCATTTTACCCTAAGAATAGATATTAGACTCTGACTAAGTGTTTTTGTGGGGGTTATAGCCGGAGGATTTCCAGAGCAGCAGCAGACAGAGATTTCCCGCGCAGATTATCAGCAGCTACTCGTTCAAGGTGAGTTACCTTCCAGTAGCGGTGGGTCTACGGCCACAATGTCGGCCCACCAGTAGGAGTTGTATGTTAGATGATCGTCTTTGTGATATCATCTAGGTTTGCTACTACTTGATATGTTATATGCTGGCATGATATGTTATATGTGACAGTAGTAGAGTTCGGTTGTTAGGACCGAAGGTTAGGTCAGGCACCCCAGATATGTCTAATAGTATGTGATGATATGTTTATATGATGGCATGATATGTTATATGTGATAGTAGTAGTAGGGGTGGAATAGTCCCCAAGGGTCGGTTGTTAGGACCGACAGGTTGGTCAGCACCCCATAATGGTTTCACATGGGTTGGTCAGCACCCCATAATGGCTTGACATGGGTAGGCCGACACCCCAGAATGGTAGTTTCGGGTAGGTCAGCACCCCAGAATGGCCGTACCAGGTAGGTTGGGCACCCCATAATTGCCCGGAATTATGTATGCTATGTGATTGTATGGTATGTGGTACGATGGGAGAACTCACTAAGCTTTGTGCTTACAGTTTACAATTTCGGTTTCAGGTACCTCTTCAGCGAAGGGGAAGGAGCTGGCGGGGTAGCAGCACATCATATACACTCATATTGATTTTCCAGACTTGAGATATTCTGGGATTGTACTTGGACATGTTGCTATTTTATGATTTGGGTTTTCAGACATGATATGTTGATTTACGAAATGATATATTTCTACGTAGTTTTCTTAAGAATATTTTTATACTCAGTTAATTAAAATGAATTTTTTTACTCGAAATTTGGGATGTTAGATTATTAGTGTATTTCCCCGTAGTGCTAGGATTATAAATTCCACTACACCTAGTTATGAGTGTTTTACACCCCGGAAGGGTACGTAATAGCGCTTTATAGAGTCGATGCATCACTCACCCTGTTCAGGGTTTCGACTTCTGAATAATGAAACTTCCGAGTGATACTTTGTATTAAAATAGAGAGTTGTATATTAGTAAACATATAGTGAGCCCTAACATACAAGCACTGGTTGAGTTGACCAGTTAGACCCATCCACTTTGTATGACTTTGACTTGACCAGAAACTGATGGTTGTCACAGGTGTTACTATACCCTGTCACTCTCAAGTCATCACTCCCACCGAGGGTAAGGATCCAGTCCTTAGTCCTCCGCAGGTACTTAAGAATGTTCTTTACTGCTATGTAGCAAGTTCTACCAGGATTCCCTTGATATCAACTAACCATGCTCAAATCAAAAGCCACATCAGGGCGAGTACATTTCATAGCATACATGATCGAGCCAACGCCAAAAGCATATGGTACTCGACTCATTTTTGCTATTTCGGCCTCGGTACTCGGACTCTGAGTCTTACTTAGTTTGGTATGCGACTCATCTCTGGATAGGAAATTTTCCTTTCTTGGAATTCTCCATGTTGAAACGTTTCAACACCTTGTCTAAGTAGGTACTTTGACTAAGTCCTATTAGTCTTTTACTCCTATTTCTCAATAGCCTTATCCCTAGAATGTAAGCAGCTTCCCCGAGATCCTTCATAGCGACATACTTCTGAAGCTAGGACTTAACCTCCTGCAAGGTTGGAACGTCTTTTCCTATGAGTAGTATGTCATCCACATATAATACCAGAAATCTAACTATACTCCCACTAGCCTTGCATATACGCAGGACTCATCCTCACTTCTCGAAAATCCAAACTCTTTGACTTTCTCATGGAAACAAAGATTCCATCTGCGAGATGCTTGGTTTAATCCATAAATGGATTTTTTCAAGCTTACACACTCTATTAGGGTACTTCACATCTACAAAACCCTCTGTCTAACTCATGTAAACATCCTCATCCAACTTCCCACTAAGGAAAGTGGTTTTGACATCCATCTACCATATTTCATAATCATGAAATGCAGCTATGGCTAGCATAACCCTTATAGATTTGAACTTCGCTACTGGTGAGAAGGTATCATTATAGTCAACTCCAGGAGTTTGAGTAAAGCCCTTCGCAACCAATCGCTCCTTATACAAGTGTACTTTCCCATCCATGCCAGTCTTCTTCTTGAAGATCCACTTGCACCCGACCGTCTTACGACCTGGTACATTGTCAACACAAGTGCAACAATAACTCTACTGGAACGTCTCAAAGGTGTGGACTCGTCAACTGGTTCAACAGGAGTCTCATCCTCAAGTTGATTGCTAGTGTTAGAGGTTCCTTCATCGCCTAATTCTTGAAGCTCTTCAAGGTCAATTTTCCCCCCACTATCCTCTTGGCATATGAGTTCTCTTTCAATAAAGACACCCCTCTGTGCTACGAAGACCACGTTCTCACTAGGTCTATAGAACAAATATCCAAAGTATTTATGTGGGTAGCTGATGAAAATACAACGCTCACTACGAGGCTCGTGCTTGCCGTGAGTCTCTCGTCTTACGAAATCCTCGTAACCCCAAACCTTGATATGCGTTAACGAGGGAACCTTCCCTGTCCACATTTTGTGAGGTCTTTTGGCAACCTTCTTAGTTGGGATTAGATTAAGGATAGGGCGGCAGTTTCCAAGGCATACCCCCAAAATGAGATAGGTAATGAAGCTCGACTCATCATGGAACGAACCATGTCCAACAAGGTTTGATTGTGCCTCTTAGCCACACCATTAAGCTGCGGTGTCCTAGGTGGCATCAATTGTTAAACAATTCCACATTCTTTAAGATAGTCGTGGAACTCGATACTAAGATAATCACCACCTCGATCATATCGTATCATCTTTATCTTCCTGTCCAATTGATTCTCTACTTCTTTCTTAAACTCTTTGAACTTTTCAAAGGTTTCCGAGTTGTCCTTGATTAAGTAGATATATCCATATCTGCTATAATCGTCAGTATGGGTTACATAGAAGCGGTTAGTATCCCTTGTGGCGGATCTGAAGGGTCCACACACATCGGTGTGTATGAGATCCAACAAACCCTCACCTCTTTCACAAGTACCAGTGAAACCTGATTTGGTCATTTTTCCAAGCAAACACGATTCGCATGTGTCATTCGGCTTCAAGTCAAATGACTCTAACACTCCATCCTTTTGGATTTGGGTTATGCGCTTCTTGTTGACATAGCCAAGACGACAATGCCACAAGCATGCGTTGTCCAAGCCATTGGACGAATCAATATGCAATACACTATTTCCTAAGTTGTCTACAACCATCACAGTTTCATGTACACCATTACAAGGCAATGCTTCAAAATAAAATTTACCATTACAAAAAGCATTTATAGAACGAATTTCGTTGTTAAATGAAAATCTAAAACCTTGTTTATACAAACCATGAAAAGAAATAATGTTTCACGCCATATCTAGCGAGTAGCAACAATTATTGAAGTCTAACCCTAACCCATTACTAAGCATTAAAGAATAAACTCCAATCTTGGGTACAGGCGACGCTTTCCTATTCCCCATGATCAAGTTCATCTTCCTATGCTCCACATCCCTACTTCTTTTTAGACCCTGCAATTCAGAACAAATGTGAAAACCACATCTTGTATCAAGGACCCAAGAACTAGCATGTGATGAGTTATTAGATTAAATAGTGTAAATACCTACGAAGGGGGGCTTTATCTTCCCATCCTTAATGTCCTGCAACTATTTAGGGCAACTTCATTTCCAATGCCCCTTTTCATGACAATGGAAGCACTCTGCTTCCTTTGGATTGGATGAGGAGGCAATAGAACCACCTTTAGACCCACTAGAAGAGGATCCATCATGAGACTTTCCATTGTGATTCTTTGAGGAAGCTTTCCTCTTCTCTCCCTTCCCATGTCCAATTCTCAGGACTGGGGCAGCAGCAGTAGGAGTGGGTACAACAAACTTGCCTTTTAAACTACTTTTAGCAGTTTTCAGTAGGCCTTGAAGCTTGCTTAGAGTGACTTCCTCAATATTCATATGATAAGTCATTCTGAACTGATCATAAAAAGGAGGCAAGGAGTTTAGGATAATGTCAATAGCCAACTCTTCGTCAAAATTGACATTCAACTTTAGCAAGTGGTCCACATATCTTTGCATCTTTTGCAAGTGGGTTGTGATGGACTCTCCATTCTTTATTTTTGTTGTTATCAAGGAGGCAATGATTTCATACCTTTCTTGTCAAGCACTCTGATGGTCCCTTTCCATCAAGTCTTGGTGCATCTCGAAAGGCCAGAAGTCCTCATAGGACTTCTGAAGCTCAAAAGTCATAGTGGCTAGCATGCTGCATAACACCTTTGTCGCGTCCTTCTCATGAGCCCTATACTTAGCTAGTTGCTCAGGAGTAGCAGTTTCTTCATCAATCTTTTTTAGCTCTTTGTCAAGGATATATTCGTTTTCCTCATAGCGAATGGCCATGCGAATGTTTCAAATCCAGTTATTGAAATTCGAGCCATCGAAAATGACCCTCCCACATAAGTTCATAAGGGAGAAAGAGCCAGAAGCATTTGAGTTTGAAGCGTTGTTTGAAGTAGACATCTGAAAATAAGTACAAGTTTCATTAGATAGAAATTCCTTAATATAACACCCAAATGAAATATTAAGGCTAGGACCCATCATAATATTTCACAATTCGAAAGAGGGATGTTGTAATCCATTTGCAAAATATTTTGAAGGTAGGTAAATGACGATTTACCAATTTCACCACCCAAAACTAAAATTTTAAAGAATTAAGTTTTATGAAATTCCTAGTTCTTTGCGATTTATTGAACCTTTCAATGGCATGTTTAAATCTTGATTATGCCCTTCAAGTTTGTAACTGGGATACTGAGGATCACAAACAAGGTGTGAATAACCATGCAAATTTTCATGGCACTCTCGAGTCATTTACCACCTAATCAACGTGCTTGTTAACCACACACGCTCCATTGATCTATGACAATTCTCGAGCTACCCTTTGCCACCCTTGTTAGTCCATATTAGTGTGCCAGTTAACCACACACGCTCCACTAACGACTTGGCAAGGTGCAAAGTGCAATCTCATGGAATAACACTATTTTCAGATTTTTCCTAAAGTAACTAAGATTGGGAATTTATGAAAAACATTTAGTAACTTTTATAATTATCATTATACTTTTTAATGAGAATTAATGTCCTATCCTACCCATTCGGCTAACAACTCTCCACTAGTCAAGGAAGCAGTGGGTGAGAGTGGACACCCATTCAATCGCCATTTTATAGGCAATTTTCTTATATCCCCCTTATAGACCAACTTCGTGAATTAGGCCTACTAACGGTAGGACTGACTGTCTTATATATATATATATATATATATATATATATATATATATATATATATATATATATATATATATATAAGTATTAAGCTTTTAATATTATAATAGTATAAGGGTTGAATTTTACACTTTTAAAACTCTAGGGTTTAGAATTTGAATATTTCAAAATTAAAACCTTTTTACCAATTTTTTTAAATTCCAAAACTTGAGGGCAAATTTTGAGACTTTTCAAAACTCTTGGATCAATTTGAAAACAATTAAATTAATCATATAATTAACTATATCACAAAATTGACTTAATCTAATTTCATATAGCAAGATGGTTCAAATCAAATTCTACAAATAATTAGTTTTTCACAAAATCAAGTAATTATCTTAAAATTTGACAACCATCATTTAATTGGATGAGGATAATCATTACCTTAATAGTAAAATTGTATTTTATCAGTCAAAACAGTTTGTGGTAGTGATACCAATCCAAATCTAGCTAAAAACTCGAAAATTCTGCCAACAGATGATCCAACTCGTCGAGTCAGGCAATGGACTCATCAAGTTGGCTCTACTCGTTGAGTTCCTTCATAGGACTCGTCGAATCCAGCAGTCAGAGGCCAAAAATGAAATTTTTCCAGCTTTGAGAACAATACAATTGCATCAATATAACAGAAAGCACCCTAGGCTCTGATACCACTGATGAGTTTTGAGCACTATAACAATCCTATGGTGCACATACAACCCTAATGCTTTGGATCTAAGTTTTCTCAAGTTATACATACAATTTTCAGTTATCCAAAGCATGAACCCTAACTAGCATACAATTTTGAGAATGGCAACATAAAACAAGTTAGATGAATACCTCTTTGTTGTAGCTTGTAGAACTTGGACTTTCAAGAGCTTAGTACCTCAAATGTGATACCTTAAATGAGTCACCAACACCAAAAGCAAGAGGAGGCTTATGAGAGAGAGGTTAGGAAGCACCAAAATCGGCTAGGGTTTTGTTGGATAAGGTGTATAACTCCATAACTATATTTGAGATGTACTTGACCTGACCCGGCACAGTCCATTTCGGTTGCACTTCACCCGAACAATTTATATGGATAATCTTTTAAGAATAATATAATTTATGATTTATTAATATATTATAAGTTCTAATATATTAATAAGAAATCATATTATTTAATTAGTATTGATCTAAAATTAATTTAGTGATCAAAAGTGTGACTAATTAAATATTGGACTCTTGTATTTATATAGTGTGGGCTAAGTGCTTATTTAGAATGGGCTAGGCTTGCTTGGTAAGTCCATGGATAGTCTATGGAGCTTTAACCCATGGATCTCATGGAAATGAAAGGTCATGGGTATTAGGGTTTACATGGATGTAACCCTAATCCACCACACTATATAAAAGAGTCCTTGGCACTTGAAATCAAACTAGTTTTTGTGTGAAAACTAACAGGGCCTATTTTAAGAAGAGTGTTACTATTCTCTCAAGTTTCCAAGGTTTGTGGTGATTTTTGACTTCCATTTGAGGCATCCACATTATTGGTGCAAGGCTCTCAAACTCCAAGCAATCAACCACTACTAAAAGGTATGTAACTCTACTAGCTTATAATGTTTTAAAAGTTCCCCATGCCATGCTAGTTAGGTTAAGAACCTTGGAAAAACAAATTTGCATGTATCATAGTAAAACACAGATCCAAGGTTTCTAGGGTTGCATGTACACCATAGGAGTGTTAGAATGCTCAAAACCCTACAGTGGTATTAGAGCCTAGGCTTGTTTATTTGACACTTGATGCAAATTGTTGAAAAAACTCAAGTTTTCTGCATTTTGCAGCATGAACTCGCCGAGTCCATAGGGAGACGCGACGAGTCCATGAGTAAATTCATCCTACTCGTCGAGTAGGTTCGTGCACTCAACAAGTAGGATCTCCAGAATGCAGATTTTCGAGTTTTGCTGCTAGAAATGGACTAGAAACATTACCCTACACTGTTTTGGTGTTATAAAACTTGTTTTAGATGGTGTAACGGTTATGCTAATCCATTTTCAGTAGCTATTATCAAAATTTCTTGTTTTATATGGTTATTTTATGATTCTTGAAATTGTTGATATGCATGTTCATGAACTTATGAGTTTAGAAGATCATATGAATTATTTGTAACTTGCTTGTTAGTTTAATTCTTGATCATTATGTGTTTTAATGGAATCCATAATTTGTCCTCAAGTTATGGATTACCAAAAGTCACTATTTTAAAGTCCATTATTAAACACATAGGTTACATAAAATGAAAATTCTCTCATTTTATTAAAGCATTAACTCATAAGTTATGAAAGATGAAAAGTTTTGAAAGTTACAAAACTTGCCCTCAAGTTTTGGAACGTGTAAACTCACTTTAAAAACTTTAGTTCCAACCCCTAGAATTTTAAAAGTTAAAATTCAACCCTTATACTATATAATATTATAAGTTTAATAATAATTATATATGTATAAGAAAAAGTCGTTTTACCGTTAGTAGGCCTCATTCACGAAGTCGGTCTATAAGGGGGTATAAGGTTGTTGCTTATTGTTGGGTCAAAATATGGTTTATACTTTGCTTTTCTGGGAAATTATATTTTTCTGTAATATTTCTGGAGTTTACGGCCCATGTTTACGGTTGAGTTTACGACCGTAAACACCTTATGGCCGTAAACCCATTTACGGCCCATGTTATCCGGCCCATGTTCTCTAAGTATAAATATAGGTGTTAGGGTGAGGAGTAGAATTTGATGAACCCTAGAGATTGTACGGCCAAGTGAGAGAGGAAGAGAGAGCATATTGTGTGAAAGAATCTATTGTAAGGAATTTCATTCATATCATCAATACAATCAAGATTCTTAATATTCTTCTTCTCCTTCTCTTCTTATTGTGATCTGGCATCATCCGTTTGATTGGGATTTTGCACCGTCAAATGCATCTGATTGATACACGGGCAAATTAGGGACTTACAATTGGTATCAGAGCCAAGTTGTATCAGTCAATTTTGTCAGATTTGGGGCATAATTTAATCTTATTTTCGAAATATTCTTGCATTTTTAGATACTCTGAAAAATAAGGGGTGTTTGTTCTTCGCGTTTTTCATAAAAACGGGTTTTTGATCGAGTTTTGAAGCAAAAAGAGGTGAAAAACACTGTTTTTCACGTAATCTTTGAAGGGTTTACGGCTGGAGCTTACTGCTGGAAACAGTTCACTGCCGGAGTTTGCGGTCGGAAACTGTTCACGGTCGCCGGAGGTTTGAGGCCGGAGTTTGCGGCCTCGGCTCGGCTCGGAATTTGCGGCCGGAAACTGTTCACGGTCGCCGGAGGTTTGAGGCCGGAGTTTGCGGCCTCAGCTCGGCTCGGAATTTGCGGCTCGGCTCAGTGGCCGGCTAAGCAGCAGCTCGCATCAGTGCTTCAATAAAAAAAGGGGGAGCGACTTTGGTGTGGCCTGGAATCGAACCCACGACCTCCAGATCAAGAACAAAAGCGCCTTACCAACTTAGCTAGCAAGTCCTTTGTTTCCTCTCTTCGAAATTTAAAACATATCCTGTTCCCTTCATTCCTAATTTCACATTTTTTACACTTTTAACCCAAAATTCGGTTTCTTTTAGTTTTAAATTATATTTTCATCCAAAATAAAATAATAATAATAATAATAATAATAATAATAATAATAATAAAATAATAAATAATAAAATAATAATAATAATAAATTGTTTTTATTTTTGACTTTTTATTTCAAATTTTGACTTTGACTTTCAAGTATGACCTTTGTCTTTAAACTTTGACTTTTTCGTTTAATTTTTAAAATTCTCAAATTTAACTTTTCGGTTTGATTTTCTAGTTTGATTTTTTTTTCAAGTTTGACTTTTTCAAGTTGGACTTTTGAGTTTGACTTTTTAAATTTGACTTTTAAGTTTTATTTTATCTTCTAGTTGTGCTTTTTTAATTGATTTTAAGGTCTACGAGGGAGTTGAAAACATGAAAGAGAGTCGTCAGGATATGTTAAGACAAAATTTCAACATTTTCGATTATAACCCTGGAGAAACCCTCGAAACTCAGTTGCAGCGATTTACCACACTCACTACTGAGATGAATATAGCTGGGATCTTCTTGTCCAAATCTGAGATAAACAAAAAGCTGTTGAATTCACTTCCGAAATCGTGGGATATGAACGTGGCGATCATCAAGAAGACAAAAGATCTCAATCATCTTAGTCTTGCTGATGTAATTCAAGAACTTGATGCTTTGAAGCGTAGAGAAACAATGAGTTCTGAAAACATTCCGGTCACTGAAGTTACATGTACTCCAGCTTGTGAAGCTATGATTAAATTTCTTCGGGAACAAACTGATTTATTAAAAAGGGAAGTTGAGGACCTGAGATATGAAGGATATCGACTCAAGAAAGGACAGAAACCCCTGAAGGCTGAATTAGAAGCAAAAACCAAGGACTTTAGGAAGCTTCAGGAAGAGTATAGCAACAAGTGTGAAAATTATGACTATATTAAGATACAACTTGGTGCTGTAACTGAAGAACTTGACGCTTTAAAAATTAAGTGTGGGAAAACAGATGTTAGTTTTAAAAATTATACTGTGTCAAGTCAGACAGTCGAGTCCTTATATGACACCCACTTAAAATTCAAATAAAAATCAAAACAAGGGTCTAGGGTATGATAGTGTACCTCCTCCTTATAATCATAACTACACATCCATCCCTATGACACAAGACGAAACTGACAGGGAGCCACATCTTCGATATGGCAAACAAGTTGGATTTATGTCAGGAGGAGTTATTAATGTTGAAAATACTAATATTTCTACTTCATGTGTGTTAGGTCCAGTTTAGTGTTGCGTCTTTGGGCTCATTAGCTAGTCCAATTTTGTCTCCGGTATGGGCCTGTCCATCCGTGAGTTATTTGTAGTGTTATTATATATAGATGCTTGCATGCATTCTTTATAAATAGATTAGAGAAGATTTGATAGAGTTTAAATAGCGTTTACGTTCTTATCTTTTGTAACCCTAGAATCCTCTACAGCGGAAGTTCTTCATCGAGCTCTGCTGAGGATTGGTTTTAATCATTCGACTCATTTAGATCCATACTTGTGTTTTTATCTCACTGTTTTTACTTTATTTGTTTGCCTGTTATAAAGATCTAATCGATCAAAGAGTTTTATAAACTCATCAATTGGTATTTGAGCAGGAGGCTGTGTAATTCATACACATCTCTTTTGTGAAAGAAGTGATTAGGGTTATTCCGCATTAACTGATATTTATTGAGCCGTCACTCCATAATTGACGTATCTCATTATTTATTCGTTTTCCCTAATACTGCATATTACAAGTCTGATCTTTCAAACAGGTTAAACAATCAAGCATGGACGATTCTCAATCTAATCCTACCAACATCTCAAACAGTATTGGATCAACGACGAAGATTCCTATTTTATACACCCAGGATTACGAAGTTTGGGCTTGTCATTTTGAAGACTATGTCATCGGATCTAAAGATAATGGGTATCTTATTTGGGAAGCCATTGTGTTTGGACCATTTGCTCACTCAGGAACATCCAAGATCATTAAAACTCAGAAAGAATATAATGATCTGTTAAAAGATGTAAAAGACGTTACTCAAGACGAAAAGGAGAAGTTTCAGTGCAACATCAAAGCATTAAGACTGATCCGATTCGCTCTTCAATCTGACACGTTTAGGTTGGTGAGTTCCTGCAGTACCGCTAAAGAAATCTGGGATAGGCTGCGAGAGCTGTATTCCACAGATGAAGATTTAGAGCACTCTATTCAGACTTTGCTTTTGTCTGAGTTTGGAGAATTTAAACAAAATTCTGATGAGACCGTTCCTCAGACGTTTGATCGCTTCAATCATCTTCTTAGCAAGATGATCAAACATGATATCGAAAGGAAGTTGATTGAACAGAAGGTCACCTTTTTGAATGGCTTAAGATCTAAATGGAGAGCTGTTGTGTCTACAGTTAAAGCTCACGAGCAGTTCAAGTCATATTCGCTGGCGAAACTGGTGGGAATTCTGAAATCCCAAGAAAAGATAGTGATGCAAGAGAAGAATTTGGTCTCAAGTTTGGGTTCCTTGGCCCTCCTTTCCAAAAGAAAGAATATAGTAGAAGATGAAGATCTAAACCTGGAGGACTACGATCTTACCTCAGAAGATTATGCTATGATGGTGTCCAATCCAAAAAGGTTCATCAAGAAGAGGTTTCCTACCAATAAAAACCGAAATTGGCAGGGAAGCTACAGTTCAGAAAAGGTAAGGGAGGAGTCGAAGACTGAGGAACCAAAGAAAGAGGCGAAGGTTGAAGGAGATTCTGGTGTCAACTGCTACTACTGTGGAGGAAAGAACCATTATGCCAAAGATTGTGTTCTGAAGAAAATGGCATAGAAGGATGAGGAGAGAGATGAAGAGGTTGTCTTAATGAAAAAGCTGGAAGAGATCAAGAGGAAGAAAGCTGCTACTAACCCTTCTAGGAATGCTCTTATTGTACAGGGTTCGGCAGAGGATGACGAGTTCGGTGGCATGCAGGTGTGGTCAACCGACTCAGAAGATGATGGGGTGGTGAAAGCGGTGGAAAGTGTTTGATGGTGACTGACGTATCTCACATGAGGGGATACAATACAGATGGTGGAAATGAGGACACCAAGGAGCGAGAGGACTTATGCTTCACAGCAAAACCTCTCAGTGTGCAGATCAATGAACTTGACGAATTGATCAAAAAGGTACAATGTATTTTTATCTCGTTCAAAGTTCCACAAAAATCATATGAAAAGGAATTAAATAATTTAAATTCAAGAATCTCAAATCCGGATAGTTGTTTAACTCAAACATAGGTCACCAATTCTAACCTAACTGGCCAAATAAGCATGGTGTCATCCAAGAGTGAGGAGCAAAAGATGCGGATTGAGCAGAAGGAGTCAGAGTTGATTAAGTCTAAGGATGAAAACATTTATTTACAAAGAGACAATTTAAACTTTTAAAACAAAGAAATGTTTTTTGTTTGATTGCTAAAAGACTTTATGCTAACATTACTCAACTGCATCTGAATTGTGAAATAGGGCAGGAAATACATCGCATGATTTTACCCTTCCTTGAGTTTAAGGAGGATGAAATCGATGTTGAGGCATACAACTGTGAAAGTGTTGTATCGCATAATGATGTGAATCCCACTTACATGTATGGTCTGGACAAAATAGAATCTTTTATAAAGTCCAAAGACCATAAGGACATGCTGAAAAATCTTTTGGATGAAAACGATAAACTGAAACTAAGGACCGAAACCATACAAAAATTCGACTCATTGAATGCTAATTTAAGTTCAGAAAATAAAATTGATGTTGAAAACGCATCTGAACTTAATGAAGACGATGATATGAGTGAAATTTATGTAGAGGATGTAGTCGACTGTTCTGAGTTTGTCAAGAGCGAACCCGAAAACCACAAAAATCCGATTTCTGAAAACTCTGTGGAGTTCGCTCGTTTGTCCCAAAATAAGTCCCCGATTCTTGAAGAAAAGGCTATTGTGTACCAAAAGGTGAGAACAAAACCAAATCATGTGTATAAGGTCACAGGAGTAACCGAGCATCAAACAGCTGAACTCACTGCCATAGTGAACGAAGATAACGCAGATGGCTGTGATGAGTTCTTCTGGTCAGCTCCTATCAATAATGCCGACGAAACAGTTGGTTTGTCAGAGTGAACGTCCTGGAAAACAAAAGGAAGATATGTACCAGAGCCGCTGAACAAGCCTGACAACTTTGACGTACCAAGCACAAGTGGCACAAAAGAAATACCTATAGAAGAAGTCATTTCCACAAGCGAAATATCATCTGTGAAAAGTGAATCGGCTGAAAAGAAGCTGAAACAGAAGGCTAACATTCACAGACAGCCGAAACAAGTGAAAAATCAAAAGCAGCAAAGGAATCTGAGAAACAAAAAGAATCTCTCAGAGCGAAAGCAGTTTTGGCGATCTCAAAACGCCCATTTCTCCTATCATGATAAAGATTCAAAGTCAGAAGAAAAGGATTTCGGGCCACATGAGGAACAGAACCGAAAGGACAGGTTCGGTCCCGAAAGCAACAGCTACCGAACGTCCAGGTTCGGTCATGAGAGCAACAGCAACCGAAAGGACAGGTTCGGTCCCGAAAGCAATAGCTACCGAACGTCCAGGTTCGGTCCCTCTAATGACCATAAACAAAAGGGTCATTTAGAACCACAAGTCAGAAGAAATTCTCATTCTAATTCTTCTCGTTCTCAATTCTCTTCTAAACCCAATTCTGTTCCTGTACAAAACTCTAAATCGTCAATGAACCTGAAAGGAAAATCGAAGATTTCCTCTGTCCAGGAAGACCGAAAGCAGTCTAAGGCCCAAACACCAAAACCTGAAACCAAACCAACTATTGCTAACCCTAACAAAATTAAAGTGTTTACTATTAAAAGAAAAGATGAAACAACATTAATAAAAAGAACATATCTTGTTGATGTTTCTCTTACTATTCCTGTTCCTGTGAAAGGCTCATGTGGACCCAAGAAACTTTGGGTTCCTAAATTTGCTTAATTTTTGCAGGTTATAAGTGACTAGCAGTTCGACGAAGAATGGCACATTGACAGTGGCTGCTCACGTCACATGACAGGGAGGAAGGAAGAGCTAACAGAGTTTCGATCTCTTCAGAATGGTGGGAATGTCAAGTTCGGCAACAACTCTTATGGAACGATAAAGGGTTATGGGATGATAACCAATGGAGACTTCACAATAAGAAAGGTGGCGTACGTTGAAGGGCTACAGCATAATCTCATCAGTGTGTCTCAACTGGTGGGAGGTACCGGTCTCAAGGTTTCATTTGACGATGAAGGTTCAGAAATCATAGAGAAGAAATCAAAAAGGGTGATTCTCAAATCAGAACGCAAAGGCGAAATGTTTCCTCTCAACCTCAAACCAATCAAAGGAAATCCAGCTATATGTCTTTTATCCAAAGCTCATTCTGACGAAAGCTGGTTGTGGCACCGAAGACTCTCACATCTCAACTTCAAAGACATCAACAAGCTTGTCACAGGAGGTCATGTTCGGGGTCTCCCATTGCTCATGTTTGATCGAGAACATTTGTGTGCTGCATGTGAAATGGGGAAGCAAAGTCGTCAAAGTCACCCATCCATTATAAACACAAAAGTTGTTGAACCACTTGAGTTGCTTCACATTGACTTGTGTGGTCCATCATCAATCGAAAGCATTGGCGGTAGCAAGTATATTCTTGTTATTATTGATGATTTCTCACGTTTTACATGGGTGTTCTTTCTGAAGCACAAATCTGAGGCTACTCCTAAGCTAAAGATGTTTATTAAGCAGGTTGAAGTGCAACTGAGAAAAGTCGTTCGCAACATCAGAAGCGACAATGGACTGGAATTCAAGAATAAAGAATTTGAAGACTTTTTGGCAGAAAAAGGAACCAGTCACAACTTCTCAGCCCCCTACACGCCTCGACAGAACGGAATTGTCGAAAGACGAAACCGATCCTTGTGTGAGGCGGCCCGAACGATGCTAAGTTTCGCTTCTCTTCCATTATATTTCTGGGCTGATGCTATTGCTGCAGCATGTTTCACACAGAACAAGTCATATCTCAACAAGCGCTTCTCTCTTACTCCTTATGAGATCATCAATAACAAAAAGCCGAACATAAAATTCTTCCATGTGTTCGGCTCACGATGCTTCGTCTTCAACTCCAAAGAACATCGTAACAAGTTTGACGTTAAAGCTGATGAAGGAATTTTTCTGGGATATTCTCTTACTTCAAAAGCTTATCGGGTCTTAAATAAGCGCTCTAGGAAGATCGAAGAAACATATTATGTGACTTTCGATGGTAACTACATCAAAAAGCTAAAAGCAACTGAAGAAACAATTAGAGAGATTTTCACTCAAACAGGTCAATTCACAGCCTCGATTGCTAATCTGTTCGATCAGTTTGTGGAACTAATCGATGAACCTGAGAAAGCTACTCTCTCAGAAGCCAAGGCAGCAGACAACAAAGTCGACCATCTGAAGCAAATTGTCGAAGATGCTGCCAAACGAATGGGTGAAGGAGAACAAGTTCCAAACGAACCTCCTCAGCAAGGCGCTTCAGTTGAGGGGGAGAATCTGCCTTCTTCAAAACAACCGAGCTCACAACTTGAGGGGGAGAATTCTATTCCAGTTCCACCCGAAAGCTCAACAGCACCCGAAAGCTCGACAACACCCGAAAGTCCTGTAGCACCAGAAAGTCCAGCTACACCTGAAAGCTCATCAGTCGAGGGGGAGAACTCCGATATGTTCTACGACGACGATAGTCAATCTGAATTGGAAGAAATGGTCAATGCTGACTTGGATCCCTCCTATGATCCAAATTACCCTCCTCTTGTTAAATGGACCAGAGATCATCCTGTATCTCAGATAGTGGGTAATGTCTCTGAAAAGGTCCTGACCCGATCTCAACTGAAGGCAAAGGAAACATCTCTATTCTCCAAAGTAGAGTTTTGCATGTATAATTCTTTCGTATCAAAAGTTGAACCAAAGACAGTAAATACTACTCTTGATCATTCTAACTGGGTTCAAGCTATGCAAGATGAACTCAACGAGTTCGAAAGAAACAAGGTATGGCGCCTCATTCCAACTCCTAAACATGCCTCAGTTGTTGGTCTCAAATGGGTATTCAGAAATAAAATGGACAAGGAAGGCAATGTGATTCGAAACAAAGCTCGTCTTGTGGTGAAAGGATACTGCCAGGAAGAGGGAATTGATTATGAGGAAACTTTTTCTCCGGTAGCGAGGCTGGAATCTGTTCGAATATTTCTGGCCTATGCTGCATACAAGAACTTCGAGGTCTACCAAATGGACGTGAAATGCGCCTTTCTGAATGGAGAACTTGAAGAAACGGTTTACGTGGAGCAACCTCCTGGTTTTGTCAATGAAAAGTACCCAAATCACTGTTATATTCTGGACAAAGCAGTTTATGGTCTGAAACAAGCACCAAGGGCATGGTATGAAACGCTAACCAAGTTTTTAAAGATGTCAAAATTCAAACAAGGTTCGGTTGACCCAACCTTCTTTCGTAAGAAGGAAGGTAACCACCTTATGATTGTTCAAATCTATGTCGATGATATCATCTTTGGCTCAACGAATCCTAGCTTAACAGCTGAATTCAGAAAGTTGATGGAGACTAAATTTGAAATGAGCTCAATGGGTCCGATTAACTTTTTCCTTGGTTTAAATATTAGACAGGGACCCAAAGGCATCTTTATCAACCAGGAAGCATACACCAAGACTCTTCTTGCTAAATTCGGCATGATGGGAGACTCAAAGGTTAAAGTTCCAATGGCGTTCGGCACCAAGCTCACACCATCCTTGGAAAAACCGGCAGTCGATATTACGCTATACCGACAGATGATTGGTTCTTTAATGTACCTCACTGCTAGCAGGCCTGATATAATGTTTTCTGTGTGTTACTGTGCTAGGTTTCATGCGAATCCTCGTGAACCACATATGCTTGTAGTGAAAAACATACTCCAGTATCTGAAACGAACTACCTCTCTCGGTTTATGGTATCCATCAAACTCAGGTTTCTTCGTTCAAGCCTACTCAGATGCAGACCTTGGAGGTTGTGGTTTAGACAGGAAAAGCACCACTGGAGGCTGCCAATTCCTAGACGGGAAGTTGGTTAGCTGGCAATCAAAGAAACAGACATGTGTTTCTCTGTCTACAGCCGAAGCAGAGTACATCGCAGCTGCCTCATGTACATCTCAAGTAATTTGGATCCAAAGCCAGCTCCGGGACTATGGACTCAATATGAAAAAGATCCCACTATATTGCGATTCAGAAAGTGCAATTAGGATCTGTCATAACCCAGTGCAACATTCCAAGACAAAGCATATAACACTGAGGTATCACTTTATTAAGGATCATGTGGAAGATGGGAACGTCGAAATTCACTTTGTTCGAACCACTGATCAACTGGCTGACATCTTAACCAAAGCTCTTCCTGAGGCATCTTTCAATAAAATTCTACAAGGGCTTGGTATGATGGAATCGGAGTCAGTACCAAAGACTACTTCACAAAATTAAAAGTCGGAAGCGAAATGTACCGAACGTTCGGGTTCGGGTCACTTGTGTGCCGAAATGAACCGAACGCTCGGGTTCGGTCCTCTCATCTGATCTTCGCTCATCACTCAAAGGTAGTTTCTTTGGTTGTCAATCTTTTGTATCATTTTCTATAATTCTTCTCTCTTATTTACAAAGTTCTTTTCTTTTTCAAACTTATTTTTCTTTGCAACCGAAATCGACCGAACGCTTGGGTTCGGTTCCAAATTTTTTTAGCCGAAATAGACCGAACACTCGGGTTCGGTTCCAAAATTTTTTGTGTGTCTCATTTTTTTTGAAATCAAAAACTCCAAAAACATTTTTTTATTTTTTATTTTTCATTTTTATTTCTACAATATTTCTTTTATATCTTATTTTTGTGTGGCTATTTGTGTGAAAAATCTTTCATTAGTTAAGTGTCCCTAGAAGCATGCTGTTGTATGTGTCCAAAGCCTCACCTGATTCTGAATAATAGCCTTACTGACTTGGTACATACAAACCTTGTCTTCCCAATTAGGCTTTCATATTTATTCTAATCATGAGCTACCTAACTCTCCTCTCACATGAGATAAGTGTTTTCTGCTTGGTCCTTATTTTAACAGCAGAGGTACTTTGGTTTTTCTTTTCACCATCTACACTACTTTTCTCCATCTCATTCGCTTCATAAACGTAACCCTTGAGACTCTTAGAAATTACCACTAAGGTTTATGGTTACACAGTTTCTGTGTTTATGATCTTAGCTTCGTGTCACTACGTACTAAGTGAAACCCACAATTCAATACCTACTATGCATTGACGGTGAACAATCACTTTTGCTCTAGCTTTCACTAACGAATTGACGGACTTATCAATGTGGATGGAAAGTAAAATCTCTGATTTTCTTTTGTGTGATTCCTATGAAATTGTTAAATCCCATAACATTTCTTCCCTTGGAATCCAGTTTTAATTTTTTGAGATTTTACAAAAATTATTTTTCATTGCCACTTAAAATATTTCAAACCTACTTGTTCAACAGACTACATTGGTCTCACAAGTACTTCGTTCGATTAATGTCTTATATCAAGATCAGGAACTCTGAACTGAAGAGAAAGCCACCCAAATTAGCCTGATTAAAAGAAGCCTTTCAACACTTCTCAATAAGTGTCTGATCGTTATTCAACGGGAAACCACACAAACGCTTTAAAGTCTCTCTTGACTTTGAAGGAAGAGATTCGTGCCCGGGATCCTTTTTTTCGTGTCTTTACTGACATCACAAATTCCCTCATATGTGTTGCTTTATTTCTTTTTCTTTTACACACTAAGCACGAAAATCTTTTTGATTTTCCAAAATTCTGGTTTCATTAGTTACAAGGCATATTTTTTAAAATGGGATTTGAAGTCATAAAAGAGTTGTGGCTCACATTGATCCACGTGGTCAATTTTTCTTTAAGATGACGTTTAATCTAAAAGGATAAGATGCTGACTCAGGCAGGAGTCCAATCGATTTGATTTTCAAACGGCGCTTGGAGGCCAGGCGTACGAAGTGGAACCGTTTCGTTTAAAAACGGCGCCTGATGGGAAGTCGTGTGAATCGGGACTGTCATTCTCTCTCATGCGTAATCATCGATGCTACCAACTGTCACGCATCAATCACTTCCGAAAAACTCTTCGTATTTTCTTCGAAGATTTGGGATAGATTCTTCTCTCTCCTCTACCCATAGTATAAAAGGTAACTTCAACCATTGTTTACCTCTTTACTGCACCCAAATTTCAGAGAGCAAGGAATTCTTCATGTATTCTACTGTTCATCATCTCTCTCAACTTCTTCACAACAATGGAGGATTCATCATCAGTTCATGCCACTTCCCACATCCTGTCGATTCGTCCCCAACAGAGTTTGATCATCGATCTTACTCCTCAGGTCTACGATGCCTTCATGTTCCCGATCATCGAGTGCCTCAAATACTCGCCACTTGCTCCTGCACTCACCAAAGCTGAAGCAGTTCCTATGGAGTTCTTATCTCAGATTTTTTCCACTGCTCATTACGATAAGTCAGTCGACAGGATCTTCTTCGACGTGCTTGATCACAAGGCGTCAATCTCCAAGCAGCGATTCTGCTCAATTTTAGGGTTTGAACCTGATTCATCTAGGGTTAACCCTGAATCGATTCCGATGGGTCACATGTTCTCTATGTTCTACAACATGGGGTATACTGAGGTGCTAACAACTGTCATGAAGTTCAAGAAATCGTGCCTGCCTCCTCAGTGGAATGGGTTGTTTACAGTGCTGTTCAAAGGGTTGTCTGAACGCAGTGCTGGATCAGACGGAGCGAGTCGTCTGTTCATCACGATTCTATATGGGGTCTACAACGGTATCAACCTGGATTATGGGTCGGTGTTATGGCAGCAGCTCATTCAGAGTCTGGCTTCTACTTCTCGCCATTCCGAGATTTCCTATGCTCGTTTTTGGACTCTCATTACAAAATGGGTGATGGACAAGTACCACGTCCCCATTGTTGCTGGTTCTCCAATGTCTTCGATTGGTACTTTCCATACCATGAAGATCATTGTCTCCGACGCATCCAAGTTTCAATTCATTGGCTCTATCCCTGAGTCGATGTATGGAGATGTTCCTGCAGACAGTCGGATAATCCAAACCTACAAGGAGTTTCGTCGCTCTGGTCCGAGAGAGCTCACTCCTGAGATGATCAAGTCCATCCATGAAGCTGACAAGCCTGCCCCAAGGGGAAAGAAGAATGAAAAAGGCAAAGACAAGCAGATTGGCAAGGGAGCGAAAGGCCCTTCTCCTAAGAAACGCAAAACTACCAAAGTTGCCCAATCCCCTCCGCTGAAGAAGAGAAAAACCCAACCAAGGCGAAAGCTGATCTTAGCTTCCTCCTCAAGCGAATCTGAGGAAGATAATTAAGACTCTGATGAGTCTCCTCGTGGCAACACTCCTCCACGATCGCCTACCCCAGAAGTTCACTTTTCCACTTCACCTATCTCTTCTCCACCAGTTACTATTCCTATTTCCATTCCCCCCATAACCTCCACCACTCAAATACCACCTACCTCCATCCCCGTACCCCCTCCCATTTTTACAGACGCTACCACAACCACTGCTAAACTTAGAACGAACGTATCTGATATGGGGGCTCCTACTAAAGCACCTGAACCCACTCCAACTACCAACCCTACTTCCCAACCCGAACCTACTACAACTACCGAGCCTCCACCTTCACCTCCACCCTCATCTCCTGCTCAGGCAGCAGAGGACGAAGAACCATTCCTCGGCGGGGAGGATATGACATTTGATTCGGTCTATTATAGTCTGTTTCAGGTACATAGTGACGACGATGATGATGCTCCCGTTACCAAGAAGCATCTTAAGGAGCTTCACGAAAAGACAGATTCGCTCATCGCCTCCTCTTCTTCATCACAGTCCTCCATCTCTGAAGCTGCTATTCAGAGAATAGTTGACGCTTTTACTAAGGCTCATGAAGCCTCAGTTAGCTCAGCTACTGCCGCCATTGTTGCATCCACCAAAGCCTGTGAGGCTGCGACCGAAAAAGTCGAAAAACTATTTACTGATGCTTACTCACTGTTGAAGACTTTACAGGAAACTGCCGAAGCCACCAAAACAAAGCTTGACCCCATCATCAACACGTTGGCTACCTCAGTTGCCTCAGAACTGAAGTCATTTTCCACTCTTCGTCAATCTCTCTCAGACGACAACTCATCCTTTAAGGTGACGATTGAGGAGCGACTGACTAAGCTCCACGCAGATCTTGCTGCTGAAAATTCTCTTATGGATGCTCTTGCCAGAAAGACCACTGATCTGAAGGTCAAGAGTCTTCAACTCTCCAATTCTCAAAAGGAGATTGACTCTCTTCGATCTGAAAGAGAGATTGTGTCTTCATGTGTTTCGGATGTCCATACAGCCATCTTAAACATCCTGGAAGCACATGACCCGATTTTAAACTACTCTGTGAGGCGAACTCTCGCGGAAAAGCTTGCTCCTTCCCTTTCTCTCCTGATCAAGATTGAAGGGCTCCTTGACTTCGTGTCCATTCCGAAACAAGGGGGAGAGAATGTATCTCAACCTCCTCCCACTTCTACAGCAACCAAAACAACCTAACCTCCTCCAACAGGCCAAGCCTCAGGTTCGGGTGTCAAAGACAAGGGCAAGAAAATTGCTGAAGATAGTGACGATGAAGATAAAGAGACCATTTCCGATCTTTTGAAAAAGCAAGGCCGAGACAAGGACGTTGACATTAGCGCTCGGGTTGCTAGAGAGGCTGAAGAAGCTGAACGAAAACAGAAAGAAGCTCACGACCTTCTCGAGAGCAGGAAAACTCTTTTTCCTCCTTGGACTCTTGAGAAGTTATTGAAAGAAGCCATCGAAACTCCAAGCATCTTGTGGCTAGAACCAGTGATCTCACTTGATCGTGATAATTCTGTCGATTCTCAATTCGACATGCCACTAACCCGAAAGGCGTTCGTCTTTCATGCCTTTGACAACATTGTTGAGTTCCCTCATCCTCATCCAAAGTTTGATAGGGATTTGGTAGAATTCTATCTGAGGGCCGCTCAACCACAGTATCAAACATGGAGCGCTCAAAAGATAGTCAATGTTTGGGTCCTCAAGCCGTATAGGGAATGAAACTTCACCAACGTTCGGTTTAAGGTGCTGAGAGGATCTGCCAAGACCGAACATGCCATCTCGCTTGTTGATCTTCCCAACTTGAATCCACACGATTGGATTATTTTGCACAACATCCTTCTTACAAATGAAGCAGAATATGGTCCGATCATTGACCACTTCAAGAGGATGCTTGTTTGTTACATCATGGAAGTCGCCAAGATGGATCAGGAGATAGCGAGTGTCTTCAAGAAAAAGCCTACTATTTCTCCTGTTGGCTCAGTAAGTGATCTCAACATGATGCAGATGGGGAAGATAGACCTGAAGAGAAATTCTGTTATGTTTACCAGAAACGAAGGCCAAAAATGTCTGTTCACTTTGGCAGACAAACATCTCTATACCACTGCATGTCTGGAACACGTCTTAGGGATCATTCATCGGTGCAAGCAGAATTCAGCGGATGACAAGAAGTACTTTGATGATATGATTCAATGGTACATTTGCTTCATATAGACAATTCTCGCACTTATCTCTCGTCTGTTTGATACCACCAAGAAGGTTCCGGTAGCTGGTCCAAGCAAGAAGAAATGATAGTCTCGCTCCAAATTGACGCAAAGGGGGAGATTGTTAGGTCCAGTGTAGTGTTGTGTCTTTGGGCTCGTTAGCTAGTCCAATTTTGTCTCCGGTATGGGCCTGTCCATCCGTGAGTTATTTGTAGGGTTATTATATATAGATGCTTGCATGCATTCTTTATAAATAGATTAGAGAAGATTTGATAGAGTTTAAATAGCGTTTATGTTCTTATCTTTTGTAACCCTAGAATCCTCTACAGCGGAAGTTCTTCATCGAGCTCTGCTGAGGATTGGTTTTAATCATTCGACTCATTCAGATCCATACTTGTGTTTTTATCTCACTGTTTTTACTTTATTTGTTTGCCTGTTATAAAGATCTAATCGATCAAAGAGTTTTATAAACTCATCAATGTGCAGGTAAAGTAGCAGAAGATGAGAACAAGGAAAGCACTATTGAACAAACCAATGACTCCTTGAACTCTAAATCTGTTGCTTCGAACTCAACTTCTTCTGATTAACCTGCCGTTGAGAAATACAGGCCACCAATTCCAACACAATAGAGTTCTTGTTGCAAGTGTGCATATGGGAACAACAAGAGACAAGGCAAGGATACGCCGCCAGGGGCAGGAAGAAACAATTTCCCAGTGAAGAAAAAGACATGTTTTCACTGTGGAACACCTAGACACATTGCCAGAAATTGTCCAAATCGCGCATACGTTCCCTATTGCGCACAAGGATGGCAAAATGCGCCAAGTGGGAGATACTTCAAAGGAAATTGTTCCAGTTCACGTTCAGACAATGGTGACTGGAACGCGCAGAAGGCGAAGAATCAAACCCACAAGGCAAAGAATCTGAATCCGAAGGGCAATAAGGGAATGTCGTCCATGAAGCCAAATCCAAGAGATGCTCTCGTAAAGTCAAAATCAAAGTCATCTCGGCAGTCGGCTTCAAGTTCCAAAGAAATTGCCGAGGCACCCTTCAGATCGAAAAAGAAATGGGTTAAACCCAACTACAAATGGGTTCCAAAGGCTCACTCTCCCAAATCAACTAATGACTCTAATATTTCTTCATCTTCTGTTTGTGATAAACAGGATATGTCATGGGAGAGAGTACCGTGCAAGGATGAAAACGGTCAACCCAGTTTCAAAATGGACTGGGTTCCAAAGACCAACTAATCCCGCTCTGTGTCGGAGCAGCTATGGAGGCATATCATCAGACTTCGGTTTGTTGGTAGCGGCTGCTCCAGGCACATGATAGGAGGCATCTCTCAACTGTACAACATTCAGAACATTGTTCGAGAGTATGTGTCCTTTGCGGGAAAGGAAAGAAGGGAAGAAAAGAAGGCATCACTTGGGGTTTGTGCTTAAAGACATGAAGAATTTTCGAATCTGTTCTGAGATTATGCGTGCTATTCTCATACCTTCTAGATGTGGATTCAATCGGTGACTTACGGTTTGAATTTTCTTCTCTATACTCCTGAGTTTATCCTAAGCTGATTCATATTAAAGACTAATTTTTGTTTTAGGATAGTTTAAATTTGTGCATTTACTTTTGTTTCTCTCCTATGCACAAATTTAGCGGGAGAAATAAAAACAAAACAAAAATTAGAAAATTATATATATATATATATATATATATATATATATATATATATATATATATATATATATATATATATATATATGTTGGTTATGAAATGTGCTTGAGGGAGATGTTTTGGGATGTGATATTATCAAGTGATAACAGACAACCTGAGTCTGCGTAACGTACCTAAAGTTGAAGGGTCTTTGCTCTGGTTTGATGCGTCGGTAGGCACAAAAAATTCTAAATGGACTTGACTAGGCAGAGTTGAACTTAAGAAATTCTTAGTCTTGACAAATTTTGACCTAGTTAGATCCGTTCAGCCTGACAATACGACGCTCGGATAGGTTAAGTAGGGAGATATATATGGGAATCCACTCGTCACATTAAATGAACCCGTACTTGGAACCGTGGTTTAACTTTTCCTCGATATGCGGATTCTATCCTTAATTTCGGTTGGATGGGGCGACTGGTAAATTCCGATAAATTAGGTCTGTAGAAAATCATTTTCTTTCTTTCTGTCTGTTAGTCATATGTTGTCTCCTTTGCGTGACTTCCAATCCGACCTAGTACACAACATATGCAACTCTATTTCTCTGCAAGTTATATATATGAAATTCCTCTTATCTGTTAGCCATATGCTATCTCCTTTGCGTGACTTCTAAACCGACCTAGTACACAACATATGCAACCTTCTACTTCTCAACCCCTCTGAAACAATAAGTAATAGAATTCTAAATCTATCCTCTCTCTGAATGGTTGTCTGCTCACCCGGTGTAAGGAGTACTCTGGAAGTTCTTGATGGCTGGGGCATATCAGGAAGCGGGAAACACGTTCTAGTACATTTAAAATTGAACACATACAAATTGTCTGTAGATCTCGCTGCTCAATTTAGATGGACAACAATATCCCTGGTCGTCGTCAGCTGAATGGTCCTTAAGTTATAGTATTGAGGAACTTAGGATCAGATATAATATCTAGGAACTTAAGTTCACCTTGTCTTGTAACAAATAGTATGTCTTAAATTTGTCACAATATTTCATGTTTAAGTGGACAAAAATACCAACGATCGACCAGACAAAGATGTGAATATGAAAGGTACCGACAATTGGATTAAGGTTGTCTAAAAACTTTGATCCCAAATCACTCTTAAAGTTAAATATCATTTTTATTTTTGTTAAATTTGTCATAGTTTCTTCTAATTTAAATATTAGGGGAGAATTAAAAATTAAAAATAATGAAAATAAAATAAAAAAATCAGAAAAATTCAAAAATCAAAGAAAATAAAAAAAAATTAAAAATCCAAAAATAGTGTTATTTCTGTTTTATTTCTTGTTCAGAAAAATCAAAAATCCAAAAATATTTTTGTTTCTGTTTTAATTTGTGTGCTAAGTTTTCTTTTAGTTTTGTTTTGTCTTGAAAAGTGATTTCAGGTATAGATAAGACTCATGGAGTTTGTGTTGAAGATTTCTGAGACAAAGCCTCGTCCGTGAGCATCGAAGAATTCGCATTTGAAGGAGCAAGAAATGAATATTATTCTTTCAACATTCAATCCTTCAACCCCAGAAGTAAGGTGAAACTGAAATTGAAGATTATGTGACGGATTGCATTAAAGCATCGTCAATCAGTCTACTACTATCTTTGTACCTGCTGAAGTGATCTAGAAGTTCAGTTCTCTCTGATGTTCTCTCTGAAGATTCTCAAGCTGAAAGCGCTATCTTTCAAGAATCAGTATGTCAAGATGCCTCCTCACCCGACGTACGTTCAAAGCCAAACTCTAAAGAAAAGCCCAACTGCTCAAGATGAAGTCATTCACGGAAGATTCATATGTTCATCCTGATGCTGTGAAGAATTTGAAGATTAATGCTGAAGCCAAGCTCTCGATGAAGATTTAAGAAAAGAAAAGAAAGCTATAAACCAAGGGGGAGATTGTTGGGTCAATTAAGAAAAGAAAGCTATAAACCAAGGGGGAGATTGTTGGGTCAAAATATGGTTTATACTTTGCTTTTCTGGGAAATTATATTTTTCTGTAATATTTCTGGAGTTTACGGCCCATGTTTACGATTGAGTTTACGGCCATAAATACCTTACAGCCGTAAACCCATTTACGGCCCATGTTATCCGGCCCATGTTCTCCAAGTATAAATATAGGTGTTAGGGTGAGGAGTAGAATTTGATGAACCCTAGAGATTGTACAGCCAAGAGAGAGAGGAAGAGAGAGCATATTGTGTGAAAGAATCTATTGTAAGGAATTTCATTCATATCATCAATACAATCAAGGTTCTTAATATTCTTCTTCTCTTTCTCTTCTTATTGTGATCTGGCATCATCCTTTTGATTGGGATTCCGCACGGTCAAACGGATCTGATTGATACACGGACAAATTTGGGACTTACAATTATAAAATAGAAGCTTAATGGGTGTCCACTCTCATCCACCGCCTCCTTGATCGGTGGAGGGTCGATACCCGAACGGGTAAGACAAGGACTTTAAATTCTCATTAAAAGTATGATGAATATAAAGTAACAAAGTTTTTTTTTATAAATTCCCAATCTTAGTTACTTTAGGAAAATGTGAATAAGGTGCTAGACCATGAAATTACACTTTGCACTTTGATTAAGTCGGTAGTGGAGCGTGTGTGGTTAACCGGCACACTAACCTAGACTTAACAAGGTAGGCAAAGGGTGACTTAATGTTTATCATAGTATCGGTGGAGCGCGTGTGGTTAATCGGCACATCGATTGAGGGGTAAATATTAAGGGTACCAAGTAATTTGCATGGTTAGTTCACACCTTGTTTTGTGATCCTCGGCGTCCCAGTCACAAAACTTGAAGAGCACACTCGAGATTGAAACATGCCATTGAAAAGTTCAATGAATCTCAAACAATCTAGGAGTTTCAAAACCAATTAAAACCTAATAATTTATTTCCTTTTTCATGGTGGAAATTGGTGAATCGTCATTCACCTACCTTCAAATATTTTATATCTTTAATTACGACATCCATTTTCTAAGTTATAAAATATTGTGTTTGGTCCTAGCCTTAATATTACATTTGGGTGTTTTATTAAGGACTATCTTTATATCTAATCTAAACTTATTTTTCTTCTTTTCAAATGTCTTCCAACAATGTTGCTTCTAGCTCAAACCCTACCGGCTCCTTCTCTCTCATGAACCTTTGTAGGAGAGTCATCTTTGATGGATCCAATTTTATGGATTGGATCAGAAACATCAGGATGGTCACTTGGTATGAGGACAGAGAATATGTCCTCGACAAGGAGCTTAAGGATCTTGAGTCGTCTGCTACTCCTAAGGAGATCGCTGAATATCAGGCACATGAAAGAGAATGTACCAAAGTGGCATGTATCGTGTTGGCTACTATGATAGCCGAGCTCTAAAAGTCCTATGAGGACTACTATCCTTTTGAGATGCACCAGGATTTGATGGACCACTACCATCAGAGTGCTCGTCAAGAGCGATATGAAATCATTTCCTCTATGATAACAACTCGGATGAAGGATGGTGAACCCACCATGGGCCACATGCAGAAAACACAAAGGTATATGGACTGTTTGCTGAAACTGAATGTGAACTCCCCCGATGAGTTGGCAATAGACATTATTTTGCACTCCTTACCTTCGTGTTATGATCAATTTTGTATGAAATGCCACATGAAAAAGGAGGAAGTTACACTTAACAAACTTCAAGGACTCTTGAAGACCGCGGAAAGTGGTCTTAAGAGTAAATCGGTTGTTACCACTCCTACTCCTACCGTGGCCCCTGTCTTGGCAATCAGGCAAGGCAAACGAAAGAAGATGAAGATCCCTTCGAAGGGCACCAAGGGGAAGACCCTTGATGGATCCTCTTCAAGTGGAACCAAGAAAAGTTTCGTCACTCCTTATGCTAACCCTAAAGAGGCTGAATGCTTCTATTGAAAAGTCATACTGGAAGCGAAACTGCCCAAAGTACCAGCAAGATGTTAAGGATGGGAAAGTGAAACCCAACCATGCAAGTACATAAACTATATTGTCTAATAACTCACCTCATTCTAATTCTTGGGTCCTTGATATAGGATATGGTATTCACATATGTACTTTGGCAGGGACTAAGAAGAAGTGAGAATGTGGAGCATGGGAAGATTGGAGTTTATTCTTTGTTGCTAAGTAGTGGATTAGTATTAGATTTGAATAAGTGTTGTTACTCGTCTGAACTGGGGAGAAATATTATTTCCTTTCATGGTTTGTACGAACAAGGTTTTACCTTTTCAATTGATAATGATAATGGTGGTATTAATGCTTTCTTTAATAATGTTTTTTATTTTAAAGCATTACCTTCTGATGGTGTATATTAAACTGTGTCGGTTGTCGATAACCTAGGAAATAATGTATTGTGTAGCGATTCTTCCACTAGTTTAGATAAAGCATCATTATGGCATTGTTGTCTTGGACATGTAAGCAAGAAATGCATAGGCCAACTCTAAAAGGATGGAGTCTTGGAGTCGTTTCACCTAAAGTCAGATGACAGTTGTGAATCTTGTTTGCTTGGGAAAATGACAAAGTCACCCTTCACTGGTACTTGTGCTAGGGGTGAGGGTTTGTTGGACCTCATACATATTGATGTGTGTGGACCCTTCAGAACCGCCATAAGAGATGCTAACCGATTCTATGTGACTTTTACTAATGATTTTAGTAGATATGGATATGTCTACTTAATCAAACATAAGTTAGAGACCTTTGAAAGATTCAAAGAGTTCAAACAAGAAGTGGAGAATCAGTTGTGTGACATCCCCAAAATCACGGCCAGAAAAGACCGGTTTATTTATGCTTTGTTTAAAAATCAGAGTAACATTTTAAATAAAAGTGTTGCGGAATTTGTCCCAAAACAACATATGATAAAGATTTATCAAAAGCATTTCCGTAGAAATGTATTTCATTAAAAGACTTGGGATGTCATGTTCGTACAGATCAAAAGGATAAACAATACAATATAAGCCTTACTACATTATTTCATATCTACAGGCCTATATCCGTAATCCCTCGTCCAAACATCATATCTATGCTCAAGCGCCACTACCTGTAATACATAAAACTGAGTGGGTCAGGCTTGGGAGCTTGGTGAGCACATAAGGTTTTCAACCCACAATAAATAAGTTTATTAACTTTATCAAACCAAACAAACCCGATTACCCGTTCCCGTTATCCTCACTTTACGTCCCTAAAACATCTAACACAAGGGACCTAGTCTAAGGACTATCATCGGGATGGACACTACTGCTAAGGGGATTCCTCAGCAATAAATGTCCTTAAGGCAACCATGTGGGGGACGGAGTACATCTGGTGAGCACACAGTTCAAATAAACACACAGTTCGAATAAACACCTACAGGTTGTGAGCCTGCTAGTGTTCCATTGGACTGTCTAGAATAGTCTGTGGTCGTCATCTATACTCTGCTAGATGACTGATTCATCAATAACATCTATAACGAGGCCTCTCATTATTTTATTTCGTCACACAACAACTATTACATCTACCCATGTTTTACCCAACACATTTTGTAGATATAAAATACATATACAGTTTAAATCATTAAAAACATGTATACCAATGTTCATCCAGCATAGATAGCAAGTATTCAGATAATATGCACACATAGTACGTAATTTATATAAAATACTTCATATCTATGTGTAAGCTGAAAGTAACCATGCTCTCACCTGAGTAGGTGGTGACTCGGCGCTTGGACAGCACTTTGTTACTCTTAACACACTTTTCCTTTGGCAAAACCTAGTATCATTGCCACTAGGGTTTAGTCTAACGATAACCGCGATTAATTAATAGTCTAGCTATTATTATTATTATATAAGCGTTAAACGATACTTATATAACCCATAATAATAGCCCAAGTACTTATTATAAGGTCCTAATAACATTATTATATTAAAACGTAAGCTAAACTAAAGATAGGTTAGGCGTACCTCACTTACAGCGGGTTTTCTCGAAAACCGGGCTTCGCTGGAGCAACGTTCCTAAGTTGAAAGACCCCTTTTCTTGGGACTCCGGGAGCCTCTGGGCTTCCTTCGGGTGCTAGGGGGTTTTCCTAGACTTTAGGGGGCTTAAGGAGGCTTAGAGAGAGATTCTAGAGAGAGAAAGAGAAGTTGGAAGGTGTGAGAAATGAGGATGCCCCGACACCCTTTTTATAGGCTGGAAATCACCAAAACTCGTCGATTTTACCTCAAACTCGTCGAGTTTTATGGCTAGGTGTCACCATCTGGTGGCTAGCCTTGGGGAGGAAGCAACGACCAGGATTGTGCCACGTCACCCGATTTCGCACAGAAGCCTCCCGAATTAGAAAAATCATAACTCTCGCATACGAGCTCCGTTTTTGACGTTCTTTTTTCCCACACGTAGGTAAAAACAAGATCTACAACTTTCATTTAGACTCCGCCGGCTAATGCTTGACCGATCTTAAATTTAACAGTAGGAGGAGATTAGACTGCTAAATGACCGCGAAGAATTCGTAACTCCTTCATACGGACTCCGTTTTCATCTGTCTTTTTACCGTTGAGTTCCTATTAATGAAATCTTCAACTCTCATTTAGGTCGCGTAAGCCAAAAACCGCTCGAACTAAAATTCGAATTTCGGGCTATACACCGCTAATCCGAAACGTCGAAAAATCATAACTTCTTCATACGAAGTCAGATTTGGGAGTTCTTTTTATCGATGTTCTTAGTTTAACATACTCTACGATTTTTGTTTATATTGTTAAGGCTAAAACTCGCTCTATCGTAAATTCACTATTTACGCTTCCCGGTGTCGTGCCGGTTTTGCCGTAAAACTTCGACGGGCCATAACTTCTTTGTTATAACTCGGATTTTGGCGTTCTTTATATGTACGGAAACCTTGAGACATATTCTACAACTTGGTTAAGATTATTTATTCTAAATAATCTTTTGTCGAAAAGTCGTTTTCGACCCCTATTGCCTCTAAATTGACTAGCCCGGATCTACGGGCATTACAATTATCTCCCCCTTAGGATGATTACGTCCCGGAATCATCAACGAAACAGGGCTCGTATAATGACCCCATACGTCATCTCTTCATCCTAGGTAATAATTATAACTTCTATATTCCTTCAAGTCTATCTCTTAGACTCATTGACTGTAAGCAGTACTCGATCGTACACCTGCTCTCTACCTCAGGTTAGACTAATTATGACCTTTAATTCACAATCTCGATCCTTACTGGATACGAACTTGAGATGAGTTCTTTTATTACTACTATAGATCGAGGTGTCATATTCTAATGACCTATTATCGTATGTTGCATCGCTTAGACTTAGGTCTTTTAGAGTTAAATTCTAAAACAGACTATGCCTTCCTTTATGTTCTAATGTGATATAATCACACTTTAACATTAGGCATTTCTGGCTACCAACTTCTTTAACAACGAGTGCGATACTTCTATTGATCGCTTTGATTTCAATCGCTTGGTTTAAGTCGGACGCTACATCAAACTTGGTTCTCTGAACCACGTAACATACTCATCGTAGTCGGACTCAATGGGATATGACCACTAGGGTCGGGATAACAACAATCTTCTTAGTCATTACCGAAACAATGGTAACGACATACTTGAATAAAACGAAATCAATTACTAGCTTCTTGGTAACCTTGTGACTTTCCCTGATCCAAGTGTGAGTCCTGTGCTTCCGGTAGTATAGGCCTCTACTACCATTCACACCTACTCATACTCGTCCCAAGTATTGTCCCGTAGTTTTCCAAGTCACCACACAAGAAAATCACATACCAACTTAACACATCAAATATCAAGACGAAGGTTTTTTTTATTATTCCTTGAAACTATTACATAGGTGTTCAAGTTCACCCTAGACTATGCCTCTAACAGGCTACATCATATGATTCTATGGCTACTTCATAACTCGACCTTCGGATGTCAAGCCTTCACTCCTGAATCCTCGCATTTTCATCTGCTTCATCAAGGATCATTTGAAATGCTCTTGCCTTTGGTTTTGGCGGCACATTTGGCTTTGTAGCCCCCTCTCTCTTTGGGCAGTCTTGCTTGAAGTGCCCTTCCTCTTTACATTCGTAACACACCCTTTTGTTGAATTTGCACTCGTTGGCATAATGCCCATGCTTCCCACACTTGAAACAAGTCACCTCCTCACCGCATTTTCCAGAGTGTTTCTTTTTGCACCTCTCGCACCATCTTTCTTCACTTCCTCCTCTAAACTTCCTGGTACTGGTCTTGCTTCTCTCATCAGGCTTTGCAGACCCCTCAAACTTCCTCTTTTCACCAACCTCGGTCTTGTTGGCGGCTTTTCCCTTGATCATATCCTCCATAGACTTAGCAGCCCAGATAGCTGCCTCCAAGGTAGGTGCTTGACGCATTGGCACCGCGTACTCCCATGGCAATCCCTTTGCGTACTTATCGATTTTCTTCAGCTCATCCGGAACAAGACGCAAGGCAAATTCCATCTTTTATGTGAAGTTGTTCGTGTATTCATCGATTGACATGCTCCCCTTCTTCAGGGTTAGAAACTGGTTCTCTAGCTCGAGCAGGTTTTGAGCTGAGCAGTACTTTCGTTTGAATTGCACCAGAAATTCTACCCATGTCAGTTACAGGGGCTGGTTGGGGCTCAGAGTCTTCCCCAAGGTGTTCCACCAACGTACAGCGCCTCCTCGAAACTGACGCACTGCAAATGTGGTCTGTAGCTTCCCTCTGCAACTGGATGTCATGAAAGCTAACTCCATTTCCGAGATCCAATCCATGACCCCGATTGGATCTTCCTTTCCCGTGAAAGTCGATGGCTTGCAAGTCTGAAAATCCTTGTACTTGCATCCATTTCTCTCGAACCCGTCATCTTGGTTATTTTGTTGAACTATTGGTGGGTTGACTTGACCAACAGTTCCACTGTAGTCTCCTTCCTCAGTCTGCCCTTCGTTCAACTCGGGCTGTTCGATCTGAATAGTGGCTTCCTCTCGATTTTGCTGGAGCAAACGTCTAGTTTCCTCCATTTGATGATCCAACATCGCTTGGATCATCACTTGCACTCCGGCTATTGTGACTGGCTCAGCAGCGGCTTCCATCACCGGTATTTGCTCAATCACTGGGGGTTGGTTTCTGTTCCCATTTGCATTCATGTTTCCGCTACGGGTCCTTGCCATCTTGATCTATACACCGAATAAGGTGAATTTAGATCTTTACTTAGGACTGATGTTCAAATCGTCCTTATCACCCCGAAACGTTTACATGCTAGTTCTAATATTGTAGTCGTACGCTTAGAATCCTAAATACATAAGGTTTCCAGATCTGGTCGGCAACAGACCATAGATTCGAACAAATAATAGCATATCAGGCAAAAAGCATTTAGCACATAAAGCATTTTAGGCATAATTCCTAAAATAATCTAGTGCTCACACCTCACAATCATCGCTTAGCATTCTAAGTTTAAGTCTAGAAATAAATCCATATTCCTAGTTCGCTTAAACTAATGCTCTGATACCAACTGTGACATCCCCAAAATCAAAGCCAGAAAAGACCGGTTTGTTTATGCTTTGTTTAAAAATCAGAGTAACATTTTAAATAAAAGTGTTGCGGAATTTGTCCCAAAACAACATATGATAAAGATTTATCAAAAGCATTTCCGTAGAAATGTATTTCATTAAAAGACTTGGGATGTCATGTTCGTACAGATCAAAAGCATAAACAGTACAATATAAGCCTTACTACATTATTTCATATCTACAGGCCTATATCCGTAATCCCTCGTCCAAACATCATATCTATGCTCAAGCGCCACTACCTGTAATACATAAAACTGAGTGGGTCAGGCTTAGGAACCTGGTGAGCACATAGGGTTTTCAACCCACAATAAATAAGTTGATTAACTTTATCAAACCAAACAAACCCGATTACCCATTCCCGTTATCCTCACTTTACGTCCCTAAAACATCTAACACAAGGGACCTAGTCTAAGGACTATCATCAGGATGGACACTACTGCTAAGGGGATTCCTCAGCAATAAATGTCCTTAAGGAAACCATGTGGGGGATGGAGTACATCTGGTGAGCACACAGTTCAAATAAACACACAGTTCGAATAAACACCTAGAGGTTGCGAGCCTGCTAGTGTTCCACTGGACTGTCTAGAATAGTCTGTGGTCGTCATCTATACACTGCTAGATGACTGATTCATCAATAACATCTATAACGAGGCCTTTCATTATTTTATTTCGTCACACAACAACTATTACAACTACCCATGTTTTACCCAACACATTTTGTAGATATAAAATATATATACAGTTTAAATCATTGAAAACATGTATAACAATGTTCATCCATCATAGATACCAAGTATTCAGATAATATGCACACATAGCACGTAATTTACATAAAATACTTCATATCTATGTGTAAGCTGAAAGTAACTATGCACTCACCTGAGTAGGTGGTGACTCGGCGCTTGGACAGCACTTTGTTACTCTTAACACACTTTTCCTTTGGCAAAACCTAGTATCATTGCCACTAGGGTTTAGTCTAACGATAACCGCGATTAATTAATAGTCTAGCTATTATTATTATTATATAAGCGTTAAACGATACTTATATAACCCATAATAATAGCCCAAGTACTTGTTATAAGGTCCTAATAACATTACTATATTAAAACGTAAGCTAAACTAAAGATAGGTTAGGCGTACCTCACTTACAGCGGGTTTTCTCAAAAACCGGGCTTCGCTGGAGCAGCGTTCCCAAGTCGAAAGACCCCTTTTCTCGGGACTCTGGGAGCCTCGGGGCTTCCTTCGGGTGCTAGGGGGTTTTCCTAGACTTTAGGGGGCTTAAGGAGGCTTAGAGAGAGATTCTAGAGAGAGAAAGAGAAGTTGGAAGGTGTGAGAAATGAGGATGCCCCGACACCCTTTTTATAGGCTGGAAATCACCAAAACTCGTCGATTTTACCTCAAATTCGTCGAGTTTTATGGCCAGGTGTCACCATCTGGTGGCTAGCCTTGGGGAGGAAGCAACGGCCAAGATTGCGCCACGTCACCCGATTCGCACAGCAGTCTCCCGACTTAGAAAAATCATAACTCTCACATACGAGCTCCGTTTTTGACGTTATTTTTTTCCACGCGTAGGTAAAAACAAGGTCTACAACTTTCATTTAGACTCCGTCGGCTAATTCTTGACCGATATTAAATTTAACAGTAGGAGGATATTAGACTGCTAAATGACCGCGAAGAATTAGTAACTCCTTCATACGGACTCCGATTTCGTTTTTCTTTTTACCGTTGAGTTCCTATTAATGAGATCTTCAACTCTCATTTAGGTCGCGTAAGCCAAAAACCGCTCGAACTAAAATTCGAATTTCGAGCTGTACACCGCTAATCCGAAACTTCAAAAAATCATAACTTCTTCATACGAAGTCAGATTTGGGAGTTCTTTTTATCGATGTTCTTAGTTTAACATACTCTACAATTTTCGTTTATATTGTTAAGGCTAAAACTTGCTCTATCGTAAATTCACTATTTACGCTTCCCGGTGCCGTGTCCGTTTTGCCGTAAAACTTCGACGGACCATAACTTCTTCGTTATAACTCGGATTTCGGCGTTATTTATATGTACGGAAACCTTGAGACATATTCTACAACTTGGTTAAGATTATTTATTCTAAATAATCTTTTGTTGAAAAGTCGTTTTCGACCCCTATTGCCTCTAAATTGACTAGCCCGAATCTACGGGCGTTACAAGTTGGGTAGGAACATTAAGATGCTTCGATCCATTGAGGTGGTGAGTATCTTAGTACAGAGTTCCTTGACTATCTTAAGGAATGTGGGATTATCTCACAATTGACACCTCCCAGGACAACACAGCTGAATGGTGTGGCTGAGAAGCGCAATTGAACCTTGTTGGATATGGTTCGTTCCATGATGAGTCGAGCTTCGCTAACAATCTCATTTTGGGGGTATGTCTTAGAGACTGCCGCCCATATCCTTAATCTGGTCCCTACTAAGAAAGTTTCCAAAACTCCTCATGAAATGTGGACCGGTAAAGTTCCCAAACTAGACCACATCAAGATTTGGGGTTACGAGGCTTTCGTGAGGCGTGAATCCTATGAAAAGCTCAAACCTCGAAGTGAGAGGTGTATTTTCATCGGCTACCCACAAAGATCTTTTGGCTACCTCTTCTACAGACCTAGTGATAATGTGGTCTTTGTAGCAAGGAGAGAAGTCTTTTGCAAGAGAGAATTCATGAGCCAAGGAAACAGTGGGAGGAAAATTGACCTTGAAGAAATTCAAGAGCAAGTGGTGAAGGAACCTTAAACCCTAGCAATCAACCTAAGGAGGAAACTCTTGTTGATCCGACAGAAGAGTATGTACCTCTGAGGCGTTCCACAAGAGTTAGGAATTCACCTGAGCATTACTATGTTTCCATATTACTGTGGAAGGTGATACACTTATCAGTGATAGCACACTGGTTGGTCTAGATGAACCTAATAGATACATAGAAGCCATGGCTGGCTCTGAGGCTGTTAAATGGAAAGAGGCTATGGACAACGAGATACAGTCCATGTATGACAATCAAGTTTGGAACTTGGTTGACAATGTACCAGGTCGTAAAACAGTTGGGTGTAAATGGATCTTCTAGAAGAAGACCGGCATGGATGGTAATGTACACACTTATAAGGCATGACTGGTTGCAAAGGGATTTTATCAAACTCCGGGAGTTGATTATGATGAGACCTTTTCATCAGTAGCAAAGATTAAGTCTATTAGGGTTATGTTAGCCGTTACTGCATTTCATGATTATGAAATATGGCAAATGGATGTCAAAACCTCTTTCCTTAATGGAAAGTTGGCTGGGGATGTTTACATGAGTCAGCCATAGGGTTTTGTCAGTATAGAGTACCCTAATAGAGTGTGTAAGCTTGAGAAATCTATCTATGGATTAAAGCAAGCACCTCACAGATGGAACCTTTGCTTCGATAAGAAGGTTAAAGAGTTTGGCTTTTCGAGGAGTGAATATGAATCTTATGTATATGTCAAGGTTAGTGTGAGTATAGTCAGCTTTTTGGTATTGTATGTGGATGACATACTACTCATAGGAAATGACATCCCAACTTTGCAGGAAGTAAAGTCCTGGCTTGGGAAGTGTTTCGCTATTAAGGACCTTGGAGAAGCTGCCTATATCCTAGGGATAAGGATTTTGAGAGACAGGAGTAAAGACTAATTGGACTTAGTCAGAGCACCTATATGGATAAAGTCTTGAAAAGATTCAACATGTAGAACTCCAAGAAAGGTGAGTTACCGATCCAAAGTAACACCAGACTGAGTAAGACTCAGAGCCCGAGTATAGAGGCTGAGATAGCAGAGATGAGTCGAGTTATGTATGCTTCCGTTGTAGGCTCGATAATGTATGCTATGACTTGTACTCATCCTGATGTGGCCTTTGCACTAAGCATGGTCAGCAGATATCAGGGGAATCCTGGAAAGGATCACTGGACTATGGTAAAGAACATTCTCAAGTACCTACGGAGGACTAATGACTGGGTCCTTACCCTCGGTGGGAGTGATGACTTGAGAGTAGTAGGGTATAGTGATGCTAGCTTCTAGACTGATAGGGATAATTTCCGCTCTCAGTCAAGCTAGGTCTTTACCTTAAACGGATGAGCAATAACTTGGAAAAGTTCCCAGCAGGAGACAGTGGTTGATTTAACTTGCGAATCAGAGTATATAGTGGCATGCGAGACAACAAAGGGGCTATATGGCTAAAGAACTTCATCGGAGACCTTGGAGTTGTACCAACTATAAAGGAGCCTATGGAGATTTTCTGTGACAGCAATAGTGTTGTTGCCTTAACAAAGGAACCAAGAGATCATGGTAGATCCAGACACATTGACAGAAAATATCATTTCATCAGACACCGAATAGAAGAAGGACTCCTCGTGGAAAAGAGGGTATCATCGGATGAGAACCCGACAGATCCCCTCACGAAAGGACTGGGTAAGGTTAAGCATCTCCAGCATGCGAGGCGCATAGGGCTGAAGGTTGATATTAGTTTTAGTAGTTAGATAGCTTTGAAATGTGTAAAGTGTAATTGAGATTTGATGATGAATAAAAGTTGTGTTTATTTATGAGTAAAGTATTGCTATCTTTTTGTCAATTGTTTACTATCATTTCATTTTGCATGTTTTGACTTCCAGAATAATTATGTTATGGTATATCATATTATTCAAATTCTCCACAATCGGTCATTTGTCGGAAGTAGATATGAATCAAGACTGTCATGTAGTTGGTTGTAGATGTCTAAGATGTTGGAAATTGCAAAGTGTTTCTACAACACTCATGAGTGATCATAAGTTCTGAGTATTGGATTCAACCCACGCTCACTGGTATCACTTCATGGAATTTATCGCTAGTGATCGTGAGACGGTAATATCATATAAGTCTTCAAACCTAGAGATATGACTTGTTGCCTATGAGTTGGTTATACACTGATTGTACGAAAATGCATTGGTAACTCGATGTTATAAAACGTGTCTTTGTGTATAATTCAAAAAGTAGTAGAACAAGCATATGAGTGGAAGTTTATCTGTTCCTTCTTGGATTAGAAGCGATATTTGGGCCCCTCGATGATTTTGTGTTGACCCATGTACCGGGCCCGGTCATAACTAAGTTGATGTGTTCAATTAAGTTCTATGTCAAACAAATCGGAAATCGAGAAACAAACTGTTGGACAATAAGTAAGACATTGTTCCATGTATTTGTCCGGCTAATATCTGGAATAGAGGATTATATGATCCCTTATCTAAAATGGTGCTTCATAGTTCAACAGAGTTTTAAGAGCTACGATTGTCGATTGGTTCCTAAAGTCATAATTGCAACTATAGTTATTAGACTTATCCAAGTGGGAGACTGTTGGATAAGGTGTTTAAGTCCATAACTATATTTGAGATGTACTTGACACGACCCGGCATGGTCCATTTGGGTTGCACTTCACCCGAACAATTTATATGGATAATAAGTTATGATTTATTAATATATTATAAGTTCTAATATATTACTAAGAAAACATATTATTTAATTAGTATTGATCTAAAATTAATTTAGAATTAATTTAGTGATCAAAAGTGTGACTAATTAAATATTGGACTCTTGTATTTATATGTGTGGGCTAAGTGCTTATTTAGAATGGGCTAGGCTTGCGTGGTAAGTCCATGGATAGTCCATGGAGCTTTAACCCATGGCTCTCATGGAAATTAAAGGTCATGGGTATTAGGGTTTACATGGATGTAACCCTAATCCACCACACTATATAAAGGAGTCCTTGGCACTTGAAATAAAACTAGTTTTTGTGTGAAAACTAAGAGTGCCGATTTCAAGAAGAGTGTTACTATTCTCTCAAGTTTCCAAGGTTTGTGGTGATTTGTGACTTCCATTTGAGGCATCCACATTATTGGTGCTAGGCTCTCAAACTCCAAGCAATCAACCACTACTAAAAGGTTTGTAACTCTACTAGCTTATTATGTTTTAAAAGTTCCCCATGCCATGCTAGTTAGGTTAAGAACCTTGGAAAACAAATTTGCATGTATCATAGTAAAACGTAGATCCAACGTTTCTAGGGTTGCATGTACACCATAGGAGTGTTAGAATGCTCAAAACCCTACAAGTTTCACCTTGGAATGATTAGCCGATTTTGGAAAGCTAGGGGTTCAATTTATACCGTGGAATCCTTAGGGTTTCATACATAAAACCCTAATTTTACTTAGCCTTTAAGTATTCCAATAATCCATATGATAGGGCTTTTGGACTAACTCTTCATGGACTCTCACATAGATTTAGTCTATCACTAATCAACATGGATCATTAGCTCAAACTATAAGTATTGCCTATTTACCTAATGAGTCCTTATAAATTTAATCAGTCTCTTTTGATCACTAAATTAATTCCAAATTAATTATTGATCAATACCAATTAAATAATATGATTTCTCAATTAATATATTATTCATATAATGTATTAATAAATCACAAATAACCTCTTTCTCAAATATCCATCATATCAAATTGCTCCGGTGAAGGTAACCAAAAAGGACAATGTTATTATCGGGTCAAGTACATACCAATTATATTTATGAGCTTAGACACCTAATCCAACACAAGGTTGTATCTTGTTAATCTTAGACCTGAGATATATATTTGGGACTTGAAGTGTAGGGATTGTTGTGTTTAGACATGGTTTAACGTTGTTTCGTAAAAAGCCGTCATAAAGGCCATCGTTGCGTATGAGATGAACTGCATTGATAGGCATATGTAGTCAAGATGATCTTTATATTCTTAGATCTGGGATACATATTTGGGACTTGAGGTGTAGAAATGGTTGTGATTTAACATGGTTTAACGTTGTTTCGTAAAAGGCAGTCATACGGGCCATCGTTGGGTGATGTGCACAAAAGTACCCACTAATTTTAATATTTATAACCTAACAAAATTAGACTATCTATGCACTTATAGGCAGTGTACCTAGTCAGTTTATAGTATAACTTAGGTAAGTCGGGTGTCGATCACAGGGAACGGTTGATTAATTTAATATATTTAATTATAGGTTATAGGTCACACGAAAATAATAAAGAAAATATCGAACTAACAATTAATTAACTACTCTTGATAAACTAACAGGAAAACAAATCTCTTCAGGTACTTTGGTTTAGACAAATTACACCTTAAAAACATAGACAATTGCATATATAAATTCATTTATTCATATTCACCGATTCCTAAAATGATTAGATTCGCGTTCACTATAACTAATCCTTTAGCAAACAAGTCAACTCAAACAGTGATCAGTTGATTAAACTAACATGTTTCCTAGTGTTCAGTTCGTATCAAGCAAGACTTGTACATATAGTTAATCAATTTCGACATTTTAATTAACCTCTTGTTGATGGTCATCAAACAAGGCTCACACATTAACTTACTTATTCTCAAATTAATTCTAGTTTCACATTCGTTATTTCTAGTCTTATAATCTCGATGGTCATCAAAAATATAAGAGACAAGCAAATCAAGCAGATGTTCATACAACTTAATTCACTTAACAATTAACAGAAAATAATCATCATTAACACATGAGGATCTTTTAACAAGCTTGGCAAGATAAATTAAACACAAATAAACTATTTAATATAGCAATTAGTCTAATAATCAAAGCTTCATTCAATCATAAACATAAAGTAAAAGGTTCTTACACCTAAATCAGAAACTAAATACAGAAAAGTACCACAATGGAATGCTAAACATGGTCACGTTAGCAATCCATATGATTACCGACATGTATCCGCTCTCCAATCCTTCCGATCTCTGCTCCCGTTAGCTTAACGGCCTTCCGGCCACCTTCTAGACCCTCAAAACGGCTTAACAGAAGTTAATTGTCGACTAAATTAGGTTAGAAGTCGAATCCCCCTCCTGGTTAGCTGAAAATCGACTTTTATAATCTTTGTGGCCGACCTAAGTACGCTGGGCGTACTTAGGATTACGCGCTACGTACATAGGATTACTACGCGATCAAGTCTATCCGGTGCAAGCGTGTATGCGGCGCGTACCATTAATTTACGCGGAGCGTAACCGCTTTGGTCATTACGCGGGGCGTAATGCGACTGTACACGGGGCGTAATCCACTTCTTCATCATATTTAATTTCTTTTAGCACCTAAGTCCGGTTTCCGCTTCAGTCTTTTCTTTTGTGCTTTATTGACAACGAATAGCTGCAAAACATAATTTAAAGCATTATGAGTACTTTTTAGTTCTAAAATAGAATAAATAAGGCCAAAATATTAAGACAAAGTGCATAAATATATATATATATATATATATATATATATATACACATATCATTGGGTATGACATGAACTACATTGATGGGCGTATGTAGTCAAGATGGTATTTGTCCCTCTTATTCGTTGAGAATATGAAATATAAGGCCTTAGTTAAATTTGAACACTAAATGAGATCGATCGCGATCCATATCTCATGTTCGACATGATGTCTAAGACAAAGGAATAATTGATGCCACACCTTTATTAACAATTGCAACTTAGAGCTCCTGGAATTGGTTGTTGATGAGATGGCACCCTTCATATGTTGTTAGGGTTGTAGCCCATTGCTAGACGTCAACTACTATCTATGTCAGTATATAATGAATCTTGTGCAAGTTGGAGATTGTTGGATCTATATGCCCAAGAATCATTATGGAGTGATATTGCTAATAATATATGATCCTATAGGGTCACACCTTTATCAAGTTGACACATTTTGTATACTTATTATTAATATGATTATTAATTAATAATATCATTTCTTGTATTTTAATTAGGGAATAATTATTGTTTTGTGAAAATAATAATTATAAGAGAGTATTACTAGTTATTATTTCATATGGTATGAATTAATAAGTCATGCACAATAGTGTGGATTGGTTGGATTCTTTTGTCTTTTACCTAAAGACAAAATTTATCATTTAAAAACTTGGAGCTTATAAAAAATGAATCTTACTTTTTAAAAGCAGAATGATGGTGTAGGAGGTTGCTTTTTCAACCTTCCACCTTTTGTTTCCCATGATTCTAAAGACTACCATTACTTTAGATTATTTTAATGTTTAGGCCTTACTTTTCATGGGCTATATAAGAGATGCATGAGGCTTGCATTTTTGCAAGAGTAAAACACTTCTTTCTTCCCTTCTTTCTCTCTAAATCTGTGAGCATGAAGAAGCTCTTTTCTGTTGAAGTTTGGTGCTTTGCTTTGGTGATTAGAAGACCTCTTGAGTTGTTCCCTTTAGTGCTTAATTGAGTTAATCACTTAAAGGCTTTAGACACTTAATAATACAAGAAGGAACTAGCATTCCAAGTGCATTACTCTTGATGGTGGATACTTGTAGAGAAGATCATACACTTTGATCTTTTGTTATCTTCATTAACACCCCAAAACCAAGTGGGTTCTAAGGCTTCAAAGGTTATCTCTAAAACATACTATGGTTCATTTGATTTCATTTTAACCTCTATAAATGGATCCATGATGGTTCGGTTTTGTTATGAACTAAAAATAAACTTGTTATTTTTAAAGTCTTCTGTAGCCGGTTTTTGTGAAAAACAAACCTTTTATTTCGTATCAAAACCCAACAACTAATACCATCAACCATAGCAATATCAACATACGGATCTGAAAAGAGACATAACATAAAGGGACTTCAATTAAGTCATCTTGGATCATATTAGAAAGCAACAATGAATTGGTGAACTTGACTTTGTATCTATTATAAATTTTATCCTTAAATCTTTAAAAGACTTAGGTTAGGCTTGTCTGTAAAAATCAAGGTTCTAAATGGCGTGAGGCGTGGCGTGGCGGCAAGGCCAAGCCTCAAGCTTAACGAGCCATGGCGTTTTTCAAGGCGTGATATAAGGCGGCGATTTTGTATTAATTTAAAATTATATTACCACATAAATATAAATTTATATTAAATATAACTACTTTTTAGAAGTGTTAGATCAATAACTAATAACAAAAAGTTAACAAAAACCACAATATTTGTATCTCCGATTTGAAAAGACATAACAAAGAGCAAAAAACTGTTTCTCAAACCAAAAAACACGCGCCATAACACGCCATAACGCGCCATATCACGCATTGACACGCGCCACGCCTAACAGAAACATTATGAAGCTTTTCGTAACGGCGAAGCCACACCTCACGCCATGGCGCGCCTTTTAGAACATTGGTAAAAATACATCAAATACTACTTCAATATGCCACCTTTAAAGCCTGAAGAGAAGTTCTCTAATTGTGCATACAAAGATAGAAACACTAAAAATACTAAAAAAAAATCATGTACCTATATAATCAAGAAGAGCCAAATTAGAAGGAACACCAGTCCCTCAAAAATTAACAAATAGTACAGTGATACACATCTTGACAAATAGTATGCAGAGATTATGGAATTGAGACTAAATAAGAAAAAGGAATGAAAAAATTGAGGGTAATGAAGAAAACATAAATGTTGCTTAATGAACTCAAATCAAGAACCAAAACTCTCCCGCAGCTTCTACACCTCCCCCCCCTCCTCCAGGGACTTAGGGATGTCCATACCTTCAAGATGAAAAAAATGAAAATCCTGGTTGTTGCTAAATTTTATATATTATGAATCATTGGTTCATGAAACAAAGGGAAGAAGAGGAAGTAAAGTAGGAGGCCTACCTAATACCACCAAGCAAACACCCTGGATTAGAGGAAGAATGCGACGTTAATATAAATGAATAGGATAAGATTATAGAAATTTACCAATTATCAGTAAAAAATTGAAAGGAAGCGTGAGTTAAAGTTGACTCTCGGGAAAGGAATCGACCATCCAGACTTCATAGGATTCATCATCAGGTGATGCGTCTTCAACATGTCAAAAACGAAGATCATAAGTATGATTCTAGAGAACGCATTGTTACACAAACTACCATAAATGACCTTCTGTAATGTAACACTCAGTTTCGGGGTTATGACCCAATATTCAGTGGTCATGAGGCTTAGGGCCTCGGTAAAGGAAGAATTTGGCCCTTCTCGGGTGTGTATAATATGGTTTAAGTAATCCAAGGGTTCGATTGTGTCTTTAGAGGTCAAGGGTATAATCATAATTTGATAACTCGGTTCTTTATGAATTTTGGGTTTTTGTTTGGGTAATTTTGAGGCCATGGTGAGTTGTTAGAAGCGTATGGCTTTTGTCTACCTTTCTGTGGATATAAAGAACGTTGAAAACAGAGTTGAAACGAAGAAGTTATGGCCGTTTGAAGTTGGAGTGGTTCGGGTGAGTGATCGTTGACTTGTTGACCAAGCTCATTTAAGGATCACGACGTTGGAAACTTTATGGATCAAGGTGGTACCTTAAGCCTTATAAGTCCTAGATCTATATTTTGGTCATGGTTTTGGACTCCAAGCTTGAGTCTTGGCCCTTTTGCCTTCATTCTGACCTAAGATGGTGTTTGAGTCATGCATTGGATATTCATGACTGAAAAGCTTCAATTTTTATGGTACTTGGGGTCAAGGAAGACCCTCTAGACTGTCCCATGTTAAGGCTTAATGGATTAGGAGCTTAATGCTCCTTTTCGGTCAGATTTGGCCTCGCGACATAAGGAATAAGACCTCATGACGTGAGAGCGTGTTCGAGGAAGTTTTTGGGCAAAAGTCACGACCTCACGACGTGAGCATAAGGTGCTCACGACGTGAGCATATCCTGTGCAAGTTTTGGGCTCTTTGATTGTTGGCTAGCTTGGTCTTAGACTTATCGTTTGGTTTGGGCTCATAATGGACTAAGGATTTTGGAGTAATGGACTTCTAGTTGAGCTTTTTTTTCTAGGCTTGCCCTAATGGACCTTGGATGGTGAATTAGGCCTTAGTGGGCCCAATGGAGTTGGGCCTTGTTTAAGCCTAATGGGTTTGGGCCCAATAGGCTTGGGACTTTGGGTCATCTAAGATTTATTATTGGACAAGGAATTGTTGGGCTTTAAGATAAGGTCCATATGGGGTTGGGCCTAATTTAGAAAATTAGGCCATTAGTGGGCTTTTATGAATCTTGTAGTTTGGGCTTGGACCTTAGTTGTGAGTCTAGTTGGGGCAGGGTTAAAATGGTCATTTTACCCCAAGTATGGATTATAGATTATAGTTTGGAACCCAATTGCTAATTGGGTGTTGTTTTGGTATGGATAGCTCGGAAGATCATCAGGGCAGCAGCTAGGAATTTCTTGTAGTGAGCTTCAGCATTTGAGGTGAGTCTCCTCACTATTCTATGGGTCAAAGGCACCAATGTCGATCCATTTGGTTTATGTATTGTAGGAATACCTGAGGGTAACCATTGGCAGTTTGTATGAAAGACCAGGAGGCGGCTTCTGGCAAACTGTATGCAAGACCAGAGTCTGAACTTTGGCCATTAATGAGTTAGTAACGGTAGATTGTATGCTAGTTGTTTTTGTGATGCTTCCATGGAAGACCAGGAGGTGGCTCCTGGCACTTGTCCGTAAGACCCAGGGTTTTGGCCCCCAACCTGGCAAGAAAGACCACGAGGTGGCTTGTGGTATAATGACAAGACTATGGTTGGCACATAGCACTTTTATTGATTGGTTGGATATGTATGACATGTGTGACTCGTTGGATATGTATGACATGTGTGACTCGTTGGATATGTTTGGTATGTGGTATTTGGGGAACTCACTAAGCTTCATGCTTACAGTTTGTGATTTATGATTTAAGGTACTTCTGTTTCGAAAGGGAATGGTCCGGCTTGATCGCAGCGCATAGACCCGTGTTTTCTGCAATATGTGATCTTTGGGAATGAACACTGATAATTGTTTTATTTTGAAATGCTTTTAGATGTTTGGATAAGTTACAATAGTGTTTTGGTTATTATAAAAATGAAATTGTTATGCTTGATTTTTGGGATGTTACATGTAAACAAAAAACTTAGGGCAAGAAGATTAACAGAAACACACGGTACACAAAGAACTCTATTGGATTTATATAGAAGCCACTTCTCAGTTTCAAGGAGTCATCAGGAGAATGAAAGGTCTAACGATTGAAGCAATTAGGCTGAAATTGAACTCTTGTATAGATGGGAACCACAAGAAGTTAGAGAACGTAGGAGAAGGAGGAGCAAGGGGTTAGGGGAACATGAGGCGTAAAAGGAGGAGGACGTGAGGGGTGGGATGTCACTTGAAAACGTCTGATGAGGTGATGGTTAACTGTAAGTAGAGACGAATGTAGATTGTAAGGAACGTGGGGGAGAAGATGAAACTACCTAGAAACGGTAAATACTGAGTTATTGCGGCCATGATTACATTTGAGGAAAATCGGAGGGCTGAAAATCATGAAACGGTTATCTACTCCCCGACGTTAGTAATATTAATAATTTCTCATTTACTTGATATTGAGTAATTAACCGGATTGAAAGCATCGAACAAAATATGTCCTCGTGTCATTTTGCCGACTATGATATGGATGCTTTTGTGGTACCAAAATAGTTTTATTTTCAAATAATGGTAGAAATTTTGTTGTAACTGCCAAAAAGTTTTTGGCTTAGTGATATAAGATGTTTAAAATGTCTGTCCCTTCAAACATTAAAGATCAATTCTCATATAACCGTAAAAAAATTTAATTGTACTACTTATTGGAAGTCAAGGCTTTATGTTTTTGTGTTTAATAGTTAAAAAGAAAAGTGTTTGATGTCGTGCAAATTGCAATTTACTACCTCTTCATTAGTTTTGGTTCTAATAACCTTTTGATTGATTGTAAGAAAATCATGTGTATTAACCCCAATAGAAAATGCATTTTCCCTCCATATATATTTTCAATAAATTCATTCAAAAATACTATCGCACCTAGTATCATGCTTATTTAATATTTTTATTTGATATTTTTAATGCTATAATTAATCTGTTAATAGTTCAAACTTACAAGCCTGTTTATATAATTTTTGATAAATAATAAAAGGATATTAAACGAAGTACAGCATCTATTTTTTTTTCTTTTTGTGTTATCAAAATTAAGTCGCGCCTTATAACTCTTGGCGAGTACCATGACAAGAAAAAGTTTAAAACTAGTTTTCATTTTTAATTTTAATTTTATTTTTTTTTAGACCGGCGTTAAAAGTAGCTTTGACTATGCAATATATTTTTATAGTCAAGTCGTACAAGTTATCCATAGTTCTACCAACATATATATATATATATATATATATATATATATATATATATATATATATATATATATATATATATATATATATATATGGGAAAATGACTTAGGAGGGTAACTACCTCTTATCCGTGTTCATATATTGGCAACTTCTTCTTTTTTGTACATAATAAAGCAACTAACTTGTTTTAACTGTTTAAATTACACCAATATTACCGGCTAATACCTGTTTAAACCTGTAACTCAAAGGGAAAATGACTTAGGAGGGTAACTACCTCTTATCCGTGTTCACATATTGACAACTTCTTATTTTTTGTACATAAGAAAGCAACTAACTTGTTTTAACTATGTAACATCCCAAAAATCATGACCAAAAATTTCGTTTTTAATTTAATACTAAAACCATAATTGTCAAACCATTAATTTAATACTCCGGCATCGGGCCCCACCCGGCATCAGGCCCCAACTGGCATCGAGCCCCGCTCGGTATACAGATTTGTCTCTCTTAGGCCCCGCTTGTCTTCAGGCCCCGTCCGCTAAACACATACAATCATATAACATGATAACACATAAAGAAACATACTCTACTGTATCCCTGTCCTAAGAAATACTCTGCTAATAATTAGATACGGAACTCCGTCCGTACTCAGCTAGTTCCAGTCAAGGCTTCAGCAGTGCAAGGTGAGTCTCCTCACTATGTAAATGGGTCTAAGACCACAATGCCAGCCCTGTAGTCTATGAGTAGGAAGACCCGGGGGTTAGCCCTAGGCATTCTACGCTAGTATGTTATTCTGGACCAAGGTCTGATGTCGGGCGGGTGCCCGAGGAATGTTTGCATGTTAGATTATACTTGTTGTCTGTGTGATACTTGTATGTGCCTAGTAAAGAGGTGAGTGTGGGCGAGGTCCCGAATCTCATCACTAGCTGAGTACGGACGATGTTCCGTATCTCATTATTAGCATAATATGTTTCTTAGCACAGGGATACAATAGAGTATGTTTCTTTATGTGTTAGCATGTTATATGATTGTATGTGTTTAGCAGGCGGGGCCTGGAGACAGGCGGGGCATAAGAGAAACAAATCTGTATACCGAGCGCGGCTCGATGCCAGGTGGGGCTTGATGTCGGGCGGGGCCCGATGCCGGAGTATTAAATTAATGGTTTGACAATTATGGTTTTAGTATTAAATTAAAAATGATTTTTGGGATGTCACACAGTTAAAACAAGTTAGTTGCTTTCTTATGTACAAAAAATAAGAAGTTGCCAATATGTGAACACGGATAAGAGGTAGTTACCCTTCTAAGTCATTTTCCCTTTGATTTGCCAGTTAAAACAGGTATTAGCCGGTAATATTAGTGTAATTTAAACAGTTAAAACAAGTTAGTTGCTTTATTATGTACAAAAAAGAAGAAGTTGCTAATATGTGAACACGAATAAGAGGTAGTTACCCTCCTAAGTCATTTTCCCTATATATATATATATATATATATATATATATATATATATATATATATATATATATATATATATATATATATATATATAGGTTTAGGTTCTATGGAAAACAGAAAAACCCTATATATATATATATATATATATATATATATATATATATATATATATAGGTTTAGGTTCTATGGAAAACAGAAAAACCCTAAACATCATAAAAATACATAAAAAAATATTTAGTGATCACAAATTTTTTTTAAAAAGAATCGCAGGTTTTTGTTAAAACTCACTGAAAAAAAAATTCAATTTTTTTTTTGTAAAAAAAAATTCAAAAGTTTTTTCACCGATTTTGTATAAAAAACTACGATTTTTTCAAAAAAAAGTTTTGTGATCTCTAAGTTTTTTTTTATGCATTTTTATGATTTTTAGAGTTTTTTTGTTTTCCAAATAACCCTTCCACATATATATATATATATATATATATATATATATATATATATATATATATAGGTTCAGATTCATTTGAGACAATGCTAATTTTATGAGACCGTGAGACCAAATCTAAAAATAATTTAAAAATGCAAAATAAAAGGAAAAATCCAAAAATTCTTTTTTTAATTATTATTTTCGGAGCTTTAATTACCTAAAACAAATAAAATAAAATAAAATAAAAATTACCGTTTTTTTTTTTGAAAAATACGTGAAATATTCTAATAGAATATTGCACTGTAAATATTTTAATATGATTTTTAGAATGTTAGAATATTCTACTAGATTTGCGAGATATGTAGAATATTCTAATATTGTACTAGAATATATAAAAAAATGTATATTATTTATTTATTTTCTTATTTTTTTGGTATTTTTTTATTTTTTTGGGAAATATAAATTCCGAAAATAATATTTGAAAAAAAATCGAAAAATTTCAATTATTTTGCATTTTAAAAATGTTTTTTTATCTACTAAATGAGTGGCTAAGATTGCGTCTCACGGTCTCACAAAATTAGGCCGTCTCAAATGAACTTAACTATATATATATATATATATATATATATATATATATATATATATATATATATATATATATATATATATATATCAAGGTTGTAAAAATCGTTTGACGTTAGCTAGTCGGTGGACTGGGGTTAAGAGATTAATCGGCTAGGCGGAGATTAATCGGGGGATTAATCGGAGACCATTAATTGCTAATTTGTTGAATTTTTAAACATTAAATATGACTAATATCATATAAAAGTTCATAAATATCACTAATATCATAACAAAATAGGTTAATATGATTAATAAAAGACTAATAATACCTTAAATAGTTTATATTGAGATATAACTTCTTCAAAGTGTTAAAATTTTATCGGGTTCTACTGTTTCACTCATTGTGTATGCAGGGATTAATCGCTCGACGCCCTCTAATCGGTCAGGTAGCACCTAGAGATTAATCGGAGATTAATCGGGACCTAGTCGGGATTTTTACAACACTGATATATATTTATATTTTTAGATTAGCCACTTTTTAGATTGAACTTACTTGTTCTTCGTCTTCATTTTTCGATTTGATGAGATCTTTATCTCATTTGAATCGGATATAGAGGAATTAATTATCAAGATTCTTTTCTTTATATAATTCGTTAGCAATTACACGTATTTTTTCCATTTATTGTGAAGTTTCGCATCTGTATTGCAGTTTTCTTTTTCGTATTCAGTTTCCATTTTGATCAGATCTTTATCTCGTTTGAATTGGATATATCGAAGATCATTATCAAGATTAATGCTTTATATAATTCGTTAAGAATTACGCGTATTCTTTCCATTTATCGTGAACTTTCGTATTTGTATTGCAATTGTTTCATCGGATTTTAATTCTGTAGTTTGTGATCTCTATTTCAATTTTATCATCTGATCGGAGTTGATTTAATTTTCAATCAGATTGTTTTTATGCTCTAAAGTAAGAGAGATTGCTTAATTGATCAGGTTTTCATATGATCTTTATTGCAATTGCATCATCTGATCCGAGTTGATTTAATTTTATTTCAGATCCTTTGTACGCTGAGGTGAGATATATTTAAAATTAATCACGTTTTCAAATTTACGACTTTTTGTGTTTTTTGTGTTAATTTTGTTATCGTTCAGTTTCTATTTTATTTTATCATGATTTTCATCAATATTAAGATTGTTTTTGTTGTTTTGTACAAATCAATTGGTTTATTATGTCAAATTCGAGTATTGATGGTGATTTGTATTCTTTGATGTGTGAGAGTGAAGAAGAAGACGTTGAGAACTCATTTTTTGAAGGTATCACTTATTGAATTATTATGTTGTTTTTAATTTTGTTGATTATCATATATTTACATATGAATATGTTAATCCGAATAAATTGTTGTCTTATTCATATATGAATAAACGTGTGATAATTGTAATTCCGAATTTATTATTATTTTCGTTTTATTCATATATGAATAAGTTTTGTTTTATTTTATATTTTTTGAATCATATGAATTTTATTATTATTTCCGAATTTATTATTATTTTCGTTTTATTCATATATGAATAAGTTCTGTTTTATTTTATATTTTTTGAATCATATGAATTTTATGTATTCATATATGAATGTTTTATTAATCCATTAATAAACATTATTTTTTTATTCATATGAATTTCATTTATTCATATATGATTGTTTTATTCATGCATTAGTAAGATTGATTTAGATTTATATTTTTTTTATCAGGTGAATCTTCGAGTTCAGTAAATAATGCGCAATGTTGTAGTAATGTAATTGGAGAACATGTCTATAAGCTAGATGTACCTGTTCAATTTTTTCCATTTAAATGTTTAATCTTCAAATCATTAGAGTTAACCATCAAAATGTATTTTGAGTATGCTGAAATTGGTGGTTTTGATGTGAGACTGAACACACAGTGAAGGTTTGATAACAAGATTATAAAGAAAAAACATGTTATATGTAATCGTGGTGGCAAACAGAAAAAGAAATCTTGTGACACATTGGATACAAGTGGTGTTAGGAGGAAACAAAATTCAAATTCAAGAGTTAATGGTTCTCAAGCAAAGATTATATTCAATCTTTGTATGGAACTCCAGATTATAAAGATTTCTAGTTTGATGAACTTCACAACCATCCACTTGAGAAGAGAAGTGATTTAAAAAAGCGAGACAAATATCATATTCAGAAAAAGAGTTTATAGTTCGTCCTTCCACATCAAAAATAGGTCCAACTATAGCTCATAAGTAGAAGGCAAGTCTGAGAGGTGGGTATGAGTTTGTAAAGCCCAAAGTAGTTGACTATAAAAATTTAAGGAGAGATATCAACAGGGTTATAGGTTATAAAGATGCCAAAATAATAGTAAACACAATGAATGACCGTTGAGCTCACTATCAAAATAACTCATTTGAGTTTAATTGTCAAGATGATGTTTTGGACTCTATGTTTTGGGCTGGTGAAATAGAGAAGACATATTATGCTGAATTTGGTGATGTTATCTCGTTTGATGCGACTTTCTGAACAAATAAGTAAGTTATTTTATCTACTTTTTTTTATAGCTTATTCATATTCATATATGAATATTTCAACTTTATGTTTAATGTTCTATTTTTAATATTGAAATTATTTTAATAATATAATGTAACTGTATTCGTACATGAATATTTTTATATTCACTTATGAATGCATCAAAAATTGACTTTAATGAACATTTGTTTTTGTGTGTTATAGGTACCGATTGTTTTTTGTTCCCTTTACTGCTATTGACATTATAAAAAAATCAGTTATTGTTGGAGCAGGGTTGCTAAGCAATGAAAACATTGAGTCCTACTCTTGGTTGCTTAACGCGTTTCTTAAAACTCGTGTGGAAGAACCAACACTTGTTTTAACTGATCAAGATGTTGCAATAAAACAAGCTATTGAGAATGTGTTTCCTAATTCAAAGCACATATTATATATGTCTCATTTAGTGAAGAAGGTTAAAAACAATGTATTATTTTAATATATTTCAAATATGTTACATAGTATTTAGTTATTCATAGATGAATATAGTAATTTTTTCAAATATTAGTATATTCATTTATGAATATTTATTATTATTTTACTTATTAATGTTGATTCACTTATGAATAAATATAGAAGTTTATTTTATTTTTGTTTATTTTATTTTTGTTTTAACACAGAATTAGATGATTTATTTACAAACACAGACTTTAGAAAAAGATTCTCGAAGCTTGTTTGGGACATTAATATGAAACCTGATGTCTCTGAGGTGAAGTAGGGTTGGCTTATGAAGGAATTCAATCTTGAAGATGCGAGATGGTTTAAAGACATGTTTACAAAACGTGATTCATGGATACCTGGATATTTTAACGATATTCCAATGTGTGGGTTGATGAAGACTACGTCGAGGTGAGAGAGTATGAATTCATTCTTTAATACCTACAAAGAAAGTGGTAATTTACTTTTGAATTTCAAGATGAATTACGACACTGACATTCAAAAGCAAAGGAATACTCAATGAGAGCTTGATAAGGAAACAAAGAAAGCATCATATAAAATGGAAACACCTCAAGAAATAGAACCACAAGCATCTAAAGTTTATACAAGTACATTATTTTTTGAGGTGCAAAAAGAAGTATATAAAGCAAGTTTTTTCTGTACATACTCGTATGTTGGTACTGAAGATGGGTGGGAAGTTTACATTGTGCAACACAACAACAATAAAAGAAAATTTAAAAATGAATTTAAGGTAATTTAATAGTTTTTTATGAATAATGTAATGTTTATATATGAATAAGAGAATATTCATATATGAATATTCTGATCATTTTAAAATTAAAACATGTTCATATATGAATTTAATATCTTATATGAATATTTACAATGTTATTATTCATATATGAATATTTATTTATGATTATTCATATATGAATATGAATTATTGTATATCACTAGAATGTAATATTCGTATATGAATACTTCTATATCATTGTTCATATATGAGTATTCGTATATGAATATGAGTATTTATATATGAATTAAAATGTGCAAATTTTGTTTAAATTGTTTTTTCATTTTTTTTATTATGTTTTCGTTTCAGGTTGAAATAAAAGCTGAAGAGAAAGAAATAAATTGCAGTCGTGAACATTTCAAGCGTATGAGTGTTTTATGCAGACATGCTTTTACAATAATGATGAGATGTGGTGTTAAAGAAATTCCTGAAAGTTACATTCTGAAAAGATGGAGAAAGGATGTGATATTAAGAAATTATCGTTTTAGTTCTCATCAATCTGATTCTGGGTCGTGAGAATGTGAAGCTAGTCAATTATTCATATTATAGTTTTGAATAATGTCTAAATATTGTAAGAGATGACAAAAAGAAATTGGCTTTGTTTGCTAAGAAACAACAGATGTTGTTGAAGGAATTGAGAGTGATTATACATCTGGTGGATTGAAAAGCAAGACGGATGGTGAAGTTGTATGCAAGCTTATGGGTGTTTCTATTCCTATTCCAAAAGATATTAATATTCATGTTCCTCAAGCTCAAAGAAATAAAGGTTCTGGAATCAAGAAAAGAATTCCAAGTGCAGGTGAAGCAACATATAAAAATTCTAAAAAAGAACATAAAATGTGCTCATGATGTGGAAAACGAGCTCCTCACAATTTACGTACATGTCCAGTAAGAATTGCAGCTATTCAATCAACAAAATACATTTAGGGTTTTGTTTTTATGTTTTTTGGTTCTATTTATTTATGAATATATACATATAATAACCATTAAAAATAATATTCATGTATGAATAATATACATTTATATGGATGTGGTAAATTGATATATGAAATACATGTTATTTTAAAATGAATATATCATATTTGTTTTTTAATTTACTAATATATATAAGTTATATGGATATGGTAAATTGATATGTGAAATAAACATATTATTTGTAAATTATTCATAAATGTATACATCATAATTGTATTCATTTATGATTGAAGACGTTATTATTTACATATTAAAGGTAAATGAATATATCATATTGCTATTCATGTATGAATAAACTAAAATAAAATTGAAAACTAGCAGAAATGAATACATGATAAATGAATACAAATATGAATACTCATATTTGTTTATTAATTTACTAATAAATAAGTTATATTCATATCTGAACTTTGTTATACTCACATGTTACTCCTAACTCAATCATAAATGAATACATCATATTTGTATTCATTTATGATTGAAGACGTTATTATTTACATATTAAATTTAATTTAATATATCATATTGGTATTCATTTATGAATAAACATAAATAAACTTTGAAAATATTTGAATATAAAAAACTAACATAAATAAACTTTGAAAATAGATGAATATAAAAAACTAACAGAAATAAGCAAACTTGTTTCTATTACACAATCATCCAACACAAGATAATAAAACTTGTTCATAAGCATTTCACAAATTATTTAAACGATGTTCAATAACACTTAACAAACCATCTAAAACTTGTTTCACATATCCATCTTACATGTCCTCCAAATTCATTCAACTTCATGGTATTTCAAGTCGTTGGGGGTATGGTACTTTCTTTTGAGATGACATTGGCTCTTGGATGGTTTATTTCTTTAAAGTATCTCACAAAAAAAAATTGATCATTAAATAAAATAAAAGTTAGATATGTAATAAATTGGTTCTTATAAGTTGTTGTGAATTAGGTACTTACCAAAGGTTTCAATAGTACTCCATATTTCCCTTCATAATCCCCATCAACTGCACTGTTGTCTAGAATTTCAATTGACGGTTTCTTTAAGTTAAAGATAACCACAAGAATGTGAGCACTTCTAACAACTGGAAATAATACTTGTTTTATGTATATAATGGTAAGTATTTTGTTGATAAAATATATATAAAAGAAAACAAGTTTAATTAACATACCATGTCAATATCTTTTATGTTCAAGATTTTTTTTACCCATCAATGTTGTCATGAAAGTTCTCCTTGAATTTTTCATACTTTCTTTCATCAGATAATGTTGAAGATACATAAGCATTCTATAACCAATATAATTTTAAAGGATTAGTAAGTTGTTAATCATAATGAATACATCATGTTGGTATATTAATCATAAGTATATACTAAAGATATTCATTTTTGATTTTTATATTCATAAATGAATACATCATTTTGTTATAATCATATGTGAATTTCAGTTGCATATACATAATTATCTTAAATGATAGTAAATAAATCTAATATTCATAAATGAATACATCATATTGGTATATTCATTTTTCAATAAAGAAGAAATTAATGTTATAACACAAACTTATAGAAAATTCAACTTACAAGAAAAGTTTGTATGGTGAATTTCCGAAATCCCTTCCCAGTTCTTGGTGGATAAGTAAATCGGCCCAAGTGTCTAAAACTTATACAAAAATCTATGTGTTCGCATATAGACTTTCCATAATTGTTCTTTCTGTTACCTGACCATATTTTTTCTGGACAACCACAACTGATCGGACTATTAGTTTTAATTCTAATCATTGGTGACCCTAGTCAAAATTTAATAAAAAAATTGTTATTGTGTATTAATTATTTTATATATTTTTATAAAATAAAAGTAAGTCAAAATTTACCTATATCAATATTATTCAAAATAGTTTTCATTTCAGGGTCATTCCAGATTTCATCTTTTTGACTATTTAAACTTGAAAATCCAATTCCAAGGACATTATCCACAATGTTGTCAACAACTTTATCCAACATACTTTGATTTGTTTCATTTTTTTGAATAGTCTCTCCATGGTTATTTGTTTCTTCAGTCTCATCATTGTTTTTCTCTTCATCATTCTCATTTACACTGATCTTTCCATCTTTCTCTTTTACTTCAGTTTCACCTTCTTTTTATTGTTATCTCCATCATTCTTATTACTTCATTCTCTGCTTCGTTTGAATCAAGCAAATAATCTACTTCCGGTTGACTTCTATCATTATCATTGTCTTCTTCACAATTTCCTTCTTTATCTTCATTATGTTTTTCATCATTTGTTTTTTGATCCATTACTGGTGTTCATTACTTGGAAATTCAAAAAATGTTGTGCTTTCAGTTGTTTGTTCAACAATTATATTTGTCATATTTTCTTTGAAAATCCTAAAACTTTCCTTTTCAGATAACTTTGTTATTGCATCATTGAGCTTTGAATTCAACTTTTCCTTCATCCTCTCAAAACTATTAAGCATTTTAGATAATTTTGATTCATATGCCTATGTAATAAAAAGAAGTATTAATAGAAATTAATATAATCATATATGATTAACATATTCAAAATAATTACCTCAACAGAATCATCTTCATCTTTATCAGAGTCACTGTCTTCGAGATCTGTATCTCCTTCATGTTGTTCATTAACAAATTCTTCATTTAATTCTCCAAGGCCAAATCTACATATTTCTTGTTCAAATGTCTCTCGATATCTAATATTCTTTGAACTCCAATAACAAATTGTTGGATGTTTACGTGTTACTGTTAAAGCTTCTGGGTGGATTTTATCAGCATAGAACAGTTGCAGATAAATGATAATTAATCGATATTCATAAACGAATTTTTTATATATTCATATATGAATAAGTAATGCAAAGCATTACATGTTAACAAGTAGTATTATCTTTTACTTATTCATATATGAATAAGTAATGTAAAGCATTACATGTGAACAAGTATCTTTTACTTATTCATATATGAATATGTGCTATTCAGTTATGAATAATTAATATTATTAAAAATTGAATATAAATATTTTAATATATTCGGTTATGAATAACTTACCACCAAGAAAGTTGAAGGTCCAACAAAGTAGCTGGTATCTGAGTATGGTATGTATAAGTTATTTGTTCTCACAAGATAGTCCAAAACATAACTGCACCAGTCTATGTTGCTGATACCTATTTTTCTTGAAATATAACTCAAAGGGAACAAGTTGCATCTTCCCATTGATGTTGACTCACAAAATGTGTTGACAAAAAGAACTAAGAAGTTTAATTTGAAATTAAAATCAACTTCTGTGGTACAAACAATAACTTTTTTGATTGCATTAAGTCGGATGATTGCTCCTTCTTTAAACTGTTGCTTCCATTCATCATAACTTGTATCATCTTTAGGCCATTGATCCAGTTGTGTAAGTATGGTTCCACAAGTTGGGATGCCCAACATGTCATGAACAGACTGTGCTATTACTTTTAGTTTCTTTCCTTCAACATCTATGACCATGCTTTCATAATCAAATTTTTGAAGAATATAAAATCCCAGCTTCAGTATTATATCTGTGATTTTCATTTTTAACAGACTTCCAAAACCCATAGATCTTACACATTCTTTTTGTTGTTTGCTCAACCCAAGGAATATAGAGAGAGTAATAACTCTGGTGAACATCTGTTTTTCGTCGAGTAAAATGCCTTTACCACTGGTTTTTTCTTCTCTTTCTTGATTGGTGACACCTTTTTCTTTGCCTTCTTTTATGACGACTACTTTCAAAATCAGAGTGTGAATCATGTAGTTGTCGTTTTTTAGGAGTTTTTTTTGCTGGGCTTTTTTTGCTTTGATGCTTTGTTTTCATTAGTGTTTTTGTTTCTTTTTTTTTTCTCTGGTAAATGAAAACATATAATAATTGAATAAGGTGGAAGTATTCTGTAACAGCCCGGATTCCCAGGTATTATTCATTTATTTATTTTGTTAATTTGTGAGGAGACTCGGCGAGTTGGAGCCTAGACTCGCCGAGTATGATCGCGGATTTGGACGTGGGTTCGCGCCTGGACTCGGTGAGTCCGCGCTGTTTAATGAAACCCTAATTTCCCGGCCTTGAGCCCTATTTAAAGGACCTTAAACCCCTCCATTGCGGCTACCTTGACCTTGAGAGCACCAAAACATCTGAGAGTTCTTGTGAGTGAGATAAGAGGCCATTATTTACCAATTTTGTGTGTGTTTGCAAGAAAGGAAGGGGAAAGTCAATCTAGGAGAGTTGGGGAGCTTGGATCTACTTCCATTTCGGCAGAGGAAGCTACTTGAGGTATCATTCAGAGCTTATTCTCGTGTTTTTGTTGATATGGTCAAATCTAGGGTTTCTTCATGCCTTGTTTGCCTTGTATTTGGAGTGTGAGAGGTCCCATGGGGATATGGTACCTAGATCTGGACCTTAGTAGGTCCAGAGAGTCCCAAATGCCATGCTTTATGTCTTTCCTTTTGAGTTGGAGACTTAGGTTGCCATTTTAGAGGTCATTTCTTCAAAAGAAGCCTTGTAGGTGTTGCATGGTAGCCAAGACTGTGACTTTACGTGATGAATGTGCTTGGGAGGGCCAGATCTATGAGTTTTTGGAGCTGATCTGACCTTAGAAGCGAGATTGAGTTGATGCATGGCATGGACTCGCCGAGTCCGAAGAACAGACTCGGTGAGTAGCATGAAGATTGTCCTTAACCACTCAGCGAGTGGTCTTGCCGAGTTAAGGGTTGACTCAGTGAGTCAGGGAGAGTTAGAGAGGGTTGACAGGTGGACTGAGTCGAGCTGGAACTCGCCGAGTTGTTCTTGAGACTCGGCAAGTTGAGTTGTGGTGGCCCCGCGATTCATGCCAGGTGGGACTCGTCGAGTTGGGGGTGTACTCGACGTGTCAGGAGAGGATCCTAGGGAGTCAGTGAACACATATAGACTCGCCGAGTTGCCCTAGTGCACTCGCCGAGTCCGGTCAAAGTTGACCGTTGACTGTTGACCAGAGTTGACCAGTGTTGACTTGATAGGGGTAGTCAACCTTAGTGGTAAAAGTGTTAATTAGAGATATATGATGTTATAGGAGGATTATAGCTCAGAGGATCGAGCACGAGTGATTTCCAGGATTCGCGAGTTATCGAGATATACGAGGTGACTCTTCTCACTATACTTTACCTTGAGTAGGTAATCAGAGTTATGTGATAGAGTGTTTGTATGCTATATGCCTGTTATGAGTTGTACTGCATTATTTCTATGTGATTTATGCTGTGCATGTTTATAGAGTTGGAACCAGAAGGTTCCCAGAGTTAGAACCAGTGGGTTCACAGAGTAGGGTCTACGGACCCACAGAGTTATAGCCTCGAGTGGCTAATATGTGTTATGTGTGGTATTTTTGGGAACTCACTAAGCTTTGTGCTTACAGTGTTAGTGTTGTTTGTTTCAGGTACTAGTGATGACCATGGGAAGGCGCCGGCTTGATCTGTACACACGCATGAGATTTTTATGATATGTGATCTTGGGATTTTGTATGATATGGATTGGAGTTTTAAACTTGATGTTTTATGAAAATTAAATGAAAATGTTTTTATATTATGCGAAAATTATTTTGAAATTCACGGTGTTACAATTTGGTATCAGAGCCTTGGTTTGAGGGATTCGAGTACACCTTCGGGCGTATTTGAACTCAAACTGAGGATTTGAGAAGTATTTTCAAAAAGAGTAAAAGATTTTGGAAAAAATGCAGAGCAGAGTGTGTGTACGATCGGTCCGCGCCCGAACGGTGATTTCCCAAAATACCCTCATGTTATGTGATATTGATATTGATATGATGTATTCGCATGCTAGAGTAGGCTAGGTATTCCTATTAGGACTAGAGTGGCCTGATTTGTGATGCCTTAGCCTAGGAAGAGGTGAGCTGCTATGAGATGCTTGAGAGTGAGTAGGTAGCAGCGAGGGGCTTATGAGAGATCTATTAGAGAGTGGCCTATGCATGATAGAGTACTTGGAATTTGGGATCCGAAGAGGAGGACTTGGGGTGTATTCTGATACTGTGCGGACAGTAGTATTGGGCCCGTACTACTGAAAGCACCGGAGCGGTGTACAGCCCAAGTAAGAATCTTTGGAGTACCAAAGATCAAGGAGGGATGAGTTGTCGAGTGTGAGTATGCTCGAATGAATTCTAATTTATCGTATGTTGTATTTCAGAGGTAGATCATGGTGAGGACACGTTTGATGCTTGAGAGCAGTGATACCAGTGATGAGGAGATCTGCCGGATCATCCACGAGGAGGTGGCTGCGGCCATCAGGGCAGAGATACCAGAGATGTTCGGGTCTATTCAGACGACGCTGATTGAGACCTTTGACGAGCGTTATGCCGCTCTTTCTGAGGCTGCTGTTGTAGCGGCCACCGCAGCTATTGCTGCCGCGAGGCCGTAAGGTGGTGATGCGTTGCTGTTCCGGGAGTTCAGCAACACAAAACCGCCAGAGTTTGATGGGACCCAGGACCCGGTGGCAGCTATGAGGTAGATTTCTGACATGGAGGGGTGTTTCTTCACTTGCTCATCTCCTGAGCATTTGAAGGTTCGGTTCGCGCTAAACCAGCTTCGTTTGGGAGCGAAGGACTGGTGGAAGTTTGTAACGGCGCACTTTACGCCTGCTGAGCTTGCGGCAGTGACCTGGGAGAGGTTCACTGCCATGTTCCAAGATGAGTACGTTCCCCAGGTGGAGAGGCAGCGTTTGGCCCAGGAGTTTCTGACCCTCAAGCAGGGTACTGAGTCGGTTACATCGATTACCAGGATGTTCCATGAGAGGGCGATGTTCTGCCCTGAGCACGTGTCCACCGAGCAGGCACGTATGAGCCGATATCCGAGTATCTTGAGGCGAGACATTCGGGAGTTCGCGGTGAACTCCTCGTACCGGACATTTGCTGAGCTTCAGGCAAATGCCCGGAAGAGGGAGATTGAGCTAGAGACTTAGGCCAGGGAGGAGGCGGAGTCTCAGGGGAGGGATCAGCGACCGGCACAGTCTCAGCCGGTAGCCAAGCGGGCCAAGCCCGCTGATCCCAAACCAGGGAGCCAGAAGGGCCGCACTTGTGGGAAGTGTGGCAAGGGTCATGATGGAGTCTGTAGAGCGGGATCTTGCTACAAGTGTGGCAAGGAGGGGCACATGGCCAAGGACTGCCCCAAGGGGTTTGCGGTGTGTTTTCACTGCAATCAGACCGGACACCGGAAGGCAGAGTGTCCGCAGTTGCGAGGATCATCTCAGGGAGCACCTCAGGGATCTGCCCCTGCCGCCATCAGAGCTACCGAGAGTCGGCCAGTGAAGGCCGAGGCGCCGAGGGCACGAGGGAGAGCTTTTCAGCTGACCGCGGAGGAGGTCCGTGCAGCGCCCGATGTCGTGTCTGATATGTATTATTTCGTGTATTTATTTTGATGTTGATTGGGTTCTTTAGTCACTTCCTAACTCATATAGTGAGTTCGTGAGAGAGTAATATATGATGAACCGTGACGTGACCCTTATATATCTCACCTATATGCTTATTGCTGTTGAATCAGAAATGTTTTGGCGCAAGGGAAAAGCAAAGTTGATTGGTGAATCTGCCTTTAAGACCTCTATGGATATAGACAATGGCAACGAAAGACATGCTATGATCGAAAGGTTTGATCATAAGAGAAAGGCAATGTCTGAAGTAGTTCCATGTCATGTTCCAAAAGAGTCAATTTGCTTTTATTGCCAAGAGAAAGGGCATTGGAGACGAAGCTGCCCATTTACCTAAGAGATCTAAGAGATGGGAGAGTCGAAACATATGGCTCTAATATAGGTAAAATCCATTAACTAACTCTTTTAAGCTTCTATTCTAGATTCTTAATACATAATGTGATAAGATTACAATTGATGTTTTGTAGGATCGAAGAAAAGAAAGGAAGCTTAAGGGAAAAAGTGAGCAGAATCTAACCGTGAAGGAATGGATTTCGATCGCATTTCTCGAAGATTAGATTCTTGAGCTACTACTTAGAGTTAGAATTAGATTGCTAAGAAAGATGTATTAGAATAGTTTTTCAATGAATTGCATTATAAGGACAAATTTTTTCCATAATAAAATAAATTTTGATTTTATATTATTTATTTATCCTTGCAATGGCATATATGAAAAATTGATGTTTGAATGTTTCTATTATTAGCAATAATGGATTTGGTTCTTATTATGGAAAGTCGAGAGTTTACCAAATAGGGAGAGTTTCTCATCGCCCAAGTTTCAATTGGACAGAAACTCGGAATCATGCAACTTGGTTGCACGATGAATGAGAAATTTCATATTTTGGAAATTAGACTGATTCATTGACAAAGTGTCAAGTGAAGGACTTAGAGATCAAATACACAAAGTTGCGTGTTGATCAAGTCCACCATAAGAGTAACAAAGATATTCGTCATGATTTACTAAAGTTTTAGTAAATATGATTATACTTATAAGATTAAGTGTAATTCGGAATTGATTAAAAAGGTTTAAATCAATAGCAAAGCGAATAAGAAGAATCAAGTAGGCAGAAAGATAAAAGTTTCTCCATTCTAAGAAGAAGGGAGAGTACCTTTTATGCTTTATGATGGGTCTTAATGATTAAGAACCATATCTCAATTGATCCTCTAAGTGAGTCTTAGTACAATTGTATGTTTAAGAAGAGGAATCAAGGATTGAAGAAATGGTTAAATCAAGAAGTCTATCATACTTCGTTCCAATAACAAGTCTTAAAGTTAAGATTGCGACAATGAGTGAAAAGTATTAAAGGTTGATAACATTCATCAAATGTGGAAAGTTGTGATGTCTTGAATGAGACAAAGACCAACTAGGACCAATTTATGAAGTGTTTTGATAAAAACTACACTAACTCTTGAATATTTGTTTGTCAAGAAATGTTCATTGACAAGAGAATCTTATATGTCAAGGAGTCAGTGGGAGTCTTAATGGTCTTGAAAAGTTTCAAGAACAAATCAAATAAACCTTGTCGATCATCACTAGCACACGAGTTGAGGTTTTCAACTTATCGTGTTGACGTTATTTTGTTTATGTGCCGATCCAATCGAGTTAATTATGCATGTGAGTCCTATGAGTTCTCATTTGAATGCATAAAAGGCAAGGACCTTGATCAATGAAAAGTACATTGATAAGAAAAGGTGAGCTGCTTAACTACTTGGAAGACGTGGTGGGCAGCTGTGCTACCATAAGGCAAGAAATCGAGATTAAGAAAGTTCGGTCCATATGAGTTTGAATTTGTCGTAAACCTTGGTTTTAACAAATTCACATGGATAGGAACACATACACCGTTTAAATCTAAGTGTCATAAGATTTCCTCCTTCATGAAAATGATTGTGAGGAACGGTTTTCACTAAGAAAGATTTTAAGAAGATAGTGATTGTAAAATTGCATTCTCGAATTCGATCATGGTTACGGTATCCCTTTCCATGATTTGAATTGTGAGGTTTGGCAATTAGTCTTAATTGTTTAAACACACATATGAGCTATCTAAGGCAAAGGTGTATAAGTTTAAGAGGCCTTGATAAAAGATTATCAAAGCATAAAGTATTAGAAACATGGACTTAAGAAATTCAATAGGTATTGTTTTTCTGAAAGTTAAGATGTTTATGAATACATGTCGAAGCTAGTGGGAGCATAAGTGTTATGTTTTATAATAATCATCATGATAGTGGGAGCATAAATGTTATGATTGTATGATTATTAAGGCACGTATTGCAAGTTGGTAATATTAATTATAGAAAACAAGAGTTATACCTTGCAAAGTCGTAAGGGTTGTAAAGTAGTTTTGCTATAATTAAGGGAGAGAATATTATGCTTCATTTCAAATCTAAAGGATTAGGTTGAGAAATGTTAATAAATTTAGTCAAGGTACATAGTGTGTTCTTAAAATTTCGATTATGATTACGGCATTCCTCTTCACAATTCGAATTTTGAGGACATAGCAAATAAAACATTGTGCGTCATGTCCCATATGCTTCGGGTATAGGATCGATTGCAAATGCTTTAATATTTGACCATTCTAAAATTTTCCAAATGTCTAGCGCATTTAGAGGGAAAAGGGATTAGAATCGGTTTTGACTAAAATAATTAAACAGCTATCAAAGGACAATCCAAAGTTTGACGAGGATTGGTTGCTTGTGAGTAGTTGGAAGCATGGTATTGAATGGACCATATCGACATTATTATGAATAGAAAAGATTCTATTAAGGATGAGTTGTCATATGGAAAATATGGAAATGTTTCCATATTGGATGGACCATATCGACTTTATTACGAATAGATAAGATTCTATTAAGAATGAGTTGTCATATGGAAAATATGGAAGCGTGTCCATATTGGGAATTGAATATTGAAAATCTATGACTAGATTAGAAACTTTTATGCAAAAGGATGTTCAAAGGAATGTTCTTTGAGTGAGAGACATCATATCTAAGGAATTGTATTGTAACAATCTCCGATAGAGGACTTTGTAATTTCATTGGCAATTGTCTTTGTGACTTTGGTGCAGTGATATTATAAATGGATCGTTGCATAAAATGTTAGAATCTAGCATATTCTATAAGTGGCAAGAATTTGATATTCTTACACTTATGAAAAGGATTTGGAGTTGTGAAATGAGAATGATTGGAAATGTGTTCAATGTGATCTATATCACAAACTAAGAACCATATGTAAACATTGTGTGCATGCTAGGAGCATGGGACAAGTGTAATAATTCAAGTAAGAAGTTGATTACCCGAAACGACAAATAATGAGTAATCGATATGGTGACAAATAAAAGGAGTTTTATTTATACTCAAAGGTTTGAGGCCATATGGGATTAGTATTATTCTTGTGTTTCACTTTGCATGTTTTGACTTCCAGAATAATTGAGTTTATTAAGAATAATCGAATTATCCAAACGGACCACAGTTAGTCATACGTTGGAAGTAAGTATGAATGAAGACTGTCATGAATTGGTTTGTAGATTGTCTAGAGAGTATTAGACATAGCAAAGGTTTGCTGCAACGTTCATGAGTGCTTATGAATATGATTTGAGCATTGGATTAAACCCACGCTCACTTGGATCACTCCATGAAATTGTATCACGAGTGATTGGGGAGACGATAACATCTTATATTCTTGAAACCGAGATGTGTGAGTTGTATCTTGCAAATTGGTTGCACATTGATAATATGTAAACGCACTAGTAACTTGGTGTTATAAAACATATTGTTGTGTATGATTCGGTGAGTAAGTGCAAGCGAGCATTGAATCAAAGTTTATCCATTCCTTTTATCCAAAGTAGGATAAAAGCGATATCTTTGGGCCCCTCGATGATTTAGTGATGACAAACGTAAATGCTCGGCCAGGCTAGGGCTAATTTGATTTGTTCAATTAGTCACTCGTCATAAATCGGGAATCGATATATAGTACAAAGAGAATGATTTGAAATCATATCTCATATGATATCTAGAATGGAGGAATATATGATCCCTTATCTAAGGACACGCGTATCTGATAGGATCAGAGTTGACAGCGGCTTTGGAAAGCTACGATTGCAGATCAGGATCTGAAGTCATACGCAGAATAGTTATTAGACTTATCCAAGTGGGAGACTATTGGATTAGTGTCTAAGTCCATAACTATTTTGGTATGTACTTGACCCGATGGTGCATGGTCCTTTTGGGTTGCCTTCACCAAAGCAACTTGATAGGATGAATTATGGAGAGAAAGGATTAAATATGATTTATTAATATATTAAAGGAGAAATCATATTGTTTAATTAATATTAGTCAATAATTAATTGGCAATTAGTTTTGTGACTAAAAGAGATTAATTAAACTTAAGGGACTGGAATTGTAATTATAAGATAATTGCAATTTGGGCCATGGATTGCCTTTTATTATAAGGTGGACGAATTCTATGGGGGAAGCCCATATGAAATCGTCCAAGGCCTTAAGGAAAGGGCTCCATGGGTTGCTTAGGGATTAAGCATCCAAATTAGGGTTTCCTTGTTAGATAACCCTAATTGCCTCCTATATAAAGAGATCCCTTATGACCAAAAACGTGGCTAAGACTTCTCTAGGGTTTGTAGACGTTTTTGGGCAGCCTCCATCCTCTCTCCTCTTCATCCTCTTGCTTATGGTGTTTGTGAACCATTAGAGGAGTGACAATTGTGACTCTATGCTTTCTAAAGTCAATACAAGGAGATTTGGGATTGTTATTGCTACATAACAATCAAGGTAACATCTTAAACCTATTCTCATGTTAATATGATTACTTGAATGCTAGAATTAGGGTTTATAGTCTTGGATAACTTGCATGTACAATAGAGAAACCTAGATCCAAGCATTAGGGTTTGTATGAGCACATAGGATGTTCTTAGCACCAAAACCCATCACACCTTCCCCTTTCTAAATATCTCTCTAAACCATTCTCGTGACCGCTACTCTGATTTTCCTGTTTAAAAGAAAATGGAACCCTACTATAGTTGAAATCGATGAAGATGCAAAAAGGGAACCATTTGTGCAAGCGCCACTGTTTAGACCAGAGAGGAGGCTTGATGGTGGCTGCAACAAGAGATGATGATGGTGAGCATATCTAAGTGGTATGCAGATGATGAAGGCGAGGGTCTGTAGACGATAGAAGCGGACCCTAGATTATATATATATATATATATATATATATATATATATATATATATATATATATATATATATATATATAGAGAGAGAGAGAGAGAGAGAGAGAGATGAAGATTGAGACGGGAAATGAAAAGAAACATGTGATAGATTGAGAACTTATAGGAATTTAATAAGTGGGTAAAGATGCAATTAATGTCATAACCTTATCACAAATTAAAAGTTACCTAAATGACCCGGTTGATATTAGCTTTGGATTTAAATATTTAGATGGTGCAGATCTATTCTTGCATTCTCAACCTTTTTACCATTCACAATTGATCTTAGCTATATATATATATATATATATATATATATATATATATATATATATATATATATATATATATATATATGTATCAAAAATTGAATATATGACTGTCATGTATGTTATATTAGGTATAGAACAACCAAAGTCCACTTATTTTGATTAAAAACACAATTTTCTTTCATTGTTAATTTCTTCCTATTGCTTATGAACTTATATTATTTTTTTATTTCGTGAGTCATCCTTAACATTGATGTATTTTGAATGTGTTTTATTATTAGATCTATAAATTTCCTCCGACACCCACCTTATGCATAATTGCATGTTTTTTTTTATGAGTTATGGAAAGAGGTTTTTTGAGTTTTTTAATAAAAATTTTTAATATTTAATATAATTTTCTATATTAAGTTTCAATATGGAAACCTAAAGGTAGTTGGTAAAATATTTTTATATATGGTTTGTGGTTCAAAATTAAACTTACAAAACTTTATAAAAAATATATAAAAAAGTCTAGCATAAGTTGTAATAGAGGATTCAAGAAAAATGGTAGAGATATTTGATTGCATTTTATTAAAACTATATAGTGTTTTATTGTTCTGTATATAAAATTAGATATATAACAGCCATATATATATATATATATATATATATATATATATATATATATATATATATATATATATATATATATATATATATATATATATATATATATATAACACCCGACCTAGCTCAAGTACACTCAAAGATTTTTATTTTTGTTTTTATGTAAAAGAGTGTACATTACATTAACCTAAGATACAAGCCATTATCATACACATCCAAAAGAAGATAAACATAATTGAGTTGGGTTTTACAAAATATCAAAATACAGCATTAACGTTTAGTTGTAAAATGATTGTATAGCTACTGCATCACGCTCTTTTCCTTTTCCATCATACTTGTATGTGCAATCATAAAAGTATCAAAATGGTAAGCTTGGGAGTTTAGTGAATTGCAAATACTTTCAACTCAATTTATAATCATATGCGACAACACATAAGATATTTATTTAACAAACTCTTTTCATCTAAATTATATAAATTAAAAACAATTATATATATATATATATATATATATATATATATATATATATATATATATATATATATATATATAATTTTTCCTTAACAAGGAAAATGATCTCTTCATGTTAACTTAATTATCACATATGAATTTGTATATCTCATATCTATATTTGATAATCTCATTAGGAAGCTCATCCATGATGTATGATCTATTTATCTCTCAATAATCCATCATATAACTCATTTTAATCTCAATAATCATCTTTATCCCAATGATCTCATACAAAATGTAATCCAATCATCTTTCATGGATATATCATTTATACTTCTCATATGCAATCAATTCTCATTTCTCATTATTTTATAGTACATAAATCATATAATTCATATTTAACTATTCAATAGCTTATAAAGATCAAATTTATTTTCATATCAATAATATCATAAGTTAGTCTAAGTTACTCACCTTTATAGGGATTGTGTGGGTGGTACTCCATGCTTTTAACTTCATTTTGCAAATTTCTCCCATGATACCCTAATCAAATAAGTTCATATACATCAATGATTAAGTTCATTATACGAATTAACTCGTATAAATCATATTATACTCATACAATCATATTATTTTCTCAATTTTCACATATAAGGTTCACAGTTAACAGAATATACTGTAATTATACTTTATAACATCATCTATTATGTCAATTTCATCAATTAGGTTCGTACCCTTCGCCTAGGGTTTCATCGATAACTTCAAAATCTTGCCTAAAATTCGTATTTAGTGATTTAGAAGAATAATTTCTTACCTTAATACACTCAATTGAAGCTCCAATCTGTAAAGCTTGCCAACAATCGACTCCTAGGGCTTCGATAGTAAAAATCACACGTTAGTGTGTGTTTTTGGGACTAATAGACGAACTGACCTGTTTACATGTTTGTTTTAACTAATTTCATCGCCACGTCGTGGCATAATATTCACCATCGTGGCGTGTTTTTCTTTTATGACGCCTATCTTTCACGACGTTCCTCTATCCGTCACTAAAAGTATAAGGCAATATACTTTTACACGTTGTGGCTAAACTCATCTATGTCGTGGTTGGCTCCTCCACGTTGTGGCATTTTCAAAGTATGTTACTATCATTACTCATTTTACATAACTTGATTATCGCTCTCCACGTCATGTCCTTATGTTCTCCACATCCTGGCTTCAGGTATGATCCAGATGAGGTTGATGACGCCACTAAATCATCCATGGATGTCCTATGGTTACTGCTACCACCTTCCAACATACCTATCATGCTACACATCATGGGACCTTGAACTAATAATACCATGAGGAAGTCGAACCTTGATCCTTAAAGGAAAAGGTCTACACCATCCCCATCATTCCCACCACCATCCAAGCCACATCATGATCATCAGTGGATGTCACAGGTTAAGGAGTGGCAAGAGGAAGATGAAATCGGGTTCCATTACGAAGTAAGGGAGTCCTTAAGAGCTCGACCACCAATCCTGACTATGAGACCCTTATGGAGGATGCAATATCTGTGATAGATCGTCACACTGCATGGAATACGGACATGATATTTTTGATGGAGGAGGAGTCGAGACTCTTGAGGAACGATATTTGATTCCGGACTAGTAGGATTCAATGTTTAGTGGAGGATTGGGAGATTTATGAGATGAGGATCTTGCATTTGTATGATCATATGGAGGAGGCACATGCATATATCCAGGTACAACAACTAGTGATTAAGACGATGGAGCTCCATACTGAGCTGTTGGAGCAGAGGATTGGAATGACCGAGGTGCTAATGTACACCTCATATGTGAGGATAGACTATATGTATCATCAACTAATGAAGTTGATTGCACTTTTGATTTTGTACATAGGGTTTTAACGGATAACCTAGGATGGATTGCTAAAAGGGATATTTTGGGTTAGGATATGTGGAAAAGTTTGTAAGCAGGATCATAGTACACTTGCTCTTTTGTTGTAAAAGTATCATACTTTTCCTATCCTAACCACACTTTTTGAGTGGTTCTGGAGATCACTATGTAAAAACAACAATGTATGAAATATATGAATATATAAAAGTTAGGGTTTCATGAAAATAAATTTTTTCCTTAAATGTGTACTAACTAAAATTTGCAATAGCTTATTGTATTATGTGATACGTTGAAATTTGTAAAAAGGATTCTTACAAATTACTAACTATCACAAATGAAGTACCTTTACGTGTTCAAACGGCTAACAAAAGACTATAAATGACTAACATGTACCTTGATACTACTAACTATAGGGTCAATAAAATGATACTAACAAGAGTTAGCCGATCAAACCTAGTATCCAACCCAACCAAGAGCCCCAGCCAAATCAAAAAACTACGCCCATGGATCATGTGGCCATATAGGCATTAATAGCCCAATGCATAGCTAACGCTATGGCAAAATTTGAACCAAGAAGAAACAATGTGTTAGGGAAAGGTGGGGGAAAGGGAGGTTACGTGAACGCCTTGTCTTGGAAAGAACTACAGCAGATGTTGATCAACGAATACTGCCCTCGGGAAGAAATGTAGAAGATTATACAGGAGTGATGGGATTAAAAACCTTTAATCAATGAAGATCGATTAGATCTTGAACAAGTATATAAATATAAAACTGTAAGAACTTAATAAAAAGAACAAGACAAGATTGAATCAAACGAGTCGAATGATTAAAACAAAATCCTCAGAAGAGCTCGATTAAGAACATCAACTGTAGAGGATTGGTAGGTTACAAGAACGATCAAAGAAACCTGTTATGCTCTAGATGAATCGCTATTTCGATAATCTCTTAATCGTTAACCTAATATGCATGCAAGCATTAACTTATATACAATACATAAAAGGCTCTCGGTTGGACAGGCCCAAACCGGAGTGTACATGGCTAAACTATCGAGCCCAAAAGACGCAACATCAAAATAAACTTCAGCCCAACAATCTCCCCCTTTGCGTCAATTTGGAGCGAGACCTTCACTTGTTACTTGGGCCGGCAGCTGAAGCAGGTACCTTCTTCTTCACGGTGCTAAACAGACACTTGGTTATGGAGAGAATGGTCTGTCTAAACCGGATGTACCAATTGATCATGTCGTTGAAGTACTTGATGTCATCAGCCGAGTTCTCTTTACACCGTTAGATAATCGATAGCACATGCTCCAAACAAGTTGTGGTGTAAAGGTGTTTGTCAGCAAAAGCGAAGAGACATTTCTGTCCTTCGGCTCTAGTGAACATAACCGAGTTACGCCTCGGATCAATCTTGCCCATTATCATTTGGTTTAGATCACTGGCCGATCCCACAGGTGCAATCTTCGGTTTCTTCTTGAAAACTGTGGCGACCTCCTGATCCATTAGGGCAACCTCCATGATGTAGCAGGCTAACATCCTTTTGACATGGTCTATGATGGGACCATATTCGACTTCATCAGTCAAAAGGATATTGTACAGGACGATCCAATCATGAGGATTTAGATTCGGTAGATCTGTCAGGGAGATAAGATGAGCAGTTCTTGCAGATCCTCGAATGAGCTTGAACTTAACATTTGTGAATCTCCCCACGGCATAAGGTTTCAGCACCCGAACGTTCACAATCTTTTGGGCGCTCCAGGTAAGATACTGAGGACGAGCGGCCTCCAGATAGAAGTCAATGAGCTCCCTGTCAAGCTCATCGTTCGGATGTGGGACTTCAAAAATGTTAGAGAAGGCGTGGAAGATGAGCGCCTTTCGAGTCAGCGGCATATCAAACTGCGAATCGATAGTGTTGTTGCAGTCGAACGAGATAACCGGCTCGAGCCATAATATGCTGGGAGTTTCTATGGCCTCTTTAATTAAACGCTCCCTGGTCCAGGCAGGGAAAAGAGTCTTTCGGCTCTCAAGGAGATCGTGGGCTTCCTTTTGCTTGCGTTCGGCTTCTTCAGCCTCTCGCGCCACACGACTGGCATCATCGTCAGCATTGCGACTGTTCTTTCGTTTCAACATGTCAGCAATGGTCTCCTTGTCTTCATCTTCATCTTCATCTTCTTCCTCAGCTATGTTTTTTCCCTTGTTCTTCACACCCGAACCCGAAGCATGACCAGTTTGAGGTGGTTCGGTTGTGTGAGTAGCTTTAGAGGAAGGAGGTGGTTTCGATCCGGTTTGCTCATCTCCCCCTTGTTTCGGAATGGACACGAAACTCGGTAGACCTTCGATTTTGCTGAGAAGGTCCATGGCCGGAGAGAGCTTTTCAGCGAGGGTACACCTCACCGAATGGTTAAGAATGGGATCATGTGCTTCCAGGATGTTGGATAATGCGGCGTGGACATCCGAAACACATGTTCTTATTACCTCCCTTTCGGATCGAAGAGCTTCCAGTTGTTGTTGTGAGTTGGAAAGTTGCGCGCTCTTGACCTTTAGGGCAGTTGTTTTTCTTGCCAGGACGTCCATCAAAGAATTCTCAGCTGCAAGATCCTCTTGTAGCTTAGCTAGGCGGGCATCGATGGAGGCACGAAGTGCCGAGTTGTCGTCACTTATATGTTGGCATAGGGTAGCGAACGAAGTCAACTCCGTTGAGACGAACTTGGCCAATTGTTGAACAATCGGTTCCAAAGTTGTCTTAGTGGCGTCGGCGCTTTCCTGCAAGGACTTCAGCAGGACAGAAGCGTCGGAGAATAGTTTATCGACTTTTTCGGTCGCAGCCTCACAGGCTCTGGTGGAGGAATCAATCGCAGCAGTTGTTGAGGCCACCGAATCATGTTGAGCCCTAGAGAAGGCATCAACGATTTTCTGAAGGGCAGCTTCAGAGAGAGAGGACTGCTGGTTGGAAGAGGAGGCGAGAAGTTGATCAACCTTCTCGTGAAGCTCTTTAAGATGCTTCTTTGTCACTGGAGCATCATCCTCCTCATCACTCTGAACTTGAAACGGACTATAGTAGACCGAATCAAAGTTCATGTGATCACCACCAAGGTAAGGTTTTTCGCCATCGGAGGCATTTTCTGGAGATGGAGGTGGTGGTGAAGCTGGGGGTGTTGTGGTTGGGGTATTTTGAGGTTGATTGTGGGGTGGGGTAGTTTCGGGTGGTGGTTGAGTTTGGGTTTCGGTTTGTGGAGGTTCGGTTACGGGAGGGGTTTCGGTTACTGGTGGTGTTTCGGTTGATGTGGTGAAAATGGGTGGTGGTATAGGGAAGGATGTTGGTGGAATAGTGGTAGTGGGGATTATGGTCGGAATGGAAGTAGGAAGAGTTGGTGGAGGGGAAGGAACTGGGGATTGATGAAGTTCCATCTCTGGGGTTGGGGACCGAGGTGGTGTGTTGCCTCGTTGAGGAGATTCGTCTCCTTGAGAGCCTGCGGAATCCGAACTCTCACCCTCAGAGTTACTGGAAGAAGAGGGAATTACTAGCTTTCGCTTCTGTTGAGTCTTCCTCCTCTTCGGCTGTGGGGATTGTGCAGCCTTCGGTTGTTTCCTCTTTTTGGGAGAAGGACCCTTTGGTGCTTTGGCCGCTTGCTTCCCTTTTTCACCCTTTTTGCCCCTGTTGGTCAGTTTGTCAGCATCATGGATCGATCTGAGCATATCCGGTGTCAGTTCCCTGGGACCAGTTGGCCTAAACTCCTTGATCGTCCGGATCAGTCTGCTGTCGGAGGGCACATCACCATACATTGTCTCCGGGATGGAGCCAATGAAAGAAAATTTCGATGCATCTGAGACGATGATCTTCTTGGTATGGAACGTACCAATAGAAGACATTGATGCACCGTCAGCAGTGGGAACATTGAACTTATCCATGGCCCATCGTGTAATCAGAATCCAGAACCGTGCCAACGACACCTCAGAGTGTCGGGATGATGAAGAAAGGCTCTGGATGAGCTGTTGCCATAGGACCAACCCATAATCCAGGTTAATCCCGTTGTAGACCCCGTACATTATCGACAGGAAGAGACGACTTGCACCGTCAGATCCTGAGCTCCTCTCCGACAAGTCCTTGAAAAGGACTGTAAATAGGCCATCCCACTATGGCGGCAGGCAAGACTTCTTGAACTTGGCGACAAAGGTGAGAACCTCTGTGTATCCCATGTTGTAAAACATGCTAAATAGCATCCCAACCGGAATCGTCTCCGGGTTTATTCTTGAAGGGTCAACAGCAAACCCTAGCATTGTGCAGAACCGTTGACGAGAAACGGATGTTTTGTGTTCAGCAATTTCAAAGAACACCCGTTCGACGGCCTTGTCGTAGTAAGCAGTCGCGTAGACCTGCGATAGGGCCACCATTGGCACTGTTTCAATTCTGGAGAGTGCTGGAGCAAGTTGAGAGTATTTCAAACACTCGATGACCGGCGACATGTAGGAGTCGTACGCCAGTGGGTTGAGATCAATGACCAGACATTGCTGAGGACGGATGGGGAGGATCTGAGAAGTAGCATGAACGGAAGAAGATTCAGCCATTGTTGCAGGTTTGGAGGAGAAGATGAACAGGAGACGGTTTGGGAGTTTTTGCTCTTTGGAAATTTTGGAGGCAGTAAAGAGGTAAAAGGTGGTGTAGACGGCTTTTTATAGTGGGTGATAGGAGAGAGAAAAATCGTTTCAAATCTCTTATGGAAATACGAAACGGGTTCTTGAGTGACAGATTGGTGACAATTGGGGTGCGATGATCACGTAGGAGAGAGAGTGTCAGAATCCTAGGATCACGCTACCCAACAAGCGCCGTTTCAGAGAGAAAATCGTTTCCATTTCCACACGCGCCTTTTGTGCCACAGTGATGACGCTTGGATTTCGCACACGCGTCCACAAGTGTCAGTAAAAGCGCGGCCGTTTCAAATTCACACGCGCCTCCTTTTTACCGTCGTTTGAATTTCAATCCCATTAACTCCCGCCGAGTCAGCAACCTTTCATCTTATCCCTTTTAAACGGCATCTTTTTGAATTAAACGCCCACGTGGATTGTTTTTGACCACAACTTCATAATTAACCACTGATTAATAATCCAGTCTGTAAATAATTAGTAACGGAATTTTGGAAAATCAAGGATTTTCGTGCAAAGAGTGTAAAAGAAAAAGAAATAAAGCAACTCTTTTAAGGATATTCTGTGATGTCAATAATGACACGAAACTGATGATCCCGGGCACGAATCTCATCCTTCAGGATCAAGAGAGACCTCAAAGTGTTATGTGGATTCCCGTTGAATTACGATCAACCACTTATTAATAAATGTTGAAAGGCTTCTTTTAATTAGGCTAAATAGGGTGGTTTCGCTTTGATTCATCAATTCTGTTCTTGATATAAGAAAGAAAGTGAACAAAGTACTTGTGAGACCGGTGTAGCCTGTTGAACAAGTAGGTAGGATTTGATTTTGTATTGGCTTGGAAAAATATTAAATCTCAAAACAAAAATAAAACTTGGATCCCTTGGGAAGAAATGTTATGGTATGTAACAATTTCATAGGAATCACACAAAGTAGAATTTGAGATTTCATGAAGGTACATTCGTCAATTCTTTGGTGAAAACTTGAGCAAATTAATTGTTCACCGTCAATTCATTAGGTGTTGAATTTGGGGTCTCACTCAGCTCGTAGTGACACGAAACTAAGATCATTAACACAGATGTTGTATAACCATAAACCTCAGTGGTAGTTTCTGAGAGTCTCAAGGGTTACGATAATGAACCGAATGTAATGGAGAAGAATTATGAAGATGGTGTAAGAAGATATAGTACCTCTGCTGCGAAACCAAGGACCAAGCAGGAATCTCTTAACTCATGTGAGAAAAGAGTGAGGTAGGTCACGATTAGAATAAATGAGTTAGCCTTATTGGAAAGACAAGGTTTGTGAAGGCTATTATTCAAAATCTTATGAGGCTTGGGACACATACAGCAGCATGCTTCTAGGGACACTGAAGTAATTCATAAAATATATTCTCATAAACGAACGAACACACAAGAAAATAAAAAAATAAAAATATTTTTGGAGTTTTGAGATAAAAGAAAAGAAAAAAAAATTAAGTAAATAAAAAAATAAGTAGAGAAAAAATAAGATTTAAAAAAACTTTGGAAAAAATATGAAAAACCGAACTCGAACGTTCGGTTGCTTTTGGTTGGGAAAAAGATGAAAAACCGAACCCGAGCGTTCGGTTGGTCTCGGTTCCAGAAAATTTTGAAAACCCGAACCCGAGCGTTCGGTTGGTTGCGGTTCAGGAAAATTTTGAAAAACCGAACCCGAGCGTTCGGTTGGTTTCGGTTCAGGAAAATTTTGAAAAACCGAACCCGAACCTTCGGTTGGTTTCGGTTCAACAAAATTCTGGAAAACCGAACCCGAACCTTCGGTTGGTTTCGGTTTAGGAAAATTTTAAGAACCCAAGGAGTTTAGACAAGCAATAAAAAAAAACTTTTTACTCAAAGAAAAACAACTTTGTACAAGAAATATACAACAGAGAAAAACTACCTTTGAAGTAATGAGCGAGTCAGATGGTTGAACCGAACCCGAACGTTCGGTTGGTTTCGCTTCTTACGTTTGAGGTTGAGAGGTAGTGTGAGGTACTGACTCTGATTCCATCATACCTAGCCCTTGCAATATTTTATTGAATGATGCTTCAAAAAGAGCTTTGGTAAAGACGTCAGCCAGTTGATCAGTGGTTCTTACGAAGTGAACTTCGACGTTTCCATCTTCCACGTGATCTTTGATGAAGTGATACCTCAGTGCTATGTGTTTGGTTTTAGAGTGTTGCACTGGGTTATGACAGATCCTAATTGCACTTTCAGAGTCACAATATAGTGGGATCTTCTTCATATTGAGTCCATAGTCTCGAAGTTGACTCTGGATCCAAATCACTTGTGATGTGCAGGATGCAACGGCAATATATTCCGCTTCGGCAGTAGACAACGACACACACGTTTGTTTCTTGGATTGCCAGCTGACCAACTTCCCGTCAAGGAATTGACAGCCACCAGTTGTGCTTTTACGGTCGAGTCCACATCCTCCAAGGTCGGCATCAGAATAGGCTTGAACGAAGAAGCCTGAGTTGGATGGATACCATAGACCTAAGGAGGTGGTTCGCTTAAGATAGCGTAAGATGTTCTTTACTGCCAACATGTGAGGTTCGCGTGGGTTTGCCTGAAATCGAGCACAATAACACACAGAAAACATGATATCAGGCCTGCTAGCAGTTATATACATCAGTGAGCCTATCATTTGACGATAGAGCGTGATATCAACAGCTGGTTTGTCTAGAGAAGGGGTAAGCTTGGTGCCGAATGCCATTGGGACTTTGACCTTTGAGTCTCCCATCATGCCAAACTTTGCTAAGAGAGTCTTTGTGTAAGCTTCCTGATTAATAAAGATGCCTTCGGGTCCCTGTCTTATGTTTAAACCAAGGAAAAAGTTAATAGGACCCATTGAGCTCATTTCAAACTTAGTCTCCATCAGCTTTCTGAATTTAGCTGTTAAGCTGGGATTCATGGAGCCAAAGATGATGTCATCGACATAAATTTGAACTATCATAAGGTGGTTACCTTCCTTTTTGCGAAAGAAGGTTGGGTCAACCGAACCTTGTTTAAATTTAGACATCTTTAAAAATTTTGTAAGCGTTTCATACCAGGCTCTCGAAGCTTGTTTGAGACCGTACACAGCTTTATCCAGAATATAGCAATGGTTTGGATACTTTTCGTTCACGAACCCAGGAGGTTGCTCCACATACACAGTTTCTTCGAGCTCTCCATTGAGAAATGCACACTTGACGTCCATTTGGAAAACTTCAAAGTTTTTGTGGGCAGCATAAGCCAGAAATATTCTAACAGATTCTAGCCTAGCTACTGGAGCGAAAGTCTCTTCATAGTCTATACCTTCCTCCTGACAGTATCCCTTTACCACCAGACGAGCCTTGTTCCTTATAACATTACCTTCCTTGTCCATTTTGTTCCTAAAAACCCATTTGAGACCAACAACCGAAGCATCTGGAGGAGTTGGAATGAGGCGCCAGACTTTGTTCCTTTCAAATTCGTTCAGTTCGTCTTGCATTGCTTGAACCCAATCAGAGTGATCGAGGGCAGTGTTAACTGTCTTCGGTTCAACTTTTGATACGAATGAGTTAAACATACAAAACTCAACTTTTGAAAATAAGGATGTCTGTTTAGCCTTCAGTTGTGATTGGGTCAGAACCTTTTCAGATACATCACCAACTACTTGAGATATAGGATGATCTCTGGTCCATTTGGTAAGAGGAGGGTAATTCGGATCAAAGGTTGGATCTAGTTCAGCGTCAATCATTTCTTCTGGCTCAGATTGGCTATCGTAATCAATCGTCATATCATCATGCTCCCCCTCAATTGATGAGCTTTGAGAAACATGAGGTTCAGGGGTTTCTTGTGGTGCTGGATTTTCAGGCGTTGAAGCACCTTCGGTTGGAGAGGTATCTTCGGTTGGAGAAGCACCTTCGGTTGGAGTTGTAGTACTTGGCTCCCCCTGGACTTGTGAGCTTGGCTCCCCCTCGACATGAGACCTTGGCTCCCCCTCGACTGAAGCATTGTTGGATGGAGAGTCATCAGTGGGCGATCCTCCTTCATGCATTCTTCTTGCAGCATCTTCGACAATCCGCTTCATATGATCAACTTTGTTGTCTGCTGCACCTGCTTCTGAGAGAGAAGCTTTCTCCTGTTCATCAAAGAGTTCCAGAAATTTATCATATAAGTTGGCGATCGAGACTGTGACTTGGCCAGTTTGAGGAAAGATTTCCCCAGCGGTGTCTTCTTTGGCATGTAGCTTCTTGACATAGTTATCGTCAAAGGTCACATAGTATGTCTCTTCAATCTTTCTCGAACGATTTTTTAGGACCCTGTACGCCTTGGATGTGAGCGAGTAACCCAGAAAAATTCCCTCGTAGGCTTTGACATCAAACTTGTTGCGGTGTTCTTTGGAATTAAAGATGAAACACCTTGAGCCGAACACGTGGAAAAATTTCACATTGGGCTTTCTGTTGTTGAGTATCTCATATGGTGTGAGCGTGAATCGCTTGTTGAGATAGGACCTGTTCTGTGTAAAACAAGCAGCAGAAATAGCATCAGCCCAAAAATAAAGAGGTAAGGAAGCGAAACTTAGCATAGTTCGGGCAGCTTCACACAAAGATCGGTTTCGTCTTTCGACAATTCCGTTCTGTTGTGGTGTGTAGGGAGCTGAGAAATTGTGACTAATTCCCTTTTCTGCAAGAAACTCTTCAAACTCCCTGTTCTTGAATTCAAGACCATTGTCGCTCCTGATGTTGCGAACAATCTTCTTGAGCTGTACTTCAATTTGTTTTATAAACACTTTCAGTTTTTGAGTCACTTCAGATTTGAGCTTTAGAAAGAACACCCATGTAAATCGTGAAAAATCATCAACAATAACAAGAATATACTTGCTACCACCGATGCTTTCGATAGATGAAGGACCACACAAATCGATATGAAGTAATTCGAGTGGTTCAACAACTTTTGTGTTGATTACAGATGGGTGACTTTGACGACTCTGCTTCCCCATTTCACATGCAGCACATAGATGCTCTCAATCGAACTTGAGCAATGGAAGACCCCTAACATGACCTCCAGTGACAAGTCGGTTAATATCTTTAAAGTTGAGATGAGAGAGTCTTCGATGCCACAACCAGCTTTCGTCGGATTGAGCTTTTGATAACAGGCATATGGCTGGGTTTCCTTTGATAGGTTTCATGTTTAGAGGAAACATTTCACCCTTTCGCTCTGACTTGAGAATCACTTTCTTTGTCTTTTTCTCTATAATTTCAGAACCTTCATCATCGAATGAGACTTTGAGACCTGTACCTCCAACAAGCTGAGATACACTGATGAGGTTGTGTTGGAGTCCTTCCACATAAGCCACCTTCCTTATAGTAAAGTCCCCATTTGTTATCATTCTGTATCCCTTTATGGTGCCGAAAGAGTTATTTCCAAACTTGACGTTGCCACCATTTGCAAGAGATCTATATTCCCTAAGCTCTTCTTTCCTCCCTGTCATGTGACGCGAGCAGCCACTATCGATGTACCATTCTTCGTCGAACTTCTCGTCACTTATAACCTGCAAAAATTAAGTAGATTTAGGAACCCAAAGTTTCTTGGGTCCACGTGAGCTTTTCATGGGAACGGGAACAGTAAGAGAGATGTCAACTAGATATGTTCATTTTATTAGAGTTGTTTCATCTTTCTTTTTAATGGTAAAAACTTTTATCTTATTAGGATTGGGTGCGTTCAGTTTGGACTCTGGTTTAGATTCATTGACCTTCTGCTTTTCCTTTTGTTCAGCTGACGGATGAGAACGGACAGAATTTCCTTTAGAGCAAGATGGAGATGAATTGGTAGAAGTAGAAGAATTAGAAGAACGAGAAGAATTAGAATGAGTGGATTTGGATTGAGAGGACTTCCTGGCTGGAGACTCTAGGTGACCCTTTTGCTTTTGATCTTTGGAGGGACTGACCTTGGAGTCTTGTTCTCTTTTGACTTCAGAACCGAACCTTTGCTTTCGGTTGGAATCGTCTTGTGAACTGAACCTTGGCTTTCGGTTGAAGTCTGTCTTGGAACCGAACCGTTGGTTTTGGTTGAAGTCTTTTTCAGAACCGAACCTTTGCCTTCGGTTGGTATTTTCTTGTGAACCGAACCTTGGCTTTCGGTTGTTGTGAGATTCAGGCTTTCCTATAGGATTGTTTTCATACTTCAGATTCTTGTCTTGGTGTGAGAAGTATGCATTCTGGGATTGCCAGAATTGTTTCCTTTCCGAAAGGTTCTTCCTGTATCGTTGGTTCCTTTCTATCTTCTTATTCCTCATCTGCTTTGGTTGATGATGAACATTCGCTTTCGTTTTTGGTTTCTCCTTGGCTGGTTCCTTTTGAACTGTAGGAGTTTTGCTTTGAGCTGAGGGGGTAGAGGAAATGTCTGAAGAAGTTCCACTTTGAGCTGAGGGAGTAGAGGGAATGTCTTCTTTTGCCGATCTTTCATCCTCCTGAGGAATATCTTTCGTACCACTGGTGCTTGGCTCATTGAAATTATCCGGCTTATTCAAGGGTTCAGGAATGTATCTTCCTTTACTCATCCAGGAGGTTCTTTCAGATAAACCAACAGTTTCGTTTGCATTATCTATTGGAGCTTCCCAGAAGTACTCATCACATCCATCAGCATTGTCTTCGTTTACAATAGCTGTGAGTTCAGCTGTTTGATGTTCGGTTACTCCAGTCACCTTGTATACTTGATCCGGAGTGGTCCTGACCTTTTGATACACAACTGTTTTCTCTACTAATTTCGGGGACTTCTGTTGGGACAATCGAGCGAACTCTACTGAATTTTCAGAGATAAGATTCTTGTGGTTTTCAGGTTCGCTTTTAACAAATTCTGAGCAGTCAACCGTGTCCTCAACAGAAATTTCACTCATGTTATCGTCCTCGTCAAGCTCAGATGCATTTTCAACATTAATTTTGTTTTATGAGCTTACGTTGGCGTTTAAAGAGTCAAATTTTTGTACGGTTTCGGTTCTCAGTTTAAGTCTATGATTTTCATCCAAAAGATTTTTGAGCATGTCCTTGTGGTCCTTGGATTTAATGAAGGACTCAATTTTGTCCAGTCCATACATGTAGGTCGGATTGATATCATCAGACGATATCACACTCTCACAATTATAGGCTTCGGCATCGATTTCATCCTCCTTAAACTCTAGGAAGGGCAAAATTATGCGATGGATCTTTTGGCCTATCTCATAATCCAAGTGAAGCTGAGTAATATTAGAATATAAACGTTTAGCAATTAAACAAAAAAAACATTTCGCTGTTTTAACAATTTTAAATTGTCTCTCTGCAAATAAATGTTTTCATCTTTAACTTTAACTAATTCCGACTCCTTTAACTCGATCCACATTCTCCGCTCCTCATTCTTCGACGCCACCCTGCTTAATTGATCAGTTAGGTTAGAATTGGTGACTCGAGTTTGAGTTAAGCTACTATCTAGATGAGAAATTCTTGTATTAACGTTTTTTAGTTCTTTCTCATATGATGATGGTGGTACTTTAGATGAAATAAAAACCGATTGTACCTTCTTTATCAGTTCATCGAGCTCATTGAACTGCTGGCTGAGTGGTTTGGCCGTAAAGCACATGTCCTCCTGCACCTTCGGTCCATCGCTTCCACCATCGGTGTTGTATCCCCTCATTTGAGATACGTCAGTCACCATGAAGCATCTTCCTCCACTGCTTTCCTCCTTAGCCACATAAGCCTTTCCATGGGTAGGCTTCCTTACTTCATCGTCTTCTGAGTCGGTAGACCAAACTTCCGTGCTACCGAACTCGTCATCATTAACCGAACCCTGCATAATAAGAGCATTAATAGAAGGGTTAGCAGTAGACTTCTTCTTTCTTAACTCATCCAGTCTCTTCTGCAACACAGCTTCCTCATCATTTCCATCATCCTTTTCAGCCATCTTCTTAAGAACACAGTCCTTAGCATAGTGGTTTTTGCCACCACAGTAGAAACAGCTTACTCCGGAATCGCCTTCCACCTTCGGTTCCTTCTTGGGCTCCTCAGCCTTCGGTTCATTGTTCACCTTTTCAGAGCTGTAACTCCCCTGCCAGTTTCGGTTTTTGTTGCTGGGGAATTTCTTCTTTATGAACCTCTTAGGATTGGACACCATCATGGCATAGTCCTCAGACGAGAGGTCATATTCCTCCAAGTTGAGGTCTTCATCCTCCATCACAGCTTTACTTTTAGATAGGAGGGCCAACGAACCAAGACTCGAAACAACGTTCTTCTCTTGCAGCACAATCTTCTCTTGGGACTTGAGAATACCCACCAGTTTCGCCAATGAGTATGATTTAAACTGCTCATGGGCTTTGACTGTAGAAACCACAGCTCTCCATTCAGACCTTAGTCCATTTAAGAAAGTAACCTTCTGCTCGATAAGCTTCCTTTCAATATCGTGTTTGATCATCTTGCTGAGAAGATGATTGAAGCGATCGAACGTCTGGGTCACCGTTTCTTCGGCTCCTTGCCTGAATTCTCCAAACTCAGATAAGAGCAAGGTTTGGATAGAATGTTCAAGATCCTCGTCTGTGGAATACAGTTCACGAAGTCTATCCCAAACTTCCTTTGTCGTCGTGCATGAGCTGACCAACCTGCATGTGTCGGACTGAAGGGCGAATCTGATCAACCTTAACGCCTTAATATTGCACTGGAATTTGTCCTTTTCATCTTGTGCAATATCCTTCACATCCTTTAGTAGATCATTGTACTCCTTTTGAGTCTTAACAATCCTGGACGTTGCAGAATGAGAAAACGGTCCATTGATGATGGCTTCCCATATAAGGTACCCATTATCCTCCGATCCAATCACGTAGTCTTCAAAGTGATGCGCCCATACTTCATAGTCATGGGTGTATAAGATTGGAATCTTTGTCGTCGAACCGATGCTATTGGAAATATTAATAGGGTTTGATTGCGTCTCGTCCATTATGATCGTAAAAACCTGTTCAAAGATCAGACTTGTAATAAAGCAGATTAGGGCAAAACAATAAATATTAAGATACGTCAATAATGAGATGACAGCTCAATAAATATTATTAATTGCGGAAAAACCCTAATAGAAATCTTTTTCACAGAAAAGATGTGTATCGATTACACAGCCTCCCGCTCTGATACCAATTGATGGGATTAAAAACCTTTAATCAATGAAGATCGATTAGATCTTGAACAAGTATATAAATATAAAACTGTAAGAACTTAATAAAAAGAACAAGACAAGATTGAATCAAACGAGTCGAATGATTAAAACAAAATCCTCAGAAGAGCTCGATTAAGAACATCAACTGTAGAGGATTGGTAGGTTACAAGAACGATCAAAGAAACCTGTTATGCTCTAGATGAATCGCTATTTCGATAATCTCTTAATCGTTAACCTAATATGCATGCAAGCATTAACTTATATACAATACATAAAAGGCTCTCGGTTGGACAGGCCCAAACCGGAGTGTACATGGCTAAACTATCGAGCCCAAAAGACGCAACATCAAAATAAACTTCAGCCCAACAAGGAGTTATGGAATCTGACCATGAAAGACGCATACATTGTGCCTTATACTAACTGAACCAATGATCATGTCACTCTCTGTCCTAGCTTTGTAACTCCAGAATACAAGAAGGTGGAAAGATACATATGGGGTTTGGTTCAACCCATCCAAGGATTGATTACTGCTTCTCGACCATCTACCTATCATAGTGTCAAGCTTTTATTCTTCAATCTAACCAATCAGGAGATCTGAAGGGGCACTATGGTCTAAAAAGCTGACCTCCCAAGACCTGGAGAAAAAAAGAGAAATTATGGAAATGGGTATAAGGGAAATTTAAGGCGAACCCCAAGGAAGAGGCAAGAGACGGTTGAAGCCTACACAACCACAACTCCAGCTCCATTAACAATAGCAATCACCACCATCCAAGGACAGTATGCGGGAAATTTGCCAAAGTGAAATTAGTGCAATTTCTATCATAACGGGAATTGTATGGTCTGCAATAAGTGTGGTAGGGTAGGTCACACAGCGACATACTACAGATAGAGACAACTGCATCAAAAACCATAACCAACCCTAGAGTTAATACTACTAAAAGTTGAGCATGCTATGAGTGTGAGGAGACTGGCCACCTTAAGAGGGAATACCAAGATTTAAGAATCCAATAGGGAATGCTAGAGGTAGGGAATTTTTTATTGGTTCAAGAGACGCCATCCATGATCCATCCGTGTTAAACAGTAAGTTTCTTGTTAACGGTTTATATGTGATAGGTTTTATAGGTTACCAAAAAAAAATATGTGACAGAAAAACTTAAACCGAAGTTCACATGCAACCTATTGGATCTAAGTTTTCTCTATTGATTGCAACAAACAATTGAGCATCAAGAACCCTAGGAATACCCTATTATAATCGAAATCTATAAATGGTTTTAGGGTTTACATATCTCTTGATTTTTGTATTAAATAATATAACAATTCCTTCTTGAACAAGCTTCACAAAGCAAGCACTAGAAATCTCGTGCCTCTAGTGTTTTGTACCCAAACCCTAGCAATAAAAGACTTGAGAGGAGGGAGGATGGAATTTTTTTTTTCTTCTTGAGAAAGGAGTGTCCAAAAACTTAAGCTCCATGGCTCCTTATATAGATGAATTAGGAAACCCTGGAAACCCTAATTTCAATATAATACTAATATCACAAATTAGGTAATTATCCACACTCTTAATTATCCTTAAGGATTAATCTAGAACTCTAAGGAGGCTCCACATTTTTGGCCTACCCTAGATAAATGTAGTATCCTTCTCTTGTTCAACTATTGAAAAAATACAACATAGTCCTTGCACTTTTAACTAATCCAATTAATCCTAAAATTATTTCTAACTAATTTCTGATTAATTATTAATTAAATAATAATATTTCTAATTAATATATTAACCTCATAATATATTAATAAATTATTTATTGCTATTTATTAATCTTATAAGTTATAATAAACCAGTAAATCAACCTCTCTCTCCAAATCCATTGTATCAATCACTAGTTTTGAGGGAAACCCAAAAGGACTTTTCTTTTAATTAAAAATATATATGTTAATTTAGTTATTGGCTTAAAAACCTAATCCAACAGTCTCCCACTTGGATAAGTCTATAACTACAATTGCAAATATAACTTCTAAATTAAACAACAAAAGGAGCTTTCTAAAGCAACTCCAAACTCTGATATAATCATATATCGGTCCTAAGATAAGTGATCAAATATCCCTTCGATCTTCAAGATATCATATGGACATGAGACATGGATTACAATCAATCTCTTCTCCAAAATTCTATTTCCCAATTTCCCGATCTGTGATGACCTCATAAGACTACTAATTGAACACATGAATTCAGTCCTGACTGAGCCCAACACTACAATGTCAACACCAAATCATATAGGGGCCCAAAGATATTGATTTTCCCATTAGGGAACATGGAACGAATAAATTTCCACTCATATGCTTGTATCTTTTACACACCAAATCATGCATGACATTACGTTTTATAATATTACCTTACTGATGTGTTTACATAACACCAATGCACAACCGAATTGTAAATTACAAATCATATATCTCCATTTCAAGAATATAATATGTTATCATCTTAGCATTACTCGTGATATAATCCGTGAAGTAATTCCCTGAGCATGGGTTATCCAATACTCAAAATCTCCATTTTTCAAGTACTCATGAATATCGTAGCAACCATTGCAATGTCTAATCTCTATAGACAATCTATAATCCATTCATGGTAGTCTTGATTCACTACATACTTCTAGAAGGATAAACGATTGTGGAGTTTCGAATAATCAAATCATTCATCAAGTAAAACATGCAAAACGAAACACAAGAATAAATAATTCAAAAAGGTAGTAACCATACTTATAAATAATCTTTATTATTCAATCACGAAATTCAATTACATTTATTTTGTTTTAAGTTTCAATATATTAACTAACTAGTAAAACTAATATCATCTATCAAGCCTATTCTCCTAGCATGCTGGTTATGCTTAACCCTACTCAGAGCCTTCATGAAAGGATGTGCATGATTATCTTCTGAGGATACTCTCTTTACTATAAGATGACCATCTTCAACCCTATTTCTAATTTATTGGTACTTTCTGTCGATATGATTCGATCTACCATGATCCTTGGGTTCTTTGGCCAAAGCAACTGCTCCTTCATTATCACAGTAAAATTCCAATTACTCTTGAATGGTCGGGACTACTCCCAGATCGTCGATAAAGGTCTTCAACCAAGCCATCTCCTTCGATGCCTCACTCGCTGCAATGTACTTTGATTCACAAGTAGAATCAGCCACTGTATCTTACTTGGAACTTTTCCAAGTTACTGCTCCACTATATAGCATAAACACCCAACCTGACTAAGAATAAAAGTTGTCTCGATTTGTGTTAAAGTTGGCGTCACTATATCTAGTTACTCTTAACGTATCACTGCCACCAAGGACTAGAATCATATCCTTTGTCCTTCGCACATACTTAAGAATGCTCTTTACTGCAATCTAATGAGCTCTACCAGGATTTCCCTGAAATTGGATAACCATGCTCATATATGTTGTTGATAAGCCGAATCTGGTATGAAAACTCAGAAAATCCCTATATGGCCCGAAGCAAGCTTCTAGGTAGTGGTATGCAAAGTTATCTTAAGCTTTACATACAAAAGGATATACTCACTTAACTAATGACCATTCATTGTTTCTGAAAACATGTAGCGATTCCATATTTGTTATGGCTTTTTATGTCGATGACTTTCTTGTAAATGGAAATAATTCTAAAGAAATAGATGATTGAAGTCATTTTTGGATGATCAGTTCAAAATCAAGGACCTTGGTAAAATTTATCACTTCCTTGGGTGGGAGTTTGATTCCATTTCTACTGGTATGGTTGTATATCAACAAAGATATATAAAAGAGTTACTTTCTTTATACTATATGGAAGATGGTTTACCATTTTCAACTCCTTTGCCTACAAAATATGGTTGCTTCCAAAAATGGACTCCCTTTTACAAGATCCTTATGAATATCAACAACTGGTTGGAAAAATGATTTTTTTTTGTTGCATACTAGACCTGATTTGGTTTATATTGTCTAATATCTTAGTCAATTTAATAAGCATCTTTGTCAAGAACACTACAATGCTGCTTTACATGTATTAAGATATATCAAATAGACAATTTCTCAAGGATTATTGTTTAACAACTAGAAGGATTTTAAAATGAAAGCTTATTGTGATTTTGATTGGGCTTCTTGTCCTATTACACATCATTATGGAAGTGGTTTCTTCATATTTTTTGGTGGTAGTCCCATTTCATGGAAATCAAAGAAACAAGTCACAATATCCCTTTCATATGCAGAAGTTGAATACCGTTCTATGATAAGAGTTTATGCGGAATTAGCATGGCTTATTAGACTTCTACATGATTTTCAAGTGGTTGATATTACTCCAATACCCCTTAATGTGACAATCTAACAACAATATATATAACCACAAATCCTGTTTTTCATGAGAGGACTAAACACATCGAGTTAGATTGCAACTACGTTCAAAAAAATTACAAAATGGCTTAATATTATTACTCATGTGTCTACAACTCAACAATTTGCAAATGTATTTACAAAATCCTTACAAAATCCACTTCATCATGATCTCATGATTCCAAGCTGGGTTTAACTTTCTATCCACCAACTTGAGGCAGGTGTTAGCATTTATTATATAGTTAGTTAATTGAGTTGTTAGAAAGAGTATATATATATATATATATATATATATATATATATATATATATATATATATATATATATATATATATATATATATATATATATATATATATATATTGAAGTAGCTTTTGATTGAACCAATAAAAATAGACTTTCTCTCATAATCTTCTTTCACTCGTTCTCTTTATTCTTTAAGCTTTCATTGTTAACACATATCAATTTCTTCCTTATATTCTAGAAAAAAAACACAATATTCATTAGTATTAACAAGTTTTAATGCGAGAAAATTTGAAAAGGAAAAAAATAATAAACAATTAAAATGTTATTATCTTAATATATTAAATCAAGGAAAAAAATAACAAATAAGTAAAATATTATGATTTTAATTCATTAAACAAAGGGTTTTTTAATTTTTTTTTGGCTTAAATGTTGATTTTACCATATTAAATTAGAATGAAACAAGTGTATATAATTGTTAAAATTATATAGTTAACCTATGGACATCACTGAATAAAACATAACCTTTAACAAAAAATAAAACTAAAAACAACTCAAATTTTTATCTTGAATTATTTAATAAAAACTCCTATGTAAGTCTAAAAACGAATATAAAAATATTAATGAGTAAAATAAAATCATTGAAAGTTTTAGTAAAAGTTCATTAATAACTACATATGTAAAACAAAAAATCATAAGGATTAGGGAGTGTTTGACACATTGTTTTTAAGAGTTTTTCTAAAATTTTAGGTTTTGTCTTTTAAGAAAAATAATTCAAAATAAGAAAAATATTTTTTGAGCGATACAAGCTTTTAACTTTTATTTTAACTGAAAAAAATTCAAAACCAAACGCCAATTTAAGTAACTCTTAGTGTTTATTTTTTAATTAATTTTACATATTTTAAAACTAAAAACTACTTTTACCAAATATTTTTATATTTAAATAAAATTTACAGTTTATAACTATCATGTAAACTTACAACTACCATCTAATAGATTTCTAATTTTAACCGACGAGTAGTTTCACCAAACTTGTTCTTAGTCGATAATTAGCGACTTAGCCTTTCCAAAAATTCTCTATTGCCAAGCCAAAAGGATCAAGCCCACGACTACAGAAAAGGTGTTTTCAAATTTGAACCAGCAATCGATGCGCACTCTAACGGACTAGCGGTGTGGGCCTAATGAGTAATACAAAAATATCACATATTCACAGATAACCATATACCCATACATGCTATACTTTGTGGCCTGGCCAGTTTTCATAATTTCATTTGCATTCTTGAATTAAGACAATTAGCGTTTTATTATCATTTTGTAAAAGTAACCCATAGAGGTGACTGGTGAATGTATGAGTAATAGTTTTTGTTTTTATTTATGACTTTAATTTAATTCAAATATCTAATTTGTCGCGTAAAAAATATATTCTAATAACGAATAACATTCATATTGTGCTAATAAAATAGAAAATATGATATTATTTCATCCTGTTATCTTAATATATTTTATTTATTTGTTCCATACCGATGGATGAATAAATGAAGTCGATATATGCAAATATGTATTCGAATAAACGATTTACAATTTAATGTTTGAGTTTGTAGCTAAGTACGTTTAAATTGGAATATATTGATAATCATTTCGATGATATTATATGAAACCACTGTGTTTTTATTTTTAAAATAAATGTTCATGTTTCCAAGTAAATTAACTCGTTGTAATTAATATAAGAGTAAATTATTGAAATTATCCATCTGTAGATAAACTACACGTTTAGCCTTCATTTATTTATTTATTTGCACTCAAAACTGTTTTGTCTCACCGTCACCCCCACCCCATCCCACCTTACAATCACTCATCTTCTTCCCACTCTCAAGTCTGATCCCCTCTTCTCTCTTCTTCATGAACCCCAAACCCTCTCAAATCGCTGGAAACCACACTATCATGCTGTCACCCTATTATACTACACCGAAAAATGATAACCACCACCCATGAACTTCGCCTCTCTTTACATTGTCATTTTCCAACACCTCACCCTTTCTCCACACATATTTCATCACTAGTTTATCATTCCGGGCATACCTATTGATGTCTATGAAGATGAAGATCTAAGTCCCATCGATTGAAGATGAAGATCCAAATTCCATCACAGATTTACGTGTCTAAGTCCATATCCAAATCCTATGATTAGAACTTAGAAGATCTTGAACACATCGATTTTTGTTTAAGGTCATATAAATATGAAGCTATCGATTTTAGTTAATTCCAACATCTAACCTCTTATTAACTTGGCTGACCCAACTACTTAAGAGCTTAAACATTATGGCTGGATATCAAGAAAGGTATATCAATTTTCGGAGATCAAGAAGGTTTCCTCATCAAAAATTCCAAGATCTATAATCGGCTTGCGACACATCAACATTATGCTGGAAAACACAAAGACTGAGAAAATCAAAAAGATTTTGGATTAAGAGATCGAAATTGGAAAAACATACAACTTTTTTATCATATATATGTTGGAAATAAGTATTTAATGTCATAACTAATTGGTATAACTTTGGAAATAATAACAAAGTCCTTATTAGGTTTCCTTTAAGAGCTAAAACAGTTATATAGGATTTAAGAGAGCGAGATAATTCATTAATTGGTTTATTACAAGTTAATAAATTAGTTAGAAACTAATTAGAAATTAGTTAGGAGTTAATCGAAATTAATAAGAATTAATTTGAGATTAATAAGAATTAATCCGGAGGTAAGTGACTGAATGCTATTTGTTCAATGACAAAACTATAAAAATGGTTCCTATGGTTTGTCATTTTATGTGGTTAAGATTCAAACCTTTGAAAAGTTGTAGATTTGGTTATTTTCAAGAAGTTTTGTTGTGGTTTTGGTCCCTCTTCCATTAACTTTAACAACTTGGCTGATAACTTTTTTTTTAAAATGACTATTTTACACTTAATGACCATTTTTGCAACCAAACTAGGATGACCATTTCTAAATATATTCTTTTTATTTTTATTGAGATATTATATATTAATAAATGTTATTTTTAATGTATACTATTTATATATTAATAAATATTGTTTTATTAGATTCTTAATTTCTTTTAATTAAATTTTTTTGATTTCTTTATTATCACATAATTGGATTATTATATATGAATAAATATTATTTTTAATATAAAATATTTATATATTAATAAATATTATAATATTTGATTATTAATTTATTTTAGCTAATTTTGTTTATTGGAGTAATTCTTTTCTAACAGATTATTATATTTAAACAAATATTATTTTTAATATATAATATTTATATATTAATAAATATTATGTTATTGGATTATTAATTTATTTTAGTTAATTTTATTTATTGGAGTAATTCTTTTTTAACGGATTATTATATATTGATATATATCATTTTTAACTTATAGTATGTATATCCTAATAAATATTACATTATCAGATTATTAATTTCTTTTAGTTAATTTTTGAATTCCTTTTTTTGGATTAATTCTTTTTTATTGGAATCTTACTTTTGATTTTTATTTTTTATATAATAAATATTATTTTGTTGGATTATTAGTTTATTAGTTTATTATTAATGTATACTAGTAGTTCTTTTTAGTTTTAGTAGTTCCACCACAAAGTCGTCAGAATATGTAAAAGTGCTGCCTTTCATCATCGAAAGCATCGGGATCACAATAAAACATCTTCATCGGATGTCGGACAGAAACCCACAAAACTTTTCCAACCAATGATGATGGTAGTTATTTGCAATAACACTACTACCATCACCCGATCACCACCACCACTTTTAATGTAACATTCCGTTAAAATTAAATAAAATAAGTAAATAAATAATAAGCCCTAAACCCCGAGATGTAAACGATACTTTTATATTATTTTATTGAAGCCCTAAATCCATAATAATTTATGGATGTTAGCCATGAGAGTTAAATGTCACAATTTTTGGAATTGTGGAGGGTAAGTGTAATTTTCGGAGTCACTTTGTAAATATTTATGAAGACAGGGGCTACTTGGTAATTATTGGGGTTAAGTTGAAAAGGATCTTGTGAGGAGGGGCTAATCTTGGAAAAATAGACAAATGTTTGAATTGAAACACGAGATTAACCTCGTATCCCTTCCCCTCGTTTTGGAATGGAACCCTAACCCTACTTGTTTTCTCCATCCGCCACCCTCATCCCTACCATCTCCGGCTCCGCCATCCCCATTGTTGCTGCCACCGCTGGACGTCGCATCTGCCCCCTTCCGGCGAAAGCGAGTCGACGACAGGATTGTCGGGTTTGTCCACTGCCACCATACCTCCACCATTCTTCTTCTTCTTCCTCCTCTTCTTCTTCTCCTTCTTAGCCGTCACCACTTTTCTTCTCGTTTTTCCGATCAGACAAGACCGCCAAGCGGCTACCTCGCCATTGAAACGCCACCATATCATCGCTGCCGGACGTCATGGGCAGCCGGAAGAGCCACCGAAATCGGATTCGGAGTTGTGTTCGTTGTGCATAGGTTGTGAGCCACCAGAAGCACTCGGTAAGTCCAACCGCAACCTACCTTTCCTCTCTCTCGTTATTTTTTTGTGGATACGATGTTGGAGACATCGTTACTGTCGTCAGTGGCCCTTGGGCCGTTGTTTTCGTCTTTTCGGGCGATGTCTGCCACCTAGGCGGTGGCTGTGTGGGTGTGTATTCGAGTTTACATATTGATTTCGGTATTGGTATTGTTTGGCCATAAAAGCAACCACCACCATCGTGAGGTGATGGCTGCCATCGTTTTGTCACCACTAGCCACCATCTCCGGTAGCTGTATGTTTATGTGAGTGATTGGTTTGGTGCTTGGAGTACTTCTGTCAGTATTTTAGCCTAGAATCATAGCCACCACCACCATGCGGTGGTGGCTGCTGCCGTGAACCGGCATCGACCAGCACCGCTCGAGGTGGTAGTGGGTGGTGCCTGACTTGGTGAAACCCTGACCAGCCTAAAACTTAGCGTTTGGATTGTTGGGTTAGAATTATAAAATTATGGTCGACCACATTGTATGATTGGCTTAGTGGGGTGATGGACTTAATGGATTTAATCCTTAATGGGTTAAGTAAGAACACTTAACCCTAATCGTCATTTTCTGTGAAAACCCTAATTATGATTGGGCTTAGGTGTTTGGATTCTTGTTGGGTCATCTGAGAACAAGTGTATGGAGTAGATTATTTGGATGGGCTTTAGGGTAAGGCCCATGCAAGGGGATTGGGCCTAATTTGGAAAATTAGGTCATAGTTGGGCCTTGGTTGATTATTTGACTTTTGGGCCTTCAGAGTGTGAGTGTGGGCCTTGGTCTTGGACCAAGCTAAGTTATGGGTAAAATTGTCTTCTTACCCTAAGTATGGACTTATGGTTATGCATTGGAACTTGATTGTTAATTGGGTTTATTTTGATGTTGACAGTTCAGGAATCTGTTAGCCAGCAGCCAGGGATCGTCTGTAGTGCGAGGTGAGTTTCCATATTAGGTTTAACGGGTCGAAGGCACCAATGTCAGCTCGTGGTTTGTTATGCTTAGTATGCTTGTTGTCTACATGACTCTTGCACGTGTTATTTGTTATATGTATGTGAGTGTGCATGGGGCCCATATCTTATTATTAGCTGAGAGTGGGTAGGGCCTGTATCTCATCATTAGATGAGTGTGGGCGGGGCCCGTATCTCATCATTCCTTGAGTGTGGTTATTGGTATGTTTGGTAGGCTGTTGTACTTTTTGTATGTGTGATACTTGTATGTGTTTGTTTATGTATATGAGTGTGGGCGGGACCCGTATCTCACTATTATTCGAGTGTGGGCGGGGCCCGTATCTCGTTTGGGTGGGGCCCGTTATGTGAGTGTGGGAAGGCCCGTATATCGTTTGGGTGGGGCCAATTATGTGAGTGTGGGTGGGTCCCGCATATCGTTGTTATGCAAGTATGGGCGGGGCCCGTATCTCGTTTGGGCGGGGCCCGGTATGCGAGTGTGGGTGGGCCCGTATCTCACTGATATGCAAGTGTGGGTAGGGTCTGTATGTCATTATTGTATGATGCGAATGGTATGTGGTATCTTGGGAACTCACTAAGCTTTGCGCTTATAATTTTCAGTTTATGTTTCAAGTACTTCGGTTTTCAAAAGGGAGAGCTCGAGATGATTGCAAAGCACGCACCATATTTCCTCCTTGGATGTTTTACTATGATTTTACAGAAATTGATTCGGTGGTTTTATGTAAATGTTTGGATGTCATTGATAAGTTTTATTCTTTATTATAAATGAAATTTTTAGGACCATATTTTATGTATGTTACAAGTTGGTATCAGAGCCTTGGTTTGAGGGATTCGGGCACACTTTCGGGTGTATCTGAACTCAAACTAAGGACTTGGTAGAAATTTTCAAAAGAAAACATTTTTTTATAAAAGAATTTTTAAAAAAGAAAAGGGTGTAGTGCGTGCAACCAGCCGAGCTCAAGTAAGTTTTCCCATAATGCCCATACATGTTATTGTTGGAATAGTGTCTAAGGCTGCAATTATATTAGGCAAGTATTTGACCCGGTTGTGCATAGTCCTTTTGGGTTGCCTTCACCATAGCAACTTGATAGGATGATTTATTAAGAGAGAATAAATATTATTAATATATTATGAGAATAATATAAAGAATAATAATATTGTTATATGATTAATATAAGTCATAAATTAATTGGTATTAATTTGGTGACTTAAAGAGATTAATTAAATAAGAGGGTATAAACTGTCAATTGTTTGATAGTTAAACTTTAGACTGTAAATCCATATTGGATAGGGGTTGGACGAATTCTAGAAGCTAAGGATAGCTTAAAATCTTCCAAGGCTATCTAAGGAATGGATTTGGATTGCTTTAAGAGAAGATTATCCAATTATGGTTAAAGCTGTAACCCTTAAGGAGTCTACAAGTATAAATAAACCCTATGGCAAAGGGAAATCGGCACTTTATCTAAAGTAGAGAACCCCTGGCCGAATTCCTCCCCTGTCCTCTCTCTCAAATCATCCTCCTTGCTATTTGGTGTTTGTAAGCCATTAGAGGAGTTACAATTGTGACTCTAGAGCTCCAAGACAACAAGATCAAACAAGAGATTCAAAGGTATGATTCTAGATCTGATTTAGTATTGTTCTTATACCTAATTAGTCATTAGAAGTCTTGGATTCAAAGCATGTTTAATTAGAAAGCCTAGATCCAAGCATTAGGGTTTTTGCATGCACACATAGTAAAGTTCTTATGGCTAAAACCCATCAGTGGTATCAGAGCCTAGCTTGGTTTTCATTAAATTGTTGCTTATTTGTTTGAAACTTAACTGCAAAATTCGATTTTTGTGTTTCTGAGTCATGGACTCGGCGAGTTGGCCTGACTCAGCGAGTCCCTTGGTGCACTCGGCGAGTCCAAGCATCAGGAATGGCCAGATTCGGGATTTCTTCATGATTATCTTATGGAAACTTACCTTAATCATATTAGATCAACCCTAATCCGATTTTTTGATATATATGACTATAATCTTGATCTAATTAAAGATATTTATCAACTAATAAAATATTAAATTTCCTTATATGATAATTAATTAATTATTTTGATTAAATTGGTAATTATCTTGCAAGAAATCTTAAATAAATCAAATATAGATAATTAGGAAATTAATTGTTAATTAGAATTATTTGTTATTTGATTCTCCATGTTTTAAATGTTTAAAACTTGTCCTCAAGTTTTGAAATTTATATTTTGTGATTAAAAGTTTTAATTTAGACAATTTAAATTTCAAACCCTAAGTTTTTTAAAAATTTAAAATACAACCCTATACTAATATAATATTACAAGATTAATATATATATATATATATATATATATATATATATATATATATATATATATATGTATAACTAAAATGCTAGTCTTACCGTTAGTAGGCCTCATTCACGAAGCCGATCTACAAGGTGGGTATAAGGTTGCGGCCTATAAAATGGCGCTTAATGGGTGTACACTCACACCCACCGCTTGCTTGATCGGTGGAGGATCGTTAGCCGAATGGGTAGGATAGGGCAACCTCATCCTCTCATTAAAAATATAATAAGTAATACAAAGTAACTACACCTTTTTTAAAATTTCCTAATCTTAGTTACTTTAGGAAAAGTGAATTGATGCAATCCCATGAAATTACACTTTGCACCCTTGCTAAGAAGTTAGTGGAGCGTGTGTGGTTTACCGACACACTAATTGGTTCTAAGCAAAGGTGGCAAAGGGTGATTCATTGTTTATCATAGTTCGATGGAGCGTGTGTGGTTTACCGGCACATCGAATAGGTGATCGTTACAATGAAGGCACCATGTGAATTTGCATGGTAATTCACATCCGCTTTGTGATCCTCGGTATCCCAGTCACAAACAAGAGGGGCATATCGAGATTCGAGATTTAAACATGCCATTGAATAGTTCCAATGAATCTCATCTGAACCTAGGAATTCTCAATACATTTGGGACTTATAGTTAGGTTTTTATGGTGGAGAATTAGTGAATTGTCATTCACTTACCTTCATATTATTTGCATGTTAGATTACGGCATCCCTTTTCTAATATGTAAATATTGTTGCTGGATCCTAGCCCTAAGTTTTCTTATTGGGTAATAATTAGGGATTCATATTCTAATCTATCTTTGTCCTTTTTTATTTGTAGATGTCGAACGCAAACAACGCTGCTGCTAGTTCTTTCACATTGATGAGCCTTTGCCAAAAGGTCACTTTCGATGGAACGAACTTTAGCGAATGGATAAGATACATTCGCACCATTGATCGCTATAAGGATAAGGAGTATGTCCTCGATGAGAAGCTCGAGAAAATCAACCCTGAAATCGCTACTCCGGTTGAAATTACTGCTTTTGAAACTCATGAGCGCGATGCGACGAAGGTACATTGCATCATGATAGCCACCATGAACTCCGAATTCCAAAAGTCCTACGAGGACATGTACCCGTACGAGATGCATCAAGACTTATTGGAAAGATACCACCAAAACGCGAGACAAGAGCGTTATGAGATTTTCACTAACATGATTTCCGCTAAGATGGGTCATGGAGAGTCTCTTACCGTGCACCTGCAAAAGATGCAAAGGTATGTCGACCGCCTTCGCAAGTTAAATGTTGACTTTGGGGAAGACTTGGTGATCGACATGGTGCTTCACTCTTTGCCTCCGATGTACAATCAATTTAGGATGACCTACCACATGAACAAAGAGGAAGTCACCCTAAGCAAACTCTAAGGTCTCTTGAGGGTCGCTGAGAGCAACTTCAAAGACAAGTCTGTTGCACCAACTCCCAATCCACCTGCTGCTCCTGTCTTGGCTATTGGTCAAGGAAAGGGAAAGAAGAGGAAGGCTTCGTCTAAGAACTATCGCAAGGTTAAAGCCCAAGATGGTGCCTCTTCTAGTGGGACCAAAGTTGATCCTACTAAGCCCTGCCCTAACCTAAAGGAGGCAGAGTGCCACCACTGCCATAAGATAGGACATTGGAAGAGAAGCTGCCCAAAGTACCTGCAAGCCATTAAGGAAGGAAAGATCAAGCCGTCTTTCGCAGGTATATACACAATTAAATCTAACGATTCTAATCATGCTATTTCTTGGGTTCTTGATACCGGTTGTGGTTATCACAGTTGTTCGAATGTGCATGGACTAAGAAGAAGTAGGGATGTGGAGCAAGGAAGGATCAATCTAATCATGGGAAATAGAAGATCGTCGCCTGTGACCAAGATTGGAGTGTATTCTTTAGTGCTTAGGAATAATTTATGTTTAGATTTGAACAATTGTTGCTATTCGCCAGAAATGGCTAGAAACATCATTTCATTTAATGGTTTATTTAGACAAGGTTTTAGATTTTCTTTTAATAATGAGAATGGTTCTATTTTGGCTTATCTAAATGGTGTCTTTTACTTTGAAGCTATACCATGTAATGGAATTTATGAAACTGTTATGATTGTTGATAACTTAGGAAATGATGTTTTAAACATAGATTCTTCCACTAGTATGGATAAAGCATCCTTATGGCATTTTCGTCTTGGATATGTCAACAAGAAACGCATAGCCCAACTCCAAAAGGATGGAGTGTTGGAGTCATTCGACCTTAAGGAAGATGACACGTGTGAGTCTTGTTTGCTTGGAAAGATGACTAAATCACCCTTCACGAGCACGTGTGAAAGGGGTGAGGATCTATTGGACCTCATACATACCGATGTATGTGGGCCGTTTAGATCAACCACGAAGGATGGGAACCGCTTCTACGTGACTTTTACCGATGACTATAGTAGATATGGGTATATCTATTTAATCAAGCAAAAGTCAGAAACCTTTGAAAAGTTCAAAGAGTTCAAGAATGAAGTGGAGAATCAATTGGGCAGGAAAATCAAGATGCTTCGATCCGATCGAGGAGGAGAGTACCTAAGTCTTGAATTCCACGATTATCTCAAGGAGTGTGGAATAGTTTCACAATTGACGCCTCCTAGGACACCGCAGTTGAATGGTGTGGTAGAAAGGCGTAATCGAACCTTATTGGATATGGTTCACTCTATGATGAGTCGTGCTTCACTACCAATCTCCTTTTGGGGGTATGCCTTAGAGACTGCCGCCCATATCCTTAACCGAGTCCCTACTAAGAAGGTTGCCAAAACACCTCATGAGATGTGGATAGGGAAATCTCCCTCGTTAGCACATATCAAGGTTTAGGATTGCGAGGTTTTCATAAGACGAGATACTCACGACAAGCTCGAACCTCGAAGTGAGCGATGTATTTTCATCGACTACCAGCAGAAATCCTTTGGATATCTCTTCTATAGACCGAAGGACAATGTTGTCTTCGTTGCGAGGAGAGGAGTTTTCCGAGAGCGAGAACTCATAAGCCAAGGAGACAGTGGGAGGCAAATCGAGCTTGAAGAGATTCAAGAGTCGATAGATGAAGGAACCTCTACCGCTGGCACTCAACCCGAGGAGGAAACTCCGGTTGAACCAATTGACGAGTCCTTACCTCTTAGATGTTCCGATAGAGTTAGAGTTCAACCCCAGTTTTATGGTTTTCATATTACTACCGAAGGGGATACATATATTAGTGATGGTACACTAATAAACCTTGATAAACCTAATAGCTATAAGGAAGCCATGGCAGGCCTGGAGTCTGCGAAATGGAAAGAGGCAATGGATAGCGAGATCCAATCCATGTATGATAACAAAGTTTGGAATTTGGTTGATAATGTACCCGGACGTAAGACCGTTGGGTGCAAATGGATCTTCAAGAAGAAGACTGACGTGGATGGAAACGTACACACATATAAAGCGCGATTGCTCACAAAGGGCTTTACTCAAACTCTCGGAGTTGACTATGATGAGACCTTCTCACCAGTTGCGAAGATAAAATCTATTAGAGTGATGCTAGCGATTGCCGCATTTCATGATTATGAGATTTGGCAAATGGATGTCAAGACCGCTTTCCTTAATGGGAAGTTGGCTGAGGATGTTTACATGGCTCAGCCAGAGGGGTTTGTGGATCCGAAGCATCCGAATAGAGTGTGTAAGCTTGAGAAGTCCATTTATGGAATTAAGCAAGCATCTCGCAGATGGAATCTTTGCTTCGATGAGAAAGTCAAAGAGTTTGCATTTGTATGAAGCGAAGATGAATCTTGTGTATATGTCAAAGCCAGTGGGAGTATAGTAAGCTTCCTCGTTCTATATGTCGATAACATATTACTCATAGGAAACGACATCCCGACTCTGCAGGAAGTTAAGTCCTGGCTCGGGAAGTGCTTCGCTATGAAGGACCTCGGAGAGGCTTCTCACATTTTGGGAATAAGGATAGTAAGAGAAAGAAGTAAGAGACTAATTGGACTTAGTCAGAACACTTACTTAGAGAAGGTACTAAAACGTTTTAATATGGAAAACTCGAAGAGGGGAGAATTACCGATACAAAGTAATGCCAAGTTGAGTAAGACTCAAAGTCCGAGTACCGAAGCTGAAATAGCAGAAATGAGCCGAGTACCACACGCTTCCGCAGTTGGCTCAATCATGTACACTATGACTTGTACTCGCCCTGATGTAGCCTTTGCTTTGAGCATGGTTAGTAGATATCAAGGGAACCTTGGCAGAGCCCATTGGATTGCGGTGAAGAATATCCTTAAGTACCTTCAGAGGACGAAGAAATGGTTCTTAGTCCTCGGAGGGAGTAATGAATTGAAGGTGCGAGGGTATAGTGACGCCAGCTTTCAGACCTACAGGGACAACTACCGTTCGCAGTCGGGCTGGGTCTTTACCCTGAATGGAGGAGCAGTGACTTGGAAAAGTTCCAAGCAAGAAACCGTAGCTGATTCAACGTGCGAATCAGAGTACATTGCAGCGAGCGAAGCGTCGAAGGAGGCAATATGGCTGAAGAACTTCATCGGTGATCTTGGAGTTGTACCTGCCATAAAGGAGCCCATGGAGATTTTCTGTGATAATGAAGGAGCGGTTGCCTTGACCAAGGAACCGAGAGATCATGGTAGATCAAGACATATCGACAGAAAATATCACTTTATTAGACATCGTGTAGAAGAAGGACAACTCGTAGTGAAGAGGATATCATCAGAAGATAACCCAGCAAATCCGCTTACGAAGGGACTGAGTAGGGTTAAGCACTTGCAGCATGCTAGGAGTATTGGGCTGAAGGTTGATATTAGCATAGATTAGATAGTATTAGAAACATGTAATAGATAAATGTAATTAACATTTGATGATTAAATAAAGGAGTTTTATTTATAAGTAATGTTACTGTCTTATGTTAATTAGTTAACTATTGTTTCATTTTGCATGTTTTGACTTCCAGAATAATTGAGTTTATTAAGAATAATCGAATTATTCAAATTATCCACAATCGTTCATATTTTGGAAGTAGATATGAATGAAGATTGTCATGAATCGGTGCATAGATTGTCTAAATGGTATTAGACATAGCAAAAGATTGTTGTGACGTTCATGAGTGCTTATGAACTGGTTTTGAGCATTGGAACAAACCCGCGCTTGCTGGAATCACCTTATGGAATATGATATAAAAGGGTGATCGCAAGATGATAATATCATATAGTCTTAAAACCTAGATATATGGTTTGTTATTTGTTAATTGATTGTACATTGATAATGCGAAAACGCATCAGTAACTCGGTGTCATAAAACGCATTGTTGTGTATAGTTGATTAATGAATAAGTAAATGCATATAAGTCGAAGTTTATCTGTAACTTTTATCCCAAGAGGGTGAAAGCGATATCTCAGCCGCTCGATGATTTGATTTGACTTATGTGCCGGGCCCGGTCAGAACTGAATTGATGTGTTCAATTAAGTTCTATGTCAAATAAATCGGAGATCGAGAAACCTAAGTGCTTGACTAATCATTCCATAGAATTGTCAGCATGATATCTAACATAGGACTGTACGATCCCTTATCTAAAGGAAACAAAATTGATTAGATCAGAGTTTGACAGCGCCTTTGAGAGCTACGATTGCAAATCGAATTATACTTGTGCATATAGTTACTAGACTTATCCAAGTGGGAGACTGTTGGAATAGTGTCTAAGGCTGCAACTATATTAGGCAAGTATTTGACCCGGTTGTGCATAGTTCTTTTGGGTTGTCTTCACCATAACAACTTGATAGGATGATTTATTAAGAGAGAATAAATATTATTAATATATTATGAGAATAATATAAAGAATAATAAGATTGTTATATGATTAATATAAGTCATAAATTAATTGGTATTAATTTGGTGACTTAAAGAGATTAATTAAATAAGAGGGTATAAACTGTCAATTGTTTGATAGTTAAACTTTAGACTGTAAATCCATATTGGATAGGGGTTGGACGAATTCTAGAAACTAAGGATAGCTTAAAATCTTCCAAGGCTATCTAAGGAATGGATTTGGATTGCTTTAAGAGAAGATTATCCAATTAGGGTTAAAGCTGTAACCCTTAAGGACTCTACAAGTATAAATAGACCCTATGGCAAAGGGAAATCGGCACTTTATCTAAAGTAGAGAACCCCTAGCCGAATTCCTCCCCTGTCCTCTCTCTCAAATCATCCTCCTTGCTATTTGGTGTTTGTAAGCCATTAGAGGAGTTACAATTGTGACTCTAGAGCTCCAAGACAACAAGATCAAACAAGAGATTCAAAGGTATGATTCTAGATTTGATTTAGTATTGTTCTTATACCTAATTAGTCATTAGAAGTCTTGGATTCAAATCATGTTTAATTAGAAAGCCTAGATCCAAGCATTAGGGTTTTTGCATTCGCACATAGGAAAGTTCTTATGGCTAAAACCCATCAGTTATCTGTTACGCTTTGATTTGTGAATCTGTAGAATAGCATGCTAGTTAGGGCTAAGGATCTGCTTAATTTTTGCATGAGAGAATGCCAGGAGAGATGCCTTTGTATGCCTATTGTATCAGCTTGTAGACTTTCATGCTAGTTCTGATTAGCCAGTGATAGGTTGGCCTGTTATGTGATACTTGGTAGCCTAGGAAGCACGGGATGTTGGTTTGGCTATGATTTGTATGCGTAAGACAATTTGTAGCCGGAGTGGGAACTCCTAGTATGAGTTGTAGCAGAGGGATTTGATTCCCGTGATTATTCTATGGATTGGAGTGATACTGCACGAATTCTTCTTGCTTTGTGCTTTGTGGAACTCCTAGGTGATGGAAGTCAGCTACTAAGTGAATATGTCAAGTCACATGTGACAAAGGTTGGATAATCTCAGAGTGACAAATTTGACTCTATTGCGTAGCTCTTGTTTAAGTCCAACCGTTGTAGGGAAGAGTTTGTTACTCGAAGGATTATCTAAGCTTTGTTGCATGCGATTATATTCATGAGGTGCGTGATTGGCATTATAGGGAGTTCTTCGACAACTGATGGGAAGGTAAGGTCGGGAACCTAGGAAAGCCTAGGGATTCCTTCAATGGGATTTGATGTTATGTTTCACGAGTACTTGGTGTATAGATTTGAGAAGTTGACTTAGAAGATTCGGCAGGATTCTTCAGGAAAGTTTGGATAGTGTGGAAGGTATTAGTGGGCCCATACTACTAAACGCACATGATCCATACTCGAATCGGGAAGAGTCTTGGAGAATCTAGGAATCCTGTGGGATGAGGATTCCTAGATATATTTGGATCTTTTTCATGTTGTTCCGGTATGGTGTGAAGCACTCAGGGTTGGGGTTCAGATTCTGATTCCGGCTCAACAGCAGGTATTGAGCCGATCGAAGCGTGGTTGTGGAGTTCATTTGATTGGAGATTTCTCGCAGAGTTTTGGATTGGACCTTTGTAGTTTTTGGTTCAGCCAAGGATGGGATTTTGGAGATTTTGGACGGTCATCTCGGAGCCTTTGGGCCGAGATTGTAGAAGGATAGTTGGGGGCTCATCTGAAGCCCAAAGCTTGTGGATCCCTAGAATCCTTCAGGAAGGAGGATCCTACTGTTAGTCTTGTCGTTGGGATCGGAAGGGTGTTTTGCACCATGTCCTCAGGACAGTCGATGTATCTCAGGAAGAGGTTATCAGGATTCCTTTAGACGTTTGCGGGTATGTTACCTTCTGCTTCTTCAAAGTGGATATCAGGAATTGGTATCGCTTTGGAATTTTGATTGGGATTGAATAAGTTATATCTCGAATTGGTCCTCTGCTATTTCTTGGGTTATCAATGATGGTTATATGCTTTTCTTCATGCCGAGAAGTCTTCGAGGAATCTTCAGACGGTCCTATCTTGTCGAGTGGGTTCAGTGTCTACCGTTGTTATCCTGGTCCTTGTTAGGATCAATTCATGGGTGTTGCTTGGAGGATCTTTGGTTAGGGTGAGCATGATAGTTCTCCAGTGAGTCATGGTTTAGTGGTTCTATTAAATGTTCAGGTATGATTGGCAGTTTCCTATGGAAGAACTTTGGTGTTCAAGGCACTACCATTGCTGGGGAAGGAACGGTAGCATGAAGAAGATGGTGTCAGCTGCACGAGTTGTTTGATCATTGGAAGTGTCAAGAGAATTGTATTTTTTCATGGACTGAAGTCAGTTAGAGTTCAATGATTCCTTGACGATAGAAATTAGAGTAGAGGTTCGTCAGTGCATGGAAAAGGTTATGGTTATTAGTGGCAGGCGTAAGAACGCAAGGAAATGGCATGGTGCAATGAGAGCTGATTTGGATCATCAGATTGGTTAAGGTCTCAAGAGCATTCTTCCGGATTCTAGAAGTTGGGTAATCATTGAGATTTGGCTAGTAATGGAATGCTAGTTTTGGTAATCACATGTTATAGGCAGTTCCTATTATATGAGGTTCGATGGGTTGGGAATCCATCAGACTGATGGGTTATGGGCATATCAACCCTAATTTCTTTGGATTTAGTTTTTTTCTCAAGTTATACATGCAAATAAAATTTCCAAATCAATATCCCTAGATCTAGTATATATAAAATCAAAATCTATATATTATTAGGGTTAGAAGAATACCTTTCTTGTTATCTAGTAATAACAAGTGTTCCTTGCTTGATCTTGACTTCTAAGAGCTTAGTCTCTGAGCGTTGCACCTCTAATGGAGTCACAAACACCACTAGCAAAGGATGAAGGAGAGAGGTAATGGAGGCTCTTTAATTTTTGGGTAGGGTTCTCTTAGAATGCTTAGAGCCGAAAATTGTATACCAAAGGGTTCCTTATATAGATGAGGTTGATAGGGCTTTTAGGTGGAAACCATAATCTGATTGCTTAGGCCTCAAGCAGCCCATGGATCTCCTTCTTAGAAGCCTTTGAATGAAATCTCTATGGGCTTCCCATAGATTTCGTCCACTCCTTCCTTAAGGAGTCCATCAACCTTAATTGCAACTATCAGTGATTTGCAATATCAGTCCCCATTCTTTTTAATATGTTCCTTTAATCCCAAAATTAATTCCAAATTATTTTTTGATCAATACTAATTAAATAACATGATTTCCAATTAATATATTATTCTTATAATATATTAATAAATCATTAAATAACCTCTTTCTCCAAAAATCATCCTGTCAAGTTGTTATGGTGAAGACAACCTAAAAGGACCATGCTATTATCAGATCAAGTACATACTAATTATAGTTATGAGCTTAGACACCTAATCCAACAGTCTCCCACTTGGGATAAGTCTAATAACTATAACTGCCAATGCAAATTCAGAATCTAACTTAGCAATCGCAACTCTCAAAATCCGCCATCGAACTTTGACGTAGTCAATGACACGTCCTTTAGATAAGGTATCATATAATCCTTCGTTCTGCAAGATATCGGGTGGACAAAGACATGGAATAAATTCATACTCAATGTCCAACAATTTGTTTCCTGATTTCTGTTTTTCTGACATAGAACATAATTGAACACATCAATTCAGTCCTGACCGGGCCCGACACATTAGTCAACACAAAATCATCAAGGGGCCCAAGATATCGCTTTTACCCTCTTAGGATAAAAGGAATAGATAAAATTTGACTTATATGCTTGTACTATTTACTCATTAAATTGTGCACAATAATACGTTTTATAACATCAAGTTAGTGATGTGGTTACGCATTCTCAATGCACAACCAACTTGTAAACAACAACTCATATATCCTGGTTTAAAGATTATACGATATTATCATCTCACAATCACTCATGATAAATTCCATGAAGTGACTCATATGAGCGTGGGTTTAATACAATACTCAAATCTTATTTCAAAATTACTCACGAACGTTGCGGAAAACCTTTGCTATGTCTAAGCACGTAGACAATCCACAAACCAATTCAGGGCAGTCTAACGTCATAACTTACTTCCAAAGTATGATCGACTGTGGATAATTTGAACAATCCAATTATTCAGGAAGTAAAACATGCAAAAAATGAAACAATAGTAAACAACTGACACAAGATAGTAAACAATACTTATATATAAATCTTTATTATATAATCACCAAATGTCAATTACATTTATCTATTACAAGTTTCTAAGCATCTATCTAATCACTAAAACTAATAACATCCTTCAGACCAATGCTCCTCACATGCTGAACGTGCTTGATCTTACTTAGACCCTTTGTGAGGGGATCCACTTGATTTTCTCCTGACGATACCCTCTTGACCATGAGAAGTCCTTCTTCTACCCGATGTCTGATGAAATGGTATTTTCTGTCGATATGTCTGGATCTGCGATGATCTCTTGGTTCCTTGGTTAAGGAAACCGCTCCTTCATTATCGCATAAAATATCCGTAGGCTCTTTTATGGCTGGTATAACTCCAAGGTCTCCAATGAAGTTCTTCAACCATATATCCTCCTTCGACGTTTTGCTCACTATTATATACTTTGATTCGCATGTTGAATCAACCACAGTCTCTTGTTTGGAAAATTTCCAAGTCACTTCTCCTCCATTTAGGATAAACACCCAACCCGACTGCGAGTTGAAGTTATCTTTGTCCGTTTGAAAGTTTGCGTCACTATACCCTGTTACTCTCAAGTCATCACTCCCACCAAATATAAGGACACAGTCCTGGTCAGGAATAGGGATGAACCAGGTGGGATTTTATATTGAGATGGTGTGAGTGGGAGTTTAGGAAATTCCCAACCGCAAGTCGGCATATTCCTCGTTATGCATTGCAGGCTAATGGTCGAGTCCAGGTTAAAGGCTTTGAAATTCGAGGTATGACCTGAATACCTAATTGGATGTACTTGGATGTAGATTTCGGCTTTGGATGCTTGGGGTCATGATGGCAGGATGTGGTAAGGTCATGGATGGTAACCACGTTTGGTTAAAAGTGTTGAGAGACTGTGATGGGATCATAGCACTCACATGTTCGAGGTTGTTGTGATAAGTAGTAGATGGTTGAATTGAGATTGATGATGGATTTCATGCAGGTTCCTTCTCTTGATATCACAGTGCAGAAGAGAAAGATGATTGTTAGTCGACGTATGGGAGGAATTCCCGGGATGAAGCTCTGACGATCAAGTTAGAATGAGGTCTGAGAGAAGTAGAGTAAATCACAGGAAAAAGAGTTTTGTCCCCTTCTTCATGAGGAATAAGGATCCTTTTATACCTGTTTGAGAATCGTGTTCCCCTCAACTAATTCTATTAAGCATTCCCTCGTGAGGTGCAACGTGACGGACCCATATGGGAGGATCCTCCGTCACGTCTTTTTGCCTCATGCCCTCATTGGCTAGAAGGGAATCTTTTGATATTATGATGATCCTGGCTATCGTCATACGGGAAAGTGGAAAACTCTAATTCATCCCACGTTTGCCGGGGTGTTATTCCTTGGAGAAGAGGTTAAGGTACAATGATCTTTGCGTTGGCGAAGGCATGGCCTTGACCTTGGATTGAGTCTAGTGGTGCTCTGGCCCGACCAAGCCTGGCGTTAGTTAGACTTCTCCTTTTTTGACGTTCTCCCTGAGGGATACGTTAACAGGTCCCTTAGGCTTGTAGGTGTATGTGTCGGCTTGATTGCGTCGTCGTTCGAGCCTATATATCAACACATGTATGTCTGAGATTGTTTCTAGCATTTGACAGGCTTTAGCAACATCGTCAATGTGTGTCAAATCCATTGAGAGACGGTTTGTGACACCAATTTTGCCTTTAAAATTCCCCCTTTTCCCAATAATTTTCATCCTCACCTCCTTTCTTTGCTTTCGTTGTATCAACTCGAGCATTTTGCGAATTTTCCTTTTTTTATCATTCATCTGTTTCCGACAATTGACCGTTACGGAAGAGTCCCTACTATAGAGGAATTTCAACTTCTGCAAGATCGCTTCGGTTTCTTACCGAAGCATGGTGTGATTATTCTTGCAAAGAGGTCATCGATCTATGACTATCCTCAAGAGAAAGTGGGAGTTCCGATCCCTTTATTCGAAACGGGGTTGCGCCTACCGACAGCTGATTTATGCAACATGATTGTGGATCACTATGGCTTTTCCGTTGACGAGTTGACCCCAAGCGCTGTTAATAAGATTGTAGGTTTTGAACTGATTTGTCGATCTTTGGTTTGTATACCCACTTTTTTCTTGGGTTTCAGTTATGTTTTTTTGTTCAACTACAAATTCTGGCATCCACACTCTATCGAAAAGGCATGGCACTCATCATTTGATCTCTGAAAAAGATGCTCCAAACAAAAATTGGCAGACACAATGGGTCCAGGTTAACCGAAACCTTGTGGGGCATGGGTTTCGTAAAACACGATACTTTCCTGAACGTCTTCCTAAACTTTTCGGGAGTAAACTAACTCTTGGCAAACGACTAGGAAACATCATTGTCGTTGGGGAGAATTGGGAAGATTCCATTATTGTCGCGGCCGGTATGAGTGCTTCCTGGAGAGCTCGTGGGAAGATGGCACAACTATTCGTCGTGAGATGCGGTATTCAATCATCTCCTTCTCCCCTTCTTTTTTGAAAAGAAAAGAGAATAGGAACAAGGTATCTTGTTGTCTTATGAGTTCTTATACTTGGCGTTTATTTTCACAAGTGCTGAAGCCGAGATTTCCTTGGAGATGGCCCTGCGTGGTCACTATCGAGGTAAGATTTTCCATCGGGAGATCGATCTTGTAGAGGCTCTTCCTCCTCCTGTGTTTAAAAAACGCATGCGAGAGTTCACTGGATTTCTCTCAGAAGGAGGGAGAAGCATTGGTTCTAGCGGACCTACTTCGCCTTCCCAACCGGCTGTTGGGGTCGTTTCCCTAGTTCGTTTATCGGTTTTAGATTCTTCCAATTTTCCTGCGAGGATACAAGAAGAAAAAGGTACTTCCCCTATTCGGAAAAGATGAAGTTTACGCGTGGTGTCGTTGTCGGACGAGGAGACTGAATCCGATTATACGGACCTCCGTCCTCATAAAGCGCGTAAGACTGTGTCCGTGACCAAGCTTCTTGGTGGTATCAGAGATGTTCTTGGTGATTGGTTTTCTATGTCTGGGCAGAAGAAGAGAGTGGTGGTGTCTAGTTCTTTGATGACACCACCTTCACCATTGACTGGTTCACTCGTAGTTGATCATGGTTTTGACTTTGTGTTCGGGGGTGCATTGGGTTCACATGGAGGTTCTTTCCAGTTGGAGAATCCTTCCTCGGTTGACAAAATCAGAACTTCGTCTCACTCCTTGTCTTTCGAGGCCTATGCTCCAGGCTTGGTGATTACTAGGGATTTCTTACTGTCGGAAGACATAACAGCCCAGGAGTGGAGCAACTGTGCTCACCCCCGGCTACAATGAATTTGCTTACAGGCCAATTGAATGCTCATATGGCCGGTGACGTTCGTTATGTCGCGGCTCAGGCTTCTGCCCTCATGGTTGCTGTTGCCGACCGGGTTTGCCATGCCGACATGAATGACACGCGGTTAAAAACATTGCAAGGTTCTGTGGAAAGCATATGGGAGGAGCTCCGGGATTCAGAGGCTTATCGCCAAGTACTTTCTGAGCAGAACTGCATTGTGGCCTGCGAGAAGGCTGCTTGGAATATCATGTGGCCACTTTGGAGGTTCAAACAAAGCGAATCAAAAGTTAGGTGAGTTCTCTTACTCGGGGGAAGGGTGTGTTATCGAGCGAGTTGTCTAGGTGCCAACGTCAACTGGCTCGTGCCCGTGTTGATGGTGTTGTTGCTTGAGGCCGTTTGTAATGGATGCTGGGAGAAGGGAGTGATTCGCGTAATTGATAAAGTTATCGAGAGCGCAGAGTTTGCCAGCGGGATCCAGGGTGTGCGTAAGACGTGTGAGGCCCTTGGGTTTGAGAAGGGAAAGCAACTTGGTGGTTTTTCCACGATGTCCAGTGAATCTGAAGCCCCGGATCTTAGCTGTGTTGCGAGAAGGACCAAAGAGATGGATATTGCTCTTATGTCCCTTACTGAGATGGATTTCGCGGGCCTCTTTCGTCTGGGGGAGCGAGATTATGATAGCCTACGCCAGTTTTGGCATAGGCAGGGTCTGGGAAGCTCTTCCTCGGACTCCGAGTACTAATTTTTTCTTGTCCCTTCTGTTAATTCTGTATTGTGTTTGCATCCCCATGTATGTGTAGGGAAGAATAATGGTTGTTAATAACCATGAACTGTGTATTTTATTTTTTGTTTGGCATGGAAGTGTTCTCTTCTTTCTCTATTTTGTATATATATATATATATATATATATATATATATATATATATATATATATATATATATATATATTGAATTGCTTTGTGGTATCTTTAAGCTAGGGTTATTTGATGTTTCTACTGTGATTCTTTTCTGCATATTCCCTTGTTATAGGGTTCACATTAATTGGTTAATGTAAGCTTCATATGTCGTATGACCACTACTATTGACTTATATTGCATTGATTTGTATGTTGTAATCAGGATTTTTTATGTCAAGTCAGGAAATGGTGGTTAATTTCCTTGACTATACTTTGAGGTTTAGCTACCTATATACTGGCCGAGATTGTCACCTCAAGACCTTTTATTGTTCAATTGTCAGGGGATAGGTTATGAACCTTTTAGAACCCCTTTTTCTGTGCCATTAATTAGGATTTATGCATTCTCGGCTCTGAGATGTTATTGGCACATTGTAGGTAAAGATTATGACTCTTTTAAGACCTATGGTTGCATCCTTGCATAGATTTTTCTCAAGTAGTGTAGGTGATCAACCATTGTTTCTACTTGGAAAATATGCACAACCTCTTTACTCTGAGATTTCGCAATTGGTTAAGCAGAATTCTGGAAAGCTCTTTCGAAATGCAAATTATATTGACTCTTAAAAAAGAAAAGAAGAAAAACCTGAAACAATAGACCCTGAATGTCTAAGTATCAGGGCGTATGCCCAGTCTTTGCGTTAGCACCTGGAGTATGGTTATCCTATGTGGAGTTTGACCATACTCCTTTTTCTAGGCCACTGTTTTATTTTTCACTAAGTGTTCAGCTATGACTACCTCATCGCGGCTGTGTGTTTTTTCCTTGTTTGCTGCTAGTGTTGCTTAACAGATTGGGATTTCCTGTTGTTTCTACCACAAGGGCCTAGCATGAGAGGGCGGAATTTCATCTTTCCTGCTCTGGAGGCACTGGTACTTTCCCTTCTTCTTCGTCCAATGCGTGCTGAGACCGTGGGAAGTGCCTCCCATTAGTCGGGTGAGGGTACCACCTTCACTTTTCTGCGCGCTTGTTGTCCTTGCGTGTCATATTGTTACTTGGGGAGTCATTTATCTCATCAGAGGCCCTTGTCAGTGTTCTTCTATAGGAAGGCTTGCGTGTTATAGTAAGTGACACTCTGCCTCTATTTTTGTTTCGCCAAGCGCTTATCTCTTTCATTCCATGAGATTTTGGTTCATGTTTGACATCGGCTAAGATCTGATTCGAGTCCCAACTCGCCCTCTGGTTGGGCATGCTTGGGCCATTGATTGCGGGCCAGGTTGGTCCCCGTGTCCGTGAGTAGGCGCTTATTTTCTTTGCAATATTCACTCCATACTTTGGCTGAGACATCCTTAGTTCAACGCTCGTTTCTTTTTGTGAGGGGATGTTGTTAGCCGACTGAATACATCTATTTGTCTTTTCATGGACTCGTGGACCAGCACTTGTGCTGCCGCAGACCTCCACCATGGATCCTCCACCTTCTGGAAACATTCTCTTGGACACAATTAGGTTTCTTGCTTCCTTTCTCGTTGGGCATCGCGTCCATTTCCAGCTTGGTTGCTACTACTATTGCCGATCTGTCAGTCGTGCTGAATTTGAGAATTCCTTGAAGAGTAGACGAAATCGCTTGTAGCTGGAAAAGTGCTGGCCGGCCTAATAGAATGTTGTGTTCAACCAGGCGGTCATCAACCCAGAATTCGAGCACCCTTGTTATCTTTTGTTCCCCATCATGACTAATCAATGTAAACGGTAGTGTGATTGTTCCTGTTGGCCAGATGCCGTGATCGATGAACCCAACTAGGGGGCCCTAGCGTGGTGGCTGGAGATGCTTTTTTCCATTCAATTGGTAACCGTCGAAGGCAGTGTTCATAAATCACATTGACCATGCTTCCGTTGTCGACGTACACTTGCTCAACACGACTTTGGCTAATGAAACCGGTGATGTGGAATGGGTCATTTGGATCCCAGTGCTCCAACCTAGGGTCATTCATTGAAAATGCTATGTTGAGGATGTTTTGATGGTATACCTTCACGCATACGTGTTGACTTTGGTGGTTTCTACTTAGATGGGGTCCGGTGATGGTAAGTATCTCTTCCCTCCATTCGTGGTCCGTTCCCCCATCCTTTTTGATTCTTAGGCTAGTGCTTATCCTCATCAAGTTTTTCCTTACAGTCTTTTGCTATGTCGACTATGTTTCCAACTAGTTGTTTCTCATCAATTTACCGCTTCAATACTGTGCACTCATTGGTATCCTGAGTTTTGCATTTATGATACTCACAGAACTTGGTCTTGTCCTTGCTCTCCATTGTTGGCGTATTATTGATTGCATGGACACCGTTATGACCACTGCTGTTATCATCCTTGTTGAATGGTCTATACCTCCTCGACATGTTCCTGGAGTGGTGATTGTGCCTCTGTTGGTTTCCATCTTGCCTCTCCTGTTGGGCTGAGTTTGGCCGGGACGCTGCTTCCTCTTGTTTGAGATATGTGTTAGCTACAGTTTTGAGATTGGCTTCCTTTCGCTCTCCCCCTTCGATTTGTCTCAAGTATTTTTCAACACGGAACTTGAGTTCATCCCTAGATCTAGGGACTGTTCCTTGCATCTTCCTCGATAGGGGTCCAGGAAGTGGACCTTAGGCGAAGGCGCCTGTCACCAGGAACTCTTCATGTCCTGGAACATTCAAGGTAGCTAGCATGAATCGATCGTAATAGTCACGAATCGATTGTCCTTCTTTTTGTTTACACTCTATCACAGAGCCGGCGTCCCCTTTTCCTTTCCTTAACTGCATGAAGTTGTTGAGGAAAAGGTATTTCAGCTGCTCAAAACTCGAGATACTGCCTGGCCTAAGAGACTTGAACCACTTGCCTGCATTTCCTATTAAGGTGCAGGGGAAATAAGTGCAGGTGAAGCGACGATCCATCTTAATAGATATCATCATCCACTCTTTGTTATCAATGTGGTCGTCTGGGTCTGTAGTACCGTCGTACTTTGGCATGTTCGGGATCATTGCAGTGTGCGGGATCTTGTATTGCAACAGTTCATGGCTGAAATGAAGCCTGCACTTCGCATGGGGTTGTCTATGTACTAGTATGACGTACCGCCATAGGCTATGTGTTGCTACATCTGATAGGGTCTCGCGTACATTTGGTTATGCATAGTTGCCGGCGAGATGTACGGTTGATATTGTTGTAGGTTTGGTGACAATCCAAATTGCTAGATTTTGTATTGCCTCGCCGGGGTTGCCATATATGGGTTTGCCCCTGTGTACTGTTGCATGTACGGATTGAACGACTGAGTGGCTGCTGTGAAGGGGTTGATTTCAGATGCTATTGAGAAGTGAACATCGCGTCCTTAAGAATTGGATCCCTGGTTGGTCAATGTTTGCGCCCCTGTGGCTTGCGGCTGAGACAGTTCAAGGATTGAACCTGGGTTCTGTTGTACAAACGGGGTGAATATCAGTGGTGTTTGTACGAATAGCGGCACTTGAGGCAAACCTTCCATGGTGGCATATGGGTAGACCATCAGGGGAGATTGTGGTTGTGTTTGATTAGTGTGAGGGATCCAGGTGTCGGTGCCTGAAGTATGTGGGAATGATTATTGTTGCGAAACAGGGATCACTGTTTGTTGTGTTGCGATAATTTATGGAGTTGTGGTTACGATCGCTACTTGTGGAGTTGGGTTAGCAGTTGGTCACGATAGGCTGGCTATATAGGTTGCCTCCGTTTCTGCTGCAGAGTTGGATGGCGTCTGTGAAACTGGTGTACAATTTGAAGTGTGTTCTTCCTGAATGGAAGTTTGCCCCTCATCAAATGGCTACATTAGACGTAGCATACTTCTCTCCACTGATCTTGATGCCACTGGGATTTCACCTATCATCGTTGCTCTTTCAGTTTGCTTTGTGGATGTATCGTTCTAGAGATACGTCCGGATGGCGCCAAATGTTGTGATAAGTTGGAGATGGTTGAATTGAGATTGATGATGGATTTCGTAAAAGTTCCTTCTCCCGATATCACATTAAAAGAGATGATCGTTATTCGACGTCCGGGAGGAATTACCGGGACGAAGCTCCGACGATCAAGTTAGAATGAGGGCTGAGAGAAGTAAGAGTAAATCATAGGAAAAAAAAAGTTTGGTCCCCCTTCATCGTGAGGAAGAAGGATCCTTTTATACCTGTTTGAGAGGCATGTGCCCCTCAACTGATTCTGTTGAGCGTGCCCTCATGAGGTGCGACGTAGCGGACCCATATTGGAGGATCCTCCATCACGTCTTTTTGCCTCATGCCCTCATTGGCTAAAGGGCAATCTTTTGATATTATGATGACCGTGGCTATCGTCAGATGGGCAAGTGAAACACTCTGATTGGTCCCACATTGTCGGGGTGTTATTCCTTTGTGATGAGGTTAAGGCACTGTTCTGCGCCTTAACCATTATGCTAGTGATCTTTGCATTGGCGAAGGCCCGACCTTGGCCTCGGACTGAGTCTAACCGGGCTCTGGGCCGGCCAAGCTTGACGTTAGTTTGACTTCTCATTTTTTGACGTTCTCCTTGAGGGATACATTAACAGATGTAGACTATCATTGGTAGTAGACTTGAGCGTATAGGGGAATCAGTTTGTGCCTTGGGCACGCCAATCAAGATTGTCGAGGAATATTTCTCCGTTATGTGTTGAGGACCATTGGGGTCCGAAGTGGAGCTAGGCCTATGTAACCCTAGATAGGTGGGACCCATGGGGAAGGCCGATCCGTGGTATAGTTTGGGTGGGACCTGTGGGCAAGGTCTGTGTGTCATGTGTGACATCCCCTAATTTTTCGGCCAGAAAAGACCGATTTAATTTATGCTTTTTAGAATAAAATCAGAGAAATCTTTTTAAAAGATGTTGCGGAATTGGTCCCCAAAATAATACATGATAAAAGTTTATCAAAATCATTCCTTAAGAAATGTATAGTTTCATTTCATAACAAAACCTCGGGATGTCATGTTCCGATACAGATCAAAAGCATAAACAAGACATTATAAGCCTTTCAACAGTTATTTACAACTACTGGCCTATAATAAAAAATCTCTCATCATCTTTCGACTATGCTTGGGGTCCACTACCTGTAATCATAAAAACTGAGTGGGTCAGGCTTGGGAGCCTGGTGAGCATATAGGGTTTTCAACCCACAATAATAATATACTTATTAAGTTCACCAATCAACAATAACCCTAATTACGCATTCCCGTTGTCCTCACTTTACGTCCCTAAACACCTATCACAAGGGACCTAGCCTAAGGATTACCATCGGGAGGGACACTACTGCTAAGGGGTTTCCTCAGCCATACATGTCCTAAAGGCAAACATGAGGGGGATGGAGTTCGCCAATGAACATATAAGTCATCAACACCTACAAGTTGCGAACCTGCTAGTGTTCCACTGGACTGTCTAGAAAGGTCTGTGGTCGTCATCTATACTCCGCTAGATGACTACAACAACAACAACAACAACATCGAGGTCTCTCACCATTTTAACACACATCAGCTATTTCATCTACCCATGTTCTACCCAACATATTTTGTAGATAAAATACATATACAATTTAAAACTTGTATAAAACATGTATTCAACAGTCACCTCAAATAAACACTTAATATAATTACACATAGCATGTATTTTCTAGAAAATACTTCATATCTAGGTGTAAGATCAAAGTGACTACACACTCACATGATTTGATGATAATCGGGCAACAATTCGTTTCCTAAAATGATCGTTTCTAATAAAACCGGGAGTTTTATTGAGAAACCGGGCTCTGCAAAAGTCGGGCTTCGAAACTGAAAAGATAAATTTTCCGGGCATCACGGGCTTTTCGTGGCGTATTCTGGGGCTTATCATTGATATCGGGGCTTCGGGGGATGATAATATGAAAGAAATATGGAGAAAGAGGCTAAAAATGACAAGTTTTCAAAATACCCCCGGGAGGTCTCGCACGCTTCTATTTATAGGGGGAGGCTTTTGATCGGACAGCTGAGAAAAAACCACGCGTCGCAGATCCGAGGGCTTGCAGGGTGGTGGCTCGCAGGCAGTCTGTGATTAGACCGAGGTCTAGGGTCCGAAGTAGGAGGATTCGTGGCGGCTTGCGAGGGCTCGGTCTCGTGCAAAAGGGTACGTGTTGCCTTCTCAGTGGACCACTTCGGATAAGGCCATGTGCTCGGATGACTCAGCAGGACACGTGGCACGTTTTGAGCGAGGGTGACGTGGCAGCTCGTGACTATGCAAATTTTCTTGATTTTCGTGCCAAAACTTCTAAAATCCATAACTTTCGCATACAAGCTCCGTTTTTGTCGTTCTTTATATGCACTTGTAGCTAAAATTACGGTCTACAACTTCCGTTTAGACTTCGTCAGCTAACTTTGACTTTAATTTTATAATTATTATTTTGACAGACCGGGACAGGAAATTCCGTTAAAAATTCATAACTTCTTCATCTGACGTCCGTTTTCGTCAGACTTTTTACCGTTGTACTACTAAGGACGAGACCTTCAATTCTCGTTTAGGTTGTGTCGGCTAAAAATCTCTCGATCTAAAATTCGAGTTTTTAGTTGTCTACTACTAGGCTGAAACTTCGAAAAAACATAACTTCCTTATACGAAGTCAGATTTGGGTGTTCTTTTTATCGAACTTATCGGTTTAAGGAATACTAAGACTTTCGTTTAGATTACTAAGGCTAAAAAGTAGTTTATCAAAAACTTACTTTTTACGACACTCGGCACCGTGCCAGTTTATCGCGAAACTTAGACAGGTCATAACTTCTTCGTTATAACTCGGATTTTGGTATTATTTATATCCCCGAATTCCTTGTTTCGATCACTACAACTTTATGTAAAGATATCGGGCTTATCTCACACTTTAATTTTGACGTTTGTTTTTATTCTTAATTAATTAAACCCTAATAATTAAGCATAAAACACATAATGCACATAATATTCACAAAATTCCTTTTCATTTCTTCAAAATGAGTTACAAAGATTAACCTAGACTATCACCTCAATATAAATGCCTAGGCTAGAAACACGAGTGTTACAATTCCCCCCCCCCCCCCCCCTTAGCATGATTCCGTCCCCGGAATCACATATCACCAAACAACTGCGGGTAGCGACTCAGGTACAAACTTGCCACTAGCAATCTCGACTATTATAGCATTAACTAGTCTATCTATAGGCAAAGCTAGTTTTCTACCAAATTCATGCGATATGTAGGAGTAATTGGCTCCAGAATCAAACAAAATTTGGGCAGACAATTCGTTTACGAGAAAGGTACCTGAAGCGACATCAGCTTCTTCTTTCGCAGCTTCAAGTGTCATCTGAAAGGCTCTCGCCTTCGGCTTTGGTGGAAGATTGGGTTTTGCTGCCTCCTTCTTCTTCGGGCAGTCCCTCAAAATATGCCCTTCTTTATTGCACCCAAAACATACGTTCTTATTGAAGGTGCATTCATTGGCATAATGCCCAGGCTTTCCACATTTGTAACAAGTGACTTCCACGCTGCACTTCCCAACATGTTTCTTCTTACACTTGTCACACCACTTGGCTTCGGCTCCTCCTCCAAATTTTCTCGAACCAATCTTCGAGAATTTGTTCTTTTTATTGGAACCTGAAGTTCCTTCAAACTTTCTCTTTTTGCCAACTTCAACCTTGCTGGCGGCTCTCCCTTTTATCATATCTTCAACAGACTTGGCAGCCGAGATAGCTGCCTCCAAAGTAAGTGTCTGACGTACTGGCACCGCGTACTCCCATGGAAGTCCCTTTGCGTATCTGTCAATTCTTTCCAACTCATCTGGGACAATACGCAAAGCAAACTCCATTTTGTTTGTGAAGTTATTTGTATATTCGTCAACGGTCACACTCCCCTTCTTCAGCGTTAGAAATTGGTTTTCTAACTCAAGCACGTTTTGTACCGAGCAGTACTTGCGCTTGAAGTGTACCAAGAACTCTGCCCAAGTTAGTTGCAGTGGCTAATTAGGGCTTAGGGTTTTCCCTAAAGTGCTCCACCATCGGGCAGCACTACCCCTGAAATGACGTATTGCAAATGTAGTTTGTAGCTTGCCTTGGCAATCACAAGTCAGGAAAGCCAACTCCATTTTCGAGATCCAGTCCATTACTCCAACGGGATCTTCTTTTCCAGTGAAGGTCGATGGCTTGCAATTCATAAAATCATTATACTTGCACCCATTTCTCTCCACTCTACCCTCGTGGTTATTCCTCCCAACCACAAGCGGTTCACTATGACCAACCGATCTGCTGTTCTTCCCTTCTTCAGATCGATCGTCATTTAGTTCACGTTGTTCAACAGGAACTGAAGGTTCATCCCTGTCGTTCAGCAACATTTGCCTCAATTCCTCCCTTTGTTCAGCCAACATAGTCTTAATCATAGTTCGTACTCCAGCCATGGTGATGGGTTCGGGTGCAACTCCTACTATCGGCACCTGTTCCACAACTTGAGGTTGAGGTTGTTGGTTTCTGTTTGCATTTCCCGCTCCACTTCGAGTTCTTTCCATTACAATCTATATACTGAATAAGGTGAATTTAGGTCTTTATCCTTGTTAGACATGTTAATTCCCTTATCACTCCGAAACGTTTACATGTTAGTTCTAATCTTGTAATCATACGCTTAGAATCCTACACACATAAGGTTTCCAGATCCGGTCGACAATAGACCATAGATCCGAACAAATAATGGCATATATGGCAACATATAACATTTAGCACATAAAGGCATTTTAGGCATTTTTCCTAAAATAAACTAGTGCTCGTGTCTAAAATATGGTAGACACTCATCTCACAATCATCACTTAGCATTCTAAGTTCAAGTCTAGAAATTCTACTATTTCTTAGTTCGCTTAAACTAATGCTCTGATACCAACTGTGACATCCCCTAATTTCTCGGCCAGAAAAGACCGATTTAATTTATGCTTTTTATAATAAAATCAGAGAAATCTTTTTAAAAGATGTTGCAGAATTGGTCCCCAAAATAATACATGATAAAACTTTATCAAAATCATTCCTTAAGAAATTTATAGTTTCATTTCATAACAAAACCTCGGGATGTCATGTTGCGATACAGATCAAAAGCATAAACAAGACATTATAAGCATTTCAACAGTTATTTACAACTACTGGCCTATAATAAAAAATCTCTCATCATCTTTCGTCTATGCTTGGGGTCCACTACCTGTAATCATAATAACTGAGTGGGTCAGGCTTGGGAGCCTGGTGAGCATATAGGGTTTTCAACCCACAATAATAATATACTTATTAAGTTCACCAATCAACAATAATCCTAATTACCCATTCCCGTTGTCCTCACTTTACGTCCCTAAACACCTATCACAAGGGACCTAGCCTAAGGATTATCATCGGGAGGGACACTACTGCTAAGGGGTTTCCTCAGCCATACATGTCCTAAAGGCAACCATGAGAGGGATGGAGTACGCCAATGAACATTTAAGTCAGAAACACCTACAAGTTGCGAACCTGCTAGTGTTCCACTGGACTGTCTAGAAAGGTCCGTGGTCGTCATCTATACTCCGCTAGATGACTACAACAACAACAACAACATCGAGGTTTCTCACCATTTTAACACACATCAGCTATTTCATCTACCCATGTTCTACCCAACATATTTTGTAGATAAAATACATATACAATTTAAAACTTGTATAAAATATTTATTCAACAGTCACCTCAAATAAACACTTAATATAATTACACATAGCACGTATTTTCTAGAAAATACTTCATATCTAGGTGTAAGATGAAAGTGACTACACACTCACATGATTTGATGATAATCGGGCTGCAATTCGTTTCCTAAAACGATTGTTTCTAATAAAACCGGGAGTTTTATTGAGAAACCGGGCTCTGCGAAAGTCGGGCTTCGAAACTGAAAAGATAAATTTTCCGGGCTTCACGGGCTCTTCGTGGCGTATTCCGGGGCTTATCATTGATACCGGGGCTTCAGGGGATGATAATATGAAAGAAATATGGAGAAAGGGGCTAAAAATGACAAGTTTTCAAAATACCCCCGGGAGGTCTCGCACCCTTCTATTTATAGGGGCGAGGCTTTTGATCGGACGGCTGAGAAAAAACCACGTGTCACAGATCCGAGGGCTCGCAGGGTGGTGGCTTGCACATGGCTCGCACATGGTCTGCGCATGCGAGGGGCTCGCTGGCAGTCTGTGATTGGACCGAGGTCTAGGGTCCGAAGTAGGGGGATTCATGGCGGCTTGCGAGGGCTCAGTCTTGTGCAAGAGGGTACATGTCGCCTTCTCAGTGGACCACTTCGGATAAGGCCATGTGCTTGGATGACTCAGCAGGACACGTGGCGCGTTTTGAGCGAGGGTGACGTGGCAGCTCGTGACTATGCGAATTTTCTTGATTTTCGCGCCAAACCTTCTAAAATCCATAACTTTCGCATACGAGCTCCGTTTTTGACGTTCTTTATATGAACGCGTAGCTAAAATTACGCTCTACAACTTCCGTTTAGACTTCGTCGGCTAATTTTGAGTTTAATTTTATTATTATTATTTTAACAGACCGGGACAGGAAATCCGTTAAAAATTCATAACTTCTTCATCTGACGTCCGTTTTCGTCAGACTTTTTACCGTTGTGCTACTAATTACGAGACCTTCAATTCTTGTTTAGTTTGTGTCGGCTATAAATCACTCGATCTAAAATTCGAGTTTTTAGCTGTCTACTGCTAGGCTGAAACTTCGAAAAATCATAACTTCCTTATACGAAGTCAGATTTGGGCGTTCTTTTTATCGAACTTATCGGTTTAATGAATACTACGACTTTCGTTTAGATTACTAAGGCTTAAAAGTAGTTTATCAAAAACTCACTTTTTACGACACTCGGCACCGTGCCGGTTTATCGTGAAACTTCAACAAGTCATAACTTCTTCGTTATAACTCGGATTTTGGTATTCTTTATATCCCTGAAATCCTAGTTTCGATCACTACAACTTTATGTAAAGATATCGGGCTTATCTCACACTTGAATTTTTATTTTTATTCTTAATTAATTAAACCCTAATAATTAAGCATAAAACACATAATTCACATAATTCCTTTTCATTTCTTCAAAATGAGTTACAAAGGTTAACCTAGACTATCACCTCAATATAAATGCCTAGGCTAGAAACACGAGTGTTACATTATGGCAATGCAGGTGGGGCCTGGTAGAGACCGTTGGGTCAGGGTATGGAATCTTGGGTTTCAGGATTAAGTGAGCGGTCAGTGTGTGTGACATAGAAGGGTTTATAGGCTGGGTGGTCTCTGCATTCGTTTGGGAACCTTATAACCCAGTTTAGCAAGGTTTGTTGTAATAAGAAAGTGTTGGGTGAAATGCAAGTGCAGATCTGTGGATCTCAGGTTATGAGTTGAGTATCGGGTTGGTTTATGGGTAAGATCTCGAGTCGGGTATCGTGAGTATTTTGTGCATAATTTTAATTTATGTGGGATGAGGATTGGGGTATCTTTATGTCGAGGGCATCGATCGGTAATGAATGGATTCCGTTTGGATGGTAGGTCAAATCTCGTGATTGTTTCTTGAATTGGTTCTATTGGTAAGAGAATCAAGATAAGTCAGGGCGGTATTTTCTATGACTTGGAGCTCGAGTATGTGGAGTAGCTCGTTATTCTGTAGCGAGGTCAGGTCACTCGTACTTGGGTTTGGAGAGTCTCAAAGTAGATCATTTGATCCTATTGCACAACTATTGTCTAAGTCTAACCGTTGTAATGATGAATCTCCTACTCGAAGGATTACCTGAGCCTTCGGTCAAGTATAAGTGTTCTGCAGGGACAATTGGTCTGTGATTCTGTTCTAGTAGGTACCTCAAGTAATTAATAGTAGAGTAGCGAGTTAAGAGACAAGTGGGTTGGATCCGATAATGATTCTGTATGGGCAGTCTGTCGGGGAGTTAGAACATCCCGAGACTTCAGATTTCATCTTAGGTAAGCATGATTATGTTATACGAGATTCATACCTTTGCAGGTCGTATGGCCCTACGAGGGTTGAATTCAGTTGCCTTGGGAAGGCTGGGGTATGCTCGGGGTTTTGGTTGGGTTTCTCAAGCTGTTCGACATAACGAGAATGGTAAGGAATGATTTTGGGGACGAAATCTAATTTAAGTGGGGGGAGAATTGTAACGTTCCGTTAAAATTAAATAAAATAAGTAAATAAATAATAAGCCCTAAACCCCAAGATGTAAAAGATATTTTTATATTATTTTATTAAAGCCCTAAATCCATAATAAATTTATGGATGTTAGCCATGGGAGTTAAATGTCATAATTTTTGGAATTGTGGGGGTTATGTGTAATTTTCGGAGTCACTTTGTAAATATTTATGAAGGCAGGGGCTACTTGGTATTTATTAGGTTAAGTTGAAAAGGATCTTGTGAGGAGGGGCTAATCTCGAAAAAATATACAAATGTTTGAAATGAAACACGGGATTAAACCCGTATCCGTTCCCCCTCGTTTTGGAATGGAACCCTAACCCTACTTGTTTTCTCCGGCCACCACCCTCACCCCCACCATCTCCGGCGCTGCCATCCCCATTGTTGCTGCCACCGCTGGACGTCGCAGCTGCCCCCTTCCGGAGAAAGTGAGTCGACGATGGGACTGTCGGGTTTGTCTGTTGCCAGCATACCTTTGCCATTCTTCTTCTTCTTCTTCTTCTTCTTCTCAGCCGCCACCAATCTTATTTTCGTTTTTACGATCACACAAGGCCGCCAAGCGGCTACCTCGGCATTGAAACGCCACCACAACATCGCTACCAGACGTCATGGGCAACCGGAAGAGCCACCGAGATCAGAGTCGAAGCTGTGTTCTTCGTGCATGGGTCGTGAGCCACCGGAACACTCGGTAAGTCCAACCGCAACCCACCTTTCCTATCTATTGTTATTTTTTGTGAATATGACATTGGAGACGTTGTTACTGTCGTCGATGGCCCTTGCACCGTTGTTTTCGTCTATTCCGGCGACGTCTGCCGCCTAGGCAGTAGCTGTGTGGGTGTGTGTTCGAGTGTACATACTGCTTTCATTATTGGTGTTGTTATATGAGCAATGTTTGGCTGGAAGAGCAACCACAGCCACCATGAGGTGGTGGCTGCCATCATTTTACCGCCACTAGCCATCATCTCTGGTGGCTATGTGTTTATGTGAGTGATTGATTGGGTGCTTGGAGTACTTTTTCAGTATTTTAGCCTAGAATCATAGCCACCACCACCACCATGAGGTGGTGCTGCTGTCGTGAACCGCCATCGACCACCATAGCTCGAGGTGGTAGTGGGTGGTGCCTGATTTGGTGAAACCCTAACCAGCCTAAAACTTAGCGTTTCGACCGTTGGATTGGAATTATAAAATTATGCTCGACCACATTGTATGATTGGCCTAGTGGGGTGATGGACATAATGGATTAAGTCCTTAATGGGTTAAGTGAGAACACTTAACCATAATCGTCATTTTATGTGAAAACCCTAATTATGATTGGGCTTCAAGTTGGGCCTTTCTTTTGGGCTTAGGTGTTTGGATTCTTGTTGGGCCATCTGAGAACAAGTGTATGGACTAGATTAGTTGGATGAGCTTTAGGGTAAGACCCATGCAAGGGTTTTGGGCCCAATTTGGACAATTTGGCCATTATGGGGCGTTGGTTGATTATTTGACTTTTGGGCCTTCAAAGTGTGAGTGTGGGCCTTGATCTTGGACCAAGTTAGGTTAGGGGTAAAATGGTATTTTTACCCCAAGTATGGACTTATGGTTATGCATTGGAACCCGATTATTAATTGGGTTTATTTTGGTGTTGACACTTCGGGAATCTGTTAGCCAGCTGCCAGGGATCGTCTGCAATGCGAGGTGAGTTTCCCTACTGGGTTTAACGGGTTGAAGGCACCAATGTCGGTCCGTGGTGTGTTATGCTTAGTATGCTTGTTGTCTACATGACTCTTGCACGTGTTATGTATTATATGTATGTGAGTGTGGGCAGGGCCCGTATCTCATCATTAGCTGAGTGTGGGCGGGGCCCGTATCTCATCATTAGTTGAGTGTGGGCGGGGCCCGTATCTCATCATTAATTGAATGTGGTTATTGGTATGTTTGGTAGGTTGTTGTACTTGTTGTTTGTGTGATACTTGTATGTGTTTATTTGTGTATGTGAGTGTGAGCGCGACCCGTATCTCACTATTATTCGAGTGTGGGCGGGGCCCTTTATATGAGTGTGGGTGGGTCCCGTATCTCATTGTTATATGAGTGTGGGCGGGGCACGCATCTCGTTTAGGCGGGGCCCGTTATGTGAGTGTGGGCGGGGACCATATCTCGTTTGGGCGGGGACCATATCTCGTTTTGGCAGGGGCCGTTATGCGAGTGTGAGCGGGGCCCGTATCTCACTGATATCTGAGTGTGGACGGGGCCTGTATCTCATTATTGTATGATATGAATGGTATGTGGTATCTTGGGAACTCACTAAACTTAGTGCTTACATTTTTCAGTTTATGTTTCAGGTACTTCGGTTTTCAAAAAAGAGAACTTGGGATGATTGAAAAGCACACATCATATGTTTCCACCTTGGATATTTTAATATGATTTTATAGATTGATTTGGTGGTTATATGTGAATGTTTGGATGTCAGTGATAAATACTGTTTTATTATTTATTAAAAATGAAATTTTTGGGACCATATTTTATGTATGTTACATTTAATATTTATAGGAGTTTGTTGCGCATTGTGTGAGATATGGAGGATTCTAATGGATTGTTAAGAGGTTGTCGTAGGTAGCTATTGGGGATGTTGCATGGAAAAAGTTAGTAGGGTTTACGTCGGACCTTCGATAAAGGTTTTTTGCAATGATCCCGACAATTTTTGTTGATTAGCAGGCGGCGGTTTTGCGTACTCCGACAAATTTATGGTGGAACTAATAAAATAAAAAAGAATTAATATTATACAATAAAAATAAATTAATAATATAAAAATAAAATTTATTTAAAAAAAAATGATAAACTAAAGGTAATATTACAATAAAAAAGAATTAATCCAAAAAACAGGAATTAAAAAAATTTACTAAAAGAAATTAATATAATTTGATAATGTATATTTATTACGATATAAATATTATAAATTAAAAATAATATATAATAATATATAATAATCCAATAAAAAAGAATCACTCCGATAAACAAAATTAACTAAAATAAATTAATAATCCGATATAATAAACTTTATTAATATATAAATATTTCATATTAAAATAATATTTATGTATATATAATAATCCAATTAAAATATCTGATAAAAAGAAATTAAAAAATTTTAATTAAAAGAAATTAATAATCTAATAAAACAACTCATAGGTTTGAACTAGATGAAATGATTTATATTCCATTTTCTTGGCAAATAAAATCATAATTTACACTACATTATGCATAGGACATGGTATTTGATCATGTTGTAAGCATGTCATAGGATACTAATTAAATACATGGTTAAGTCATTGGATGACTAAGAGAGCATTCTAAGATTACTTTAGAAGAACTAAGAGAATGTATATGAGACAATTAGTTTAGAAAGGATCTTTATGGAAAGAGCTACACAAGATGTTAATTTCTAAATAGTTATAAATATTTATGAATTATAATTGGATTTTGACTTCATTATGGAATGAAGGGTAAGTCTTGTTGGAATGAGGTCCAAGCAAAACATAATGACATAATCTACTACATAATAAGAATACACTACTTTAGAAGTTGAATTCAAATATGATTGGATGAATGCGAATCATTGAAAAACAATGTTGATCTCTGCCATTCAAGGATCACATATAAATCTTTGTCACTTCGAGAGTATACTTAATCAAGCTAAGAGACTCTATGTCACGAAAGAACACCAATCATATTCTCCAAGATATTTAACTATACTTAGATTAAAGTTAAGTATGGAAATAATAGTATTCACAGATCAAAAAAATTAAATTTTGTCAGATCCATTGATAAAGTCATCCTTTTGAGCTAAGTATGAATGGTCACACTTCAGCTGTAAGAATTTATTATTCTAGAAATGAGATTTTGATTTGGATTTATTATTTGGATATTGAAACATTATAACAACAATTATTAGTTAATGTTATGATATACTGGGATATAGTCATCACATTAATACTTATTGTGTTATGTATTAACATGTTTAATCCATGAATAATGTTGTTATTCTAAAAGTTCATCGTCGGTTATAATTGTGGGAGAAATTATAAAGTAGCACTAATATGAATTGGATTGGTTGACTCTCACTAGATGAAAGTAGGCAAGTTGTTGTAACCAAGTTTCATAGGTACTTGTCAAAGAACTAGTATTGAACTGACACACATCAAGATCATCTCATGGATCGCTATCATGAATGATACTTGATTAAAAGGTACTATCTTTGTATCCTTAAAACATGAGATACATAGTGAGACTTAAGTATAGGGAATACTGCGCTTTGATATGATCAAATGTTGGTCCTTAACCGGGCAGTTATAAAAGCCATTTTCAGGTATGGTGTGAACTATTGAAAAGGCTTATGCAGTCAAGATGAGATTTGTTCCTCTTATGTGTTGAGAGTTAGACATCTAAGGCTCCTTGCCAAAAGTTGAACACCTAACGAGATTGATTGCGATCTGAATCTCATGTTCGACATGATGTCTGCAACAAAGGGATAATTGACAAACTTACCTTATAAACCAATTGTAGCCTTGGGCTTTTGGGAATTGGACGTTGATAGAATCGCACAAAGTTGTATGTTGATGGGGGCAGTAAAATGTTGTTAGACGTTTATCACTGTCTATATCAGTCTAATATGAGTCTTGTGCAAGTGGGAATTGAAAGATCTAGTATGCTCAAGAATCATATTAAAATGATATTGCTAATTAACATATGATACTGCTAATTAACATATGATACTAATGGGCCACACTAACAAAAACTTGATACAATTGATTATTTATTAGAAATTGATTTTAATAAATATTCAATAAACTCTTATAATTAACTGGAAATTATTTATTTTATGGAAATATTAATTTTCATTATCTAGTAACATTATATATATATATATATATATATATATATATATATATATATATATATATCATATGGTATGATTTATTAAATCACGTACATTGTTTTGGACTAGAAAGACTCTTTTGTCTTTTAGCTAAAAGTTAAACGTTATATCTTATAAAGAGTTCAAAGAATTTTATAAACTTCTCTTCTCTTTTATTTATAAAAAAAAAAAAAGATGAGCTAGTTTCTAGGAAACAAGACATGCTCTTTTGAATATAATAAGAGAAAGTAAGCATGGCTTAAAAGGAATAGGAGACATGTAGGATTTAGGATATGGAGTGCTTAAAGTGATAAGAACCCTTGGGTAATGATTTAGCTTTATGAATGTTTTCCCTTCATTTTTACTCATCAAAACCGTAGCTCCCTCATAATATTTCATATTCTCTCTTGAAAAGAAGTGTTAGAAGATTACTTGCTTGCATTTTGCTCTATTTAAGTCATATTTGGATATGGAATTAATGCTTAAGAGTTTTGACTAGCATTTACATCAAGTTGGCTTCATGTTGGTGTCTCAAAGGTTCCACATTCTTCATCAACTTCCAAGTCTCCCAAGAGGACCCAAAGAATAACAAAGGTTGTTATATCTTCATCCTTTCTTTGGTTGTTGTTTAATCTTTCTATAACTTGCAAGAAGATCCTTGGTGGGTATAAAATGTTTATATTATGTTCTAAATTTAAAGTGTTCTGTTTGCCAATTTTCTAGTTTTTGAAACTAATTTTGAACTAAAACCCAACATAAATGTCGTAGCATCACCAACATGGCCCATATTTAGCTTGTACATCAAACCCTAACAAAGAGGACATGGGAAAGTAAAAATAGGTGAAAAGCTCATGAGCAATGACATAGTTACACTCTGATATTGGAGCAATCTAACTAGAGGCTTGACAATTACACATGTTGGAGCATGTAAATGCTCTACAAATTATGAGTGATATGTTAGGTTATTTACTCCCTTTATTATATTGTTAGGTTTCTCTCTCCTTTATATAGAGAGAGTTGGTCATTGTAAAAAGAGTGCACTCACAATGTAGTTTCTAGAGAGAGAAACTGTGGTGGGATCTCTCCCACCAAGGGGGAGGTACTCCCAACCATGTTCTTCATGTATTATTTTTTTTTTATCTCTTTTCTAGTATTTTATGGAACTACTCATCTTTATGTTCTTTTTATGTTCGTTAAATCTCGAGATCTTATTATTCGGCATCCACCGATCGTCAAAATGTGTTACAACAATTGGTATCAGAGCCGTACCTTGAAGGTTTAAGCGACTAGTTCAAGGGAATGACACCTGATCGGTGTTTATCTTGAAGATTTTTCGGTTTTTTGTAAGAATTTTTGGGTTCAAACCAGAAATTTTTATGATGATTTTTTCTATTTTTAAGTGTTGATTCAAGCTTAGAAGAATAAAAATATTGCTATAGATCTTTTATGAGAAGTGTGGACATGTGAATTTTGTTTGCGAAAAGCCATTTGTCCTCTTTACTCTTTCTGGAAAAGAGTACTTCACTTTATTTTCCCTCCAAAGACAAAAAAACCATGTGACTTGAAAAATCCCATCACCTTTTGTCCCTTTAAACCCCCTGCACACTCCATCATTTTGCCTTCCCAACACCTCTTTTTGACCCAAAATGTTTAGAAAATATTCCCATGTTAAAATATGAATACATGGCCTTTTCGATATCATTTTCTCATGAAAAATAACATTTTAGTCATCAGCTTTGCCCTCCTCGGTTCCCAAAACCGCAGTCCAAAAACTGCCCTACCGGAGCCTCCTGAGAAGCCTCTGCGGTACCCCTCTCAGTCATGGTATCGGAGCCCTTCTCAGCTACCGGAGTCCCTCTCAGTTTCGGTACTCCTCTCAGGCCTTGTACCGGAGTCCCTCTTAGCCTCTAACCACAGCCTCCTATCTTCTTGCCTCTGACCGCAAGCATATCCGAGAGACTGCAGTCTTCGCCCAAAGCAACTACCACAACCTACCTTCAACTTCTGACTGTAGCTACCCACGGACCGCAGTCCTTCCCACTACAACTTCAAACCGCACCTCGCACCGCAGCCTAACCTCCTCAGCTCCATCCGCAACCACACTTAACTACCGCATCCACTACTTAAGACGCTACCCCCGCATCCCCGCTCACCAGCAACCCCTCTCTTACGCAATTCCTCTCACCTGTAACCTTCACCTCCCACTGCAGTCCTCTCAACTCCGATACCTCCCTCCTCCTCCATCCTCCTTTCCTCTTCCTCCTTCTTCCTCCTTCCTCATCTCCTCTCATAGCAGCCTTTCCTCCTTCCTTATTCTTTTGGCCTTATTTTTTTAATTAACACCATTTATTTTTTCAACACAAATTTTTTTAGCACCAATTTTTTTTAGCCAATTTTTTTATTATTTAGCCAATTATTTTAACACCAATTTTTATTAAAACCAATTTTTTTTATTAAAACCAATTTATTTTTTAAAAGCAATTCTTTTTTTTTTTAATACCAATTTTTGCCACAACCTAATCTTTGATAGTCACATTGATTCACTTCTTGCTGATTATATTTGAAAATTTTTATTCTTTCCATGAGGATTACTCCATACCGCAGTCGGACATCATATTATTCTTCGCGATGTTTGCACCACAACGGTGCCTGATCAACAAAGTTGTTTCACATTCTTCACTTTATGAGATTTTTTGACTTGTCTCTTTTGATCTATGGTTGACGAACCATGTATCTTGAGCATGTGGACTTTATTTTCTTTTGAAGACCACTTCAAGAGTTCTGGCACTACAGTTTGGGTATATCGGTATTATTTTTCGGCACACCAGAGTTTTTTTTTTTTTTTTTTTTTTTTTTTTTTTTTTTTTGCGCAGAGTTATTATTGTTACTTTGGTATTTGTTCGAGCAGTTTTCAACGACTAAATCAACCGGCTACAAATGACCGCATAGTATTTATTTTACTCTCATTCTCGTGTTTTATCGAGATCCTACATACATCTAGGGAGAGCTTGCATAGCTCTTGGTATCCAACACTCTCCATCCCGATGATTTGTTGATTTTTGATATACGGTCACTGGTTATCAAAAATAGGGAGAGAATATGTTATCATCCGGATATGTTTTATGATTGTTTGAGTTTGGATTTTTGAAGACTTATGAAGACGATGATTTAGTTTCATGATGCGATGTGATACTGATTTTTGGTCTTCACGGATCAAATTTTTGGCATCACTAGATGTTTCCCGGTTCCAGATTATTTATTATTTAGACTCTACCGCATGATGATTCTTTTGTTTTTGCATCCGGTTCAGATCTTATGATTTCTTGAGTTTGGATTTGTGATATTTTGAAGACGAAGAGTATGCGATGTGACGTGGCACTTATTTTTGATCTTCCGATCAAATTTTTGGCATTGCTTGACTATGTCTTTGGACTCACATTATTTATTACTTGGACTTCACTCTTGGATGCTTCACATTTTTAGCAGGTTATTCTTTGAAGAATTTTGGGTGTATTATGATTCGAGAACTAGAGATGTTTTCTTGACTTCTTCAAGTCGAAGTGTTTTTCTGATTGGATCTTCTACTTGATCATGAGGCTTATGACTAGTTTGAAGATTTGGATCTTATTTTTCTGCTTCATTTGTGGTGCTTTGAAGTCGAAGACCTTTACTATGTAGAGATTCATGGCCAACATCAAAGATCAGAGACACTTCCGAGTTTTAGAGACATTTCAACATTTGGTTGTCATTATGTTTCATTTTATTATCACACTTGCTAGTCGGTTACTATATTTTAGCCTTTTATCACTTAATTTATATCCCTCATTATTTGCGAGCATTTAGGGAGATACTGTTCGAGCATGTAAATGCTCTACAAATTATGAGTGATAAGTTAGGTTATTTATTCCCTTTATTGTATTGTTAGGTTTCTCTCTCCTTTATATAGAGAGCGTTGGTCATTGTAGAAAAAGTGTGCACTCACATTGTAGTTTCTAGAGAGAGAAAGTGTAGTGGGATTTCTCCTACCAAGGGAGAGTTATCTCTCCCAACCATGTTCTTCATATTTATTTGATCTCTCTTTTCTAGTATTTTATGGAACTACTCATCTTCATGTTCTTCATTCATATTTTTAGTTGCGTTAAGTCTCAAGATATTATTATTCCGCATCCACCGATCGTTAAAATCGGTTTCAACAATTGGTATCAGAAAGTGACCCTATTTAACTTAATGATCTGTAGTCATGTTTTGTCTACCACAATTTGAGTTGCTACCACAACTGAAGTTTGTCTACCGAAGTTGAAGAAGTTGTTTTGTGAACCGTAATGAACCGCAACCACTAACACAATGAAGAATGATGAAGATTTTTAGTTACATTAACTGACTTAGCGTGTTAGCTTAGCTTTATCCAGTGAACCTTTCATGGTCACTTAAGTCAGTAGAATATTAGTTGTTTATTTCAGATATAACTTTTTAGGACTCTATAAATAGAGACTTCCTTCTTCATGTAATCGTACCTACTTTCACAATCCTTTGATCGAATTCTGAAATACAAAGATCATTCTTTCATATCTCCATCTTATCTAATATCCAAGATCCTCTTCATCTTAAACTATTCACATTTACTAACTCGTGTTTGACTGTAAACCTTGTTACGAATCAGTTTGATGTTTACTTGATATAACTTGTTGTCATTTATATTTCCTTTACATTTCCATAACTAACTATCTAACACTTCTAACTTATTATTATTGAGATACCTTGATGTTTTGAGATTAACTTATTCCATAACTATTACCTTGTACTAACCTTTTTTCAAGTGTTTCTCAAAAGTTTTTCTCTCAAAATTTGGTATCAGAGGCAAAGTGGTTGCTTTTTAAAACAAAACTCTGATTTTGTAAAGCCTTCTATACCACTAAAGCTAATTCTTGAAAAAAAAAAGGAAATATGGCACAAGATTTATCATTGAACGTTTCCAATAGTGTTGGAGGCTCGAACAGAGCACCAATATTGGTTGCAAATGAATACCACCATTGGTCCCAAAGAATGGAAAGGTATCTAAAGAGACTTGGTAGAGATGTGTGGAGATCTGTGGAAGAAGGACCCTATGTCCCTGTTCTTACTCTTGTTCAAGAAGATGGTGCTCAAGCACTACTAGGTGGAGGTACAACCGTAATGAATCGACAACCAAAGATGATCTTGAAAAATGGAGAATGATGCCATTGCATTATATGAAATCTCTTGCGGTATTGCCCCAGACAACTTTGACATCATCATCAACTGCAATTCAGCTAACGAGATCTGGGATGTGCTCAAGAATCTCTATCAAGGTTCAGAACAAGCTCAGGATAAGAAACTTACCACAAATCTCAATGAGTTTAACAACTTTACAGCTCTTCCCGGTGAAATTCTTGATGACTTGTTCAAACGATTCAATCTCATAATCACGAAGTTATCAAATGAGGGTATAGTTCGAAGTAATCATGAAACAAACCTGCAGTTTCTCAACGGTTTGGGAAGACAATGGTCTACTACAAAGATGGTTGTGCTAGGAGATAGAAAGATTCATACGTTGTCCTTGTTTAAGTTATACAAAGAACTTCAAGCACAAGAATCAATTATGCTGACCTTGGTGGACCACTTTCCATGATAGCTCAAACCCCACAAGTCAAAACTCTGCAATACTCATATCCCACAGAATCATCCTATCCACTTTTATGTGAGAACCCACCACAGTTATATGAGTCTGATGCTGAAATCGATGATGAAGAAGAATTTCAGAATTCCATCGCCTTGGTTAGCCAACAATTCAACCGACTACCACCACCATCATTTCATAAAAATCGATAGTTTACCAAACAACCTTTTAACCATAACTTTAATTCGCAGAATAACCACTCACGATATCCCTCAAACCCTCACCATCCACCTCAACCACACAATGCACCTAATTCCAAACAGGCACCACAGTCCAACAAACCATCAGACTCCGGTACCTCAACTGAAGAGAAAAATGAAGTCATTATCTGTCACAAGTTCCATATAGAAAATCATTTCGCCAAAGACTGCAAACCAGATGTGGTTAAGGACAAGGCATTCTACCTTAAAATGGCCCAAGAAATGGAGGAAAAAAAGGCAAGAGCGTATGTTGCCCAAGTAAAGAGGGATAATCATGTGTGGCCATCTAGAGATGAAGATGAAGAGTTTGACAATAACAAGAGGAAATGAGAGATCTGCATGGTTGCACCTGCTAAAGAAGATGGATCGACAAAATTTTAGAGGAATTACTGCTATATGGCCAAAGACAGCACCCTCAACATCATCGAATAGGTAAAAATCATGACCCAATCTAATAATTTCAGCATGCATGATTGTGAACCATACTTAGATAGACTTAATGACACACGTGTTATCGTCCTCTCAGACTACAACAAAGCACTAGATGAAAAGAATATAGCGTCCCAAGAGCTATACCACGTGAGAGGAACACTTGAGGATAAGAGACTTAAGGTTGCCATGCTAGAAAAGGATGCTAGGATGTTAAATGAAACTCAATTAGATATTGCTTTAAATCAAAGGGATCTTGCCCAGAAAGAAATTGGACGTTTGAAGCAATTAATAGAAAAGCTCTGTAATGAATCTGAAGCAATTGAAAACTTAATTAACAATGGGACTGTAGACAATACTTACAAATAGGGATGGTCCAATGGGTACTCAACCAATGAGAACTCTACTCCTCGGTTTAATGTTGATCGTCCATATGTCCCACCGGATCGTGAGTTTCATTACGTAGTCAATGAAAAAACATTACCCGAATACATAAGATGTCATTTCGGTGGACTTCATGAACTAAGTAACAACTGTGTTATTGAAGAAATCTTTCCCGAATCCTCGGATAATCCACGTGATCAATTACCCATCATTGGCACAATTCGTCTAGATTCTCAGTCATCTTTAGATATGGATGAAGAAATCATTGTGGAAGGACCAGAATTAGTCGTAAATTGTCCATCCTTGCCTTCCATAAAGTGTCCCAACAAAAAACCATCTTTAACATACTTTGCGGTAGTCCAGTCATCCGTACCGCAGACCACAGTCAAAAGCACAGAGACTATTCAACCCATTCTTCATGAATTACCAATTGAAAATTTTGAATTTGGCCAATGTTCACAGAGTACAGAGAACCTTCTAGTTTAGATGACTCAAGTCCTCATTTTTCAACTCATTCAAAGGTTTTCAAGTAACCACAGTTAAATATTTCTAATTGCGGGTCTCCAAAGACTCTATCAAAATTGGCATTCAAAGAGGAACTGAGGTCCCGAGGTAAAAAGCGGGATACTAATCTCAAAAACAAAACTTTCAAACAAGCCAGGTTTTCAAATCAAAAGAATTTCGAAAAACCCACTGCTGCCAAAAATCTTTCAAAAAATTCGGCAGTCAAAGGATCAAACAAAAAGGAATGTACAGTGACAAAAACCTCTTCAAACACTCCTGCAAAATCCCAAAAGAAAGTCACATTTTTCAAAAATATTCCTTAAACGATCCAAAGTGGAAAGGTATTTTACCAACTTCTGTACCTTGAAAATCACATCAATCAATCATCTGGTCAAAACCTAGGAGTTCATGTGCGAAAACGTTTTCGAATCCTAAGGGTACTACAACCAAATTCCACCCACGGACGGGTCACAAATCTCCAACTACACCCTTCAGACCATTGGCCAAGTATGGTGTCTGGATAAACGAGAAAAATCTCTCCTTTGGATTTTATCTACTAAAAACTTCTTGTAACATTCCAAAAGTTGCGAAACACCCAGGACCAGGTTTAAAAACTGACATGCAATATGTTCCTAAAACCCACGTGCATACATCCAGTAAGAAAGTTTCTCATGTGTCTCCGAGCTCCAAACTTTTTTGCTTACCCAAACTAACCCTTTAATTTTCAGGAAATTTGCAAGGAGGAACAAGAAGATGAGTGGTTAATTGATAGTGTCTGCTCCTTGCACATGAACGGAAGGATAGAACACCTTCGCGACTTCAGGCCTATCTATAATGGTAGACACATCACATTCGAAAACAATGCAAATGGAATCATCAGAGGTTACAGTGTGTTGACCATGGGAAGTTTCTCTATTCAAAACATCGCTTACATAGAAGGCCTCAAGCATAACTTGATCAACGTAGGACAACTATGCAAAGATGGTCATCGGGTTGAATTTGATAGTGAATATTGCTACATAATAACAAGTAACAGAAACACATGCTTGATCGAATCCAAAGTTGAAGGGACAATGTATCCTTTAGATGTATCATTGATCACTAGCAAACCGTAGTTGTGTTTTCTATCAAAACAGTATCCGAAGTGAGTTGGTTATGGAACCGCAAGCTAGCTCATCTCAACTTCAAATACATCAACAACCTGGTCACGGAAGAACTAGTTTGTGGTCTCCCAATCTTAAAGTACAGTAACGATAAGTTGTGCCCAACTTGTGAGTGTGGAAAACAAACCAATGGAAGTCATCCTCTGATTAACGATTCTTCAATCGTTAAACCTTTAGAGTTACTTCATATTGATCTCTTTAGTCGATCTACCATAGCCACTCTTCATCACAAGAAATACATTATGGTTATAGTTGATGACTTTACTCGATTCAGTTGGGTCTTCTTCTTGAGACTTAAATCTGACACACCGCATATCATGATCAACTTCATAAAAGAAATATAGCTCCAAATCTAGCTACCAGTCAGAAGGATAAGAAGTGACAATGGAGCCAAATTCACTAATCAACTCTTGAATAGTTTATTGGTTTCCAAGGGCACCAGTCACAACTTTTCAGCTCCCTACACACCGCAACAAAATGGAGTAGTAGAGCAAAGAAATCGCACATTGGTCGAAGCAGTTAGATTGATGTTAAACTTTGCCAACCTTCCTATCTACTTCTAGGAAGAAGTCATGGCAGCTACATGCTTTGTTCAAAACCGAAGCATCATTTGCAAACGTCTCAACAAAACTCCGTATGAGGGTCTCAACAACCGCAAAACCGATGTCCGATTCTTCCATATTTTTGGACACAAATGTTTAGTGATCAACAACAAGGATCACCTTAACAAATTTGCACCAAAATTAGATGAAGACATTTTTTTTGGCTACTCAACTAATAAGGTGGCCTACAGAGGGCTCATTAGATGTACATGACTGATAGTCAAAAGCTTCAATGTCAAATTTGATGACTATTATGTCTGCAACACTGCTCCGTCAACTAAAACAAAAGCTATCCTAGAAAGTGATATGCCAACCTCTATGGGTCCTTTGAACATATTTGAAATCAACTATGATGATCTTTTTGATCCTGTAGAGACAACTCATCTCTCCGAAATCCTGGTGTCTCCGGTAGCCCAACAACAACATGCTGAGGTATCTGGTCCAACCTTGTCTGAAAATTTGTCAGTCAATACTTCCACCTCACCGGTTGAGGGGGAATGTTCAACTCCGGATCAAGTGACAACCATCGAGGTTCCAGTACTAGAAGATGCAGCTCCAGTTTCTACCTACAGAGTCACTATCCAATCAAATGTTTCGTTAGACTCTGAGGATGAAGAAGTTGAGAACATTGACACAAGATCAGATTCAAGGGTTATCACTCATTCATCAATCCAGGGTGAACCGATGTCATCGGTTATGGGGGAACTCCCATCCTTAATTCAGGGGGAACCTCCTTTAAAAGCTGCAGTTTAAATTCCTACATTCCAAGATACATTTGCGGGCTACTCCCAAGTCGAGGGGGAACTACCTTCTCCAAATGTAGATTCCTCTGATGTTGAAGATATTCCCTCAACTGTAGCCATAGATCACTAATAACCTCATCTTCACATTTGGATGAAGGATCACCCACCGGGTCAAATCATCAGAAACCCATCCACGTGTATCCAAACTTGATCCACTAGTGATTTAACTAACCACTGCCATTATGCAAATTTCATGTCCTCAGTCGAACCTCGAACCATAAAAAAAGCACGCATGGAGCCCGACTGGATCACTGCAATGCAAGAGAAGTTAGTTGAGTTTGAGAGGAATAAAGTGTGGAAACTGGTACCGAAGCCAAAAGGCCACACAATCGTCGGTACAACATGGGTATATAAAAACAATCTTGATGAGTCCGGTACGGTGGTGAGAAACAAAGCATGACTAGTTTCTAAGGGGTACAGTCAACTTGAAGGTGTTGACTACGATGAAACATATGCTACCGTAGCCAGAATAGAAGCAATGCACATTTTCTTAGCATATGCGGCACACAAGAGCATCAAAGTGCATCAAATGGACGTAAAAAGTGCCTTTTTGAATGGAGAACGGAAGGAAGAATTTTATCTGCAACAACCTCCAGGCTTTGAGAGTCTAGAATTTCCAAACCATTGCTACAAGCTGGAGAAAGCAGTATACAGTCTGAAGCAAGCACCAAGGGCATGGTATGCGACTCTCTCTAAGATTCTTGTTACGTCTAGATACAAAAGAGGTGTGATTGATCCCACATTATTTAGAAGGGAAAATGGTAATCACTTGATGCTCGTCCAAATATATGTGGATGATATCATTTTTGGATCAACAAATCAGGGTATAGTGAATGATTTTGCAAAGCTCATGAAGTAAATTTCAAATCAGCATGAATAGAGAGATCAACTTCTTTCTAGGAATTCAAGTGAAACAAGTCCCTCAAGGGATATTCATTCATCAAGAAAAATATACCACAGAGTTGCTGAAGAAATTCTCAATGGACAATTGCTCCTCAGCCAAGGTCCCAACGGCTTTTGGATACAAGATTTCAGCTAATCCTACCGAAGAGTCACTTGACCACAAAACCTACCAAGGAATGATTGGTTCGTTGATGTACCTCACCACAATTCGACCAGATATTGTCTTTGCATCAAACCTATGTGCTCGGTACCAAGCTGACCCTAAAGTATCACACCTGACCATAGTCAAGCAAATCTTCAGATATCTAAAGGGAAGTAAAGCGTTAAGCCTCTAGTACCCTGTGGGCAATGACTTCAGCCTTCAAGCATTCACAGATGTAGATCATGCATGATGCAAATTAGATTGTAAAATCACTTTGGGTGGATGCTAATTCATAGGAGGAAGACTAGTCACCTGGTCTTGAAGAAAGCAGAACTGTGTTTCTTTGTCTACCTCAGAGGTGGAATATATGGCCGCAACTAGCTACTGTTCCCAAGTTCTTGGGATGAAAACTCAACTCATGGACTACAATTACAGAATGGTGCGAGTGCCAATTTACTATGATTTAAAGAGTGTTATAGATATTTCTCATAATCATATTCACTACTCTAAGACGAAGCACATTGAACTACGATACCACTTCATAAAGGATCACATCCTCAAGGGTAACATCAAACTCATTTTTGTGCCCACTCATGAAGAAATAGCTAATTTTTTACTAAGTGTAAGTCCCTAATCTGCTTGTGTATCAATCAGATCCGTTTGATGGTGCGGAATCCCAATCAAACGGATGATGTCAGATCAAATAGAAGAGAAGGAGAAGAAGAATAATATGAATCTCAATGTATTGATTAATAGAATGACGCTCCTTTACATGAAATTCACACACACACACACTTAAGCTCCTATCTCTCTAGTTTCTCTCTTCTCACGTTCATTAATCTATACTCCTTACCCCTAACACCTATCTATAGACAAGGGGAACATGGGCCGTAAATGGGTTTATGGCCATAAACACTAACCATAAACACTTGTACGGCCGTAAACACAAAGCTGTTTACGGTCCAACACACAAAAATACATTTTCCTAGAAAAGTGAAGTATAAACCATATTTTTGACCCAACAATCTCCCCCTTGGTTTATAACTTTCTTTTCTTAATTGACCCAACAAGCTCCCCCCAAAAAGTAGCTGGCTTTTCTTGTTAATCTTCATCGAGAGCTTGGCTTCAGCGTTAATCTTCATATTCTTCACAACATCAAGATGAACTTGATGAATCTTAAGCAGTTGGGCTTTTCTTCAGAATTTGACATTGAACGCACATTGGGTGTGGATACTTCTTGTACTGATTCTTGAAAGATAGCGCTTTCAGTTTGAGAATCTTTAGAGAGAACATTAAAGAGAAAAAATCTTCTTCATCACTTCAGCAGGTTTAAGATGGCAACAGACTGATTGAGGAGGCTTCAATGCAATCCGTCAAATAATCTTCAATTTTAGCTTCTCCTTGCTTTTGGGGTTGAAGGATTGAATGTTGAAAAAATAATCTTCATTTCTTGCTCCTTCGAATGAGAATTCTTCGATGCTCACGGATGAAGCCTTGGCTCAGAAATCTTCGACACAAACTCCATGAGTCTCATCTACACCTGAATTCACTTTTCAAGACAAAACAAAACTAAAAGAAAATTTAGCACACAATATTTTTGGGTTTTTCATATTTTCTGAAAAAAATAGAAACAAAAATATTTTTGGATTTTTGATTTTCTTGAAGAAGAAATAAAACAAAAATAACACTATTTTTTATTTTGAATTTTCTGATTTTTGTTTGGTTTTTAAAATTTTTAATTCTCCCCTAATATTTAAATTAGAAGAACACTATGAACAAACTTAACGGAAAGAAAAATAATAGCTAACTTTAAGAGTGATTTGGGATCAAATTTTTTTAGACAACCTTTATCCGTTTATCAGTACCTCTCCCTTCATGAATAGATCTGGTCAATCGCCGGTATTGTGGTCCACTTAAACACGAGAGATTGTGACAAAATTAGGACATACTATAAGTGACAAGACAATGTGATCCTAAGTTCCTAGATAATATTCCTTAAGGACCATTTAGCTGATGACGACCAAAGATATTGTTGTCCACCTAAATTGAGCAGCGAGGTCTATAGACAACCTAGTGATTGTTCAATTTTAAATGTACTACAATGTGTTTCCCGCTTCCTCATATGCCCTAACCATCAAGGACTTCCAGAATACTCCTTACACCGGGTGAGCAGACAATTATTAAGAGAGAAGATAGATTTAGAATGCATATGCTGTACATCCAGGTCGGATCTCTTCCAATCACGCAAAGGATGAAACATATGACTAACTGAAGTTTTAGAGGGATTAAGAAGAGAATGGTGCATATACTGTGTACCAGGTCGTATTTTGAGTCACACAGAAGAGAGAATATATGGCTAACAGATAGAAAGAATTGCATAGAAAGAAGATGCAGAGAGATAGAATTGCATATTGATATTGCCATATTTATACTTATTTTTAGGCAATATTTAAGTACATTTTTATTAATAAAGTGGTAATATGTTTAGAATAATGATACTTATGACTTTCAATTGTTATTTTCAGTCAATATAAAGGATTTTCAAAGAGAGGGACCAAAAGTGCCAAAATGTGGAACATGGGAGACTTGAAAGACAAGAAAAGAATAAATTCACGATAAACACTCAGTTCACGACGTGGCAATGAAGCCCACGACGTGGCACGGGTGTTCCAGAAGATAAACATCGCGACGCGGAGGATTTCCTTGAAGGATACGGATTGCTTGAAGCCCACGACGTGGCACCTCTGGCCACGACGTGGCGCGGGTTTTTGAGGATTATATAAGTCCTCCTGATTATTATGAAAAGGAGAGCTTTTGGCAAAAGAAAAGAGTTCCAGAAGACGATTAAAAATGAAAGAAAGGTTCTGGAAGAGGGTTTTCAACACCAAAAGAAGTAAAGGTTTATTTTTTAGTTAAATAAGAACATGTCTTTCATTAGTTTTAGCTGTTTTGGTTTAGTTGCTATGATGAGCAGCTGAATCTAGCTACTCTTGTTTAGCTAGATGAAGCTTTAAACTTATGAATAGTTATATGCTTATGGATTAACTTTAGTTGGTCAAAATTGCTTGTGTTTGATTCGCATAACCTAGCATGCTATTATTTGTTTATCTATTTGCTTGATTGCATGTTCTATGTAGCTTAGTGACCATTAAACTGCATGAACCTGTTTACCTAATAATTTAGTGAAGATTGAATTATTAGAGCTAGGATTGACCAATCTTAGTTAGTAATTAGAATGAATCAAGCTTAGCTGTGCCAGAGAACGTGTATTGTGACCATAATTACGTTTATAAAACAAATCTTACATAGCGTATTTACATTCATAATTAGTTCTGTGTTTAATTATGTGTGAACATACATGGTTTGACATGAATTAGTTAATTATTGGTAAGATAGAACTAAATTACTAATACAACTAAAAACCCAACTTAATAATCCGTAATCACTAGCTAGCCATAAGGGAGAAGTGGATTCAAAGTAAACAAGAGTGTGTTTTTATTTATTGAAGTTGATTTAAGTTCATCTAATCTTGTAAAATCAGATAAAAACCCTTTTAAACTTGTTAATAAATTAGGTTAATTTAATAGTAAGTAAATAAATTAGAACACCGTTCCCTGTGATCGACACCCGACTTACCCAAGCTATACTGTAATCTGACTAGGTACATTGCCTATAAGTGCATAGTTAGTTAAGTTTGTTAGGTTATAAATATTAAAATTAGTGAGTACTTTTGTGAACATCAAGTTTTTGGCACCGTTGCCGGGGAACGACTTAGTTTTTAGCTTATTTATTTGCATTAAATTGATCGATCCTTCTTGTGGAGTAAAAACCCACAAAAAGTTAATTTTTCAGCAAAATAATTTTTTCTATTATTCATAGAGTCCACGACGTGGCATGACTCTGGCCATGACGTGGACAGTTAAAAACTAGATTTTTTTTTTATTTGACATTAGTTTTTCTTATTTTAGTTCAGTTTTACGTTTTTTTTTAGTTTAGCAAGTTGCAGGAGTTCATGACCAGAAGTTCAAACACACACGTGGTGCCACCACTTGAAGACCCCGAGTCTGCACTTCACAAGAAAAAGACGCCCTTGCAAGAATTGAAGTCAGCTTTTTCTAGGAAGTCGGGAAAGAAGAAAGGAGAGTCAAGTTCATCAGCAAAGCACAAGAGCAATCTTGAGCATTTGGATCATACACCCGTCCAAACCGAGTCCGAAAGCGATACCGAGACAGAATTTGAAGAACACACGAGCGAACCCGAGAACGAGCCAAGGAACGAGATGGCAGCGATCGAGGAAATGTCCATGGGAGCTTACAAGAAGCGGATCCGAGAAGATGTGGGTCCCGGTTTAGTCCAACCCGCAATACCTGCCACTACCACATTCGAGCTGAAGGGACACATATTGACCGCACTGAAGGACATCCCTTTTTTCGGGAAAGATCATGAGGATGCTTTTAAGCATCTAGATGAAGTCAACGACATTGCGGATTACTTCAATGTCCCAAATGTCAACAGAAACACAGTCTTGCTTAGGATGCTTCCCATCACTTTCAAAGGAGCTGCTAAGGAGTGGTTGAAAGCACTGCCACCGGGTACAATCACCACTTGGGCTCAAATGCGTGAGCAATTCCTGGACCAGTTTTGCCCGCCATCCAAGATAGCGAAACTCAAGAAGGCAATAGCCAACTTTGAGCAACAGCCGGGGGAGTCACTATATGAAGCATGGGAGCGGTACAAGGGCTTGCTCAGAAATTGCTCTCAACATGACCTAAATGTGCAGCAAGAGATGTCAATCTTTTATGACGGGGTCAATGTGATGACAAGACAACTCCCTGATTCTCAAGGACCGTTGACAAAGAAAAATCCAAGGGAGGTCAAGGAGTTAATTGAAGAATTCGCGAAACACTCTCGCGAATACCACAACCCAAGGCAAGATGGAATCAAAGGGGGTGGAGGGGCCCAAACTGAAGAAATTGCAGCTGTCATGGCCATGCTGAATAACATGGATCGCAGGATAACACAAATGGACCAGTCGATACATGCCATAAGAGTGGGGAGCGAGAGATGCAGTGGTCCACACTTGACCAAGGACTGCAATGTAGATGAATTTGGGAACAGAAAAGCTCATGTGTGCTACTCTAGTGGGGATAAATTTGATGAGGACTGGAGGAAACCGAAGAAGGAGTGGCTACCATATGAAGAGTATAAGAGGCAAAAAGAAGAGAAATATAGGCAGACAGGTCGAGGCCTATATCAAAAGGAGCAGTCACCGGCCGAGAAGAAACCCGACCTAGAGACCATTTTGATGAAGTTTATGGAGGCTTCGGAAAAGAGACACGATACCACTGATTCCGCTATCATGGAACAATAAACATTGATAAAGAACAAGCAAGCCTCCATCCATAACCTTGAAGTACAATTTGGTTAACTAGCCACTCTAGTTCATGAAAAATTGTCCCCGAAGAATCCCGAAGTAAAGACCTAATCTCACGTAATGGCCATTGATACTGAAGAAGATGCAATATCTGAGTTCCTGGAGGGATTGGAAGAAGAACCAAAGCAGCTCAAGAAATCAAGGATCGAAAATGGAGAAAGTGTTGAACCAGGCTCGCCACGACGTGACACTCCTCTGGCTACGACGTGGCGCAAGTATGATCAAAAGTCCTTTGAAACCATTCCAGCTTATCATCCACCTCTGCCATTTCCCACCCGAGCTACCCTCAGTCAACTGGAGAAGGAGCATTTGGAGTTCGTAAAGCATGTGAAGGGGATCCCAATTAATACCCCCTTTGTCGAGTCCTTATCCAAAGCTCCCGAGAACCAGAAATTACTGCAAGACTTGATAGATATGCGAAGGCAATTAAAGAAGCAGTCTACAGTGATTCTAAGTGAACAAACTTCAAAAGCTATGTTGGGAGAAACACCAGAAAAAATGGGGGATCCTGGACGCCTCACTCTTCCATGTGAGTTTGGGAATAAAATGAAGGTCAATGCTTTAGCCGATTCTGGGGCTAGCATTAATTTAATGCCTTTTTCATTTTATCAAAAATTGGAGATTCAGAAGATGAAGGCTACAAAAATGAAGATTCACATGGCGAATCGTTCGGTGACACAACCCCGCGGCATCGTGGAGGATATTTTGGTGAAAATTGGAAAATTTGTTTTTCCAATAGACTTTGTAGTCTTAGACATGAAAGAAGATCCGGATGTTCCAATAATCCTTGGCCGGCCATTGCTTAACACTGCTGGAGCCCTAGTTGATATCCGCGAGTCCAAGCTCACTTTGAGGGTTGGGGATGAACAAGAAGTATTTGGGATAAAAGATGACTTTCAAGAAGATAAAGAAGAGGTGTTCACAATTAATGAAGAGAATGAACTAGAAGAACTGGAAAATCTTATGGAAGAAGAGATAAAGGCAGTTCATCAAGTCAAGAGGACAAAGCCAAGAGCATCTGTTCCGTATTTGATTGAAGTCATAGCTTACAAGAGCCCGCCTTCTTGGGTAAGCAAAGAGGACGAGGAAATGACAAGTGATGAAGAGGAAGTCACTTCAAGAGTAACAAAGCCAGTGGTGAAAGAGGAGGAGAATACTATGGAATGCAAGGAACAAACGAAGGGCACAAAACGCAAGCTTGAAGAAGATGGAAAAGCTAAAAAGGAAATTTCAAAGAAGGCGTATAAAAGGAGAGTTCAAGCGTACAAACGACGATTCAAGGAACAAAAGATTCTGGTGGGAGACTCTTCTGAAGATTCAACATAGGAGGCACGGAGTCCAGCTCAAGACTCCAAGAAAAAAGAAGCGCTTCTCGGGAGGCAACCCGAGTTTGGTTTGCATTTTCCTTTTAAATTTTTTCTCTTTTCTTTCTTTTCTTTTAGCTTTTATTTAGGAAAAACATCAATTCATCATCTAAAAACTGATAATTGGTAAAGAATTAGTTGTAGGGAACTTTAAATAATGAATGATATGCAAAGTAATTAGTTAATATGTTAGAGTCCATTAAAAATGTTGCAATTGGCAGTTTCCACGACGTGGGCATAGCCAGCCATGTCGTGGGTCGAAATGAAAACACGCGATTATAAAGCAGACTTAAGTTTCCACGACGTGGGCATAGCCAGCCACGTCCTGGGCCTTTAAAAATCAGGGGGGGGACCAATTTCATAAAACCCTTTGACCGATAATTATCACTCCCCATTTGGAGACTGCCGCACGAACGGGAACATCATAACCCCACAACCAATTTCTTAATCTACTTCCAATTTCCTTGCAAGATCTTGCTAATTAATCTACTTGGTATGTGTTTTACTCATTATTTTGTAGTTAGTTCTTCCAATTTCAAGTTTTCATGGTTAGGGTTTGTATGATTCACGAAATTGGTTGAATCTAGTGGTTGATTTCAGATTGCATGTCATTTACATGTCCATAGGAACAAACCCTAAACACTAATTTTGGTAGAAATCGCTTATAAAATGACCGATCCAGAAGCTATTTGCGATGCGGCCCATGACGTGGCATAGCCTGGCCACGTCGTGACTTCTGGCAGACCCATTTAATATGTTTTAATGCTTTGGATGTTTGCTGTTTTGGTTTGCTTTTGTATGCAGAAATGGGACCACGATGAGCTGTTCCACAGGAGGAAAACCCGATAGATGTGGCAAGCATACATCCCTTATACCAGTTTCCTCAAAACATTCCCCGACCGTTGCTAACTACCTATAAGAATCGGCTTGGATGGTTATATAATAGGGAGTTTGCAATAGCTCCAATTATCGATTGGGGATGGCTTGGTGGAGTGGGAATGGTTGCAGAGTTGACACGCTATTGGTCGAAAACATACGAAGGGGACCAATTTTCTTTCACTTGTCACGGGTGGAGGAATTTATTCGCCATTCAAGAACCCGTGTACCGAGAATTATCGGTAGAGTTTTTCTCTACCGTATGCTTCGAGGAACGCACTCTTGATTTCACATACAACCGTGCACTTGTGTTTCGTTTGGGCGGTGTATATCGAGAGTGTAGTCTTCAGGAATTTGCTTGGCGTATGGGGCTCTATACAGAATTGGAGACGCAATCTCCGTTTTTTCATTCCGTTCTTGCTTGGATGTGTGCGGGATTTTGCTCCGGGTACTTTGGATGTGCAGTTCTGGCGGGGCATTTCTAACCATGAGTACAACACTCGTGACTCGAGTGAGTCACAAATACGGAATCCTGTTTTCCAATTTTTGCACCGCCTTATCACTTTTTCAATAAATCACAAGCATCATGGTGATAAGGTCCCCATTTAGAATCTGTTTTATTTATGGACTCTTATTACCCCGAGAGTTTGTTGTGATTTACCTTATATGTTGGCGAGGTTTATGGGGAAGAAAGCGGCCAATTCTAGGCCTGGGAGCCCGATTACCGGGGGGCATTTGGTTACTCGCCTGGCTAGGTCATATCATATTTTGACCCATGACTTTGTGAGGAATCTTACTCGATTCCCGGATACAGACTTGGCCATTCAAGTCTTGGGTGTTATGCGAGCGGTGGTGAATATCGGCGGTCGTTTTGTTATACCGCCGATAGATGACGAGCAGGAGGAGGAGCAGTTGGGACAGCAACCACCAGCCAGACCGCGGTGTCGGAATGTGCGGGCTAGAGGTGAAGTCGAGCGAGAGCATGCTGCTTCGCAGTATGTGCAGGGAGTGCCCACCGACCCTTTTCAGAGTCGGGTAGGAACATATTCGGATAATCTACGGGGGCATGCCATTTATCATACCCAGCTTACTGAGGGTATTTATTCGCATTTGGGTGTGACCCGACCACCTTCTATGCCACCACAGTATCCCTATTTTCCGACATGGGAGGAGCTATGGCATCCGCAAAATGATGGGGCAGGGCCAAGTGGAGCACAAGATCAAGATGATGATTGATTTTATTTCTTTTGAGTAGTTTTTTTTATGTTGAATTTGGTGTGTGATGTAAAACATTATTAAACTATGATGTTACTTTTTATTTCTTTTGGGTTGTCCATTTTTTTTTCAGATTAGCATTGGAATTCTAAGGAGCAAAAAAAGGTTAACTTTTGAATCATGTTTGTCCAGTCCAGGAAGCTTAGAGTCGTGAGTTGGAACCCACAATTCAAGATAAGTGTGGGGTATATTAGGAGAGATGTTATAGTTGGGAAATATATTTGCATAAAAGCATCTGAAACTAGTTAGCCTTTGGTCAAAGTTGCTAAAGTAAATAAAACAATTAAGCCATTTTCTGCTGATGCCCAGTTTCCACAACGTGGAATCCTAGCGCCACGTCATGGCGCTCTTGCAGTTTGAAGAAATTCAGCATTTTGGTGTTCGCGGTTTCAACCCATATCATGACATGGCCAGTTACCTGTCACGACGTGACCCAGTTTATCATTGTCACATTTTTTTCTTACAAATACCCACTTTGAAGAATTGAAGTTTCGAGTCATGTTTGTGGTTTATTTACGTATTCAACCAATTCTACACCAAGTTTCTATTTTTGGAAGTCCAATTGCACGTTTTCCACACTTTTGGAGATGCTAACGCCACTACCCTAGGGGAGTCTGTTCCTTTTTCTCCCTTTTCTTTAATTTTTATTTATTTTTATGAATACAATGAAGGCATTGTATGAAATAAGTGTGGGGTAGGGGTAGAAAAAGTAAGTTGCTAGAAAATCATAGAATTTGATAGTAAAAAATTGAAAAATTTTGAAAATTTTGAATAATTGAATCTAGTAATAATTTGAGCTATAATTACTAGTATTATGTGGGATGATCCGATGAAAGTTCAAATGTTTAGTTGAGCCAATACACGTTATAGCGCATTTGTGGCCTCCCTTATTTTAGTGAAATCATGGAACAAAAACACAACCCCGCTTGGTTTGAGGGATGCAATATGTTTAGCAGCCTAAACCTGAAATGTATCCAGAAAAATTATTATCATTAACCGATAAAGGTTCAGGTTGAGCGCCTCTGCTTAAGCATGTAAGTTTTGAGTGAAAAGAAAAAAAGTGAGGTACATGTTAAAAAAAAGAAAAAAAAGAGAATTACGAGTAAAGTTTGAAGAATTTTGGAGCAAGTAAAGTGAAGATCAAAAGATCAAAATTCCAAGAAATTCAAAAGTTGAAGATACCAAAAATCAAATAAGGTGGTGAATTCAAAGAAATCAAAGATCAAATGTCAAAGAAAATGAAGAATTCCAAAAGAGCTCCATAGTGGTATCAATGATTGTAATTCTAGATTATGTATGCTTAGGTTGCTCAACTAAAAATACCTAGAGGATAAGGAGGTTTTCTGAGGATGGATTCGGAGGGTTGCATAAAATAAGCATTGTTCGGAAAAAGTGGGCGAGTGTTTATGAAGATTATGAGTATTTAAAGTATGGGGGGGGTACTTTAGGAAAATTTTAGACACAAAAGCATGCGTTGAGGTCTTGGCATAATGGCTGAACTAGAGTCGGATTGTTCTGTGTGGTGTTAGTAATTAAGAAGTAAGTTTAAATTTGCTTGAGGGCAAGCAAAGCCTAAGTGTGGGGTATTTTGATATTGCCATATTTATACTTATTTTTAGGCAATATTTAAGTACATTTTTATTAATAAAGTGGTAATATGTTTAGAATAATGATACTTATGACTTTCAATTGTTATTTTCAGTCAATATAAAGGATTTTTAAAGAGAGGGACCAAAAGTGCCAAAATGTGGAACATGGGAGGCTTGAAAGACAAGAAAAGAATAAATTCACGATAAACACTCAGTTCACGACGTGGCAATGAAGCCCACGACGTGGCATGGGTGTTCCAGAAGATAAACATCGCGACGCGGAGGATTTCCTTGAAGGATACGGATTGCTTGAAGCCCACGACGTGGCACCTCTGGACATGACATGGCGCGGGTTTTTGAGGATTATATAAGTCCTCCTGATTATTACGAAAGGGAGAGCTTTTGGCAGAAGAAAAGAGTTCTAGGAGACGATTAAAAACGAAAGAAAGGTTCTGGATGAGGGTTTTCAACACCAAAAGAAGTAAAGGTTTATTTTTTAGTTAAATAAGAACATGTCTTTCATTAGTTTTAGCTGTTTTGGTTTAGTTGCTATGATGAGCAGCTGAATCTAGCTACTCTTGTTTAGCTAGATGAAGCTTTAAACTTATGAATAGTTATATGCTTATGGATTAAGTTTAGTTGGTAAAAAATGCTTGTGTTTGATCCGCATAACCTAGCATGCTATTATTTGTTTATCTATTTGCTTGATTGCATGTTCTGTGTAGCTTAGTGACCATTAAACTGCATGAACCTGTTTACCTAATAATTTAGTGAACATTGAATTGTTAGAGCTAGGATTGACCAATCTTAGTTAGTAATTAGAATGAATAAAGCTTAGCTGTGCCAAAGAACGTGTATTGTGACCATAATTGCGTTTATACAACAAATCTTACATAGCATATTTACATTCATAATTAATTATGTGTTTAATTATGTGTGAACATACATGGTTTGACATGAATTAGTTAATTATTGGTAAGATAGAACTAAATTACTAATACAACTAAAAACCCAACTTAATAATCCGTAATCACTAGCTAGCCATAAGGGAGAAGTGGATTCAAACTAAACAAGAGTGTGTTTTTATTTATTGAAGTTGATTTAAGTTCATCTGATCTTGTAAAATCAGATAAAAACCCTTTTAAACTTGTTAATAAATTAGGTTAATTTAATAGTAAGTAAATTAATTAGAACACCGTTCCCTGTGATCGACACCCGACTTACCCAAGCTATACTGTAATCTGACTAGGTACACTGCCTATAAGTGCATAGTTAGTTAAGTTTGTTAGGTTATAAATATTAAAATTAGTGAGTACTTTTGTGCACATCACATATGTTACAGTCCAGGTCGGATCTTTTGATCACGCAGAGGAGGCAACATATGACTAACAGACAGAAAGAAAGAAAATAACCTTCTACAAACCTAGTTTATCGGAATTCCCAGTCACCCTATCCAACCGGAATTAAGGAAAGAATCCGCACATCGAGGAAAAGTGAATTCACTATTCTAGATACGAGCTCTTTAGTGTTACCAGTAGATTCTCGTGTATCTCCCGGCTCAACCTATCCGAGCGTCGTATTGTCAGGCTAACTGGATCTAACTAGGTCAATGTTTGTCAAGTCCTTGAATTATTCAGGGTTTAAGTCTTCCTAGTCAAGTCCATTTTAAATCTTTCGTGCCTACCAGCGCATCGAACATAGAGCCTGGACAATTCAGATTCAGTCCCTTACACAGATTCAGATTGTCTGTTATCACATGATTATATCACTTCTCAAAACATCTCCTGCAAGCACATTCCATTAACACCATTTTTTAATAAATTTTTCTATTTTTTTGTTTTTATTTCTCCCCCTAAATTTGTGCATAGTGACCGATTGAATTTGCATCCAGAAGGTCTGATAACAGCACGCATAATCTCAGAACAGATCCAAAAATTCTTCATGTCATAAGCACTAAACCCATTTGTGATCTCTTCCTTTCTTCCTTTCCCGCAAAGGACACATAGTCTCAAACAATGTTCTGAGCATTGTAGGGTTGAGAGATACCCCCTATCATGTGCCTGGAACATCCACTACCAACAAACCGAAGTATGATGATATGCCTCCACAGCTGCTCCGACACAGAGCGGGATCAATTGGTCTTTGGAACCCAGTCCATTTTGAAACTGGGTCGACCTTTTTCATCAATGCAGGGTACTCTCTCCCATGACATATCCTGCTTATCACAAACAAAAGATGTATAAATATTAGAATCGTTAGAAGATTTGGGAGATTGAGCCTTCAGAACCCATTTTTAGTTGAGTTTAACCCATTTCTTTTTTGATCTGATGGGTGGCTCAGCACTTGCTTTTGATCTGGATGTCGGCCGTTGAGATGACTTTGACCTAACCGGTCTTTGTTTCACTGGAGCGTCTCTTGGATTGGGCTTCTTGGCCGACATATCCTTCTTGCCCTTGGGATTCAGATTCTTTGCCTCGTGGATTTGATTCTTGGCCTTCTGCGCGTTCCAGTCACCATTGTCTGAACGTGACCTGGAAGGGTTTCTTTTGAAGTATCTTCCACTTGGCGCGTTCTGCCAACCTCATGCATAGTAGGGAACGTATGCGTGATTAGGACAATTTCTGGCAATATGTCCAGGTGTTCCACAGTGAAAACAAGTCTTTTTCTTCACTGTGAAGCTATTTCTTCTTGCCCCTGGTGGCGTATCCTTGCCTTGTCTCTTATTGTTCCCATAAGCACAATTACAACAAGCACTCTGTTTCACTAAAATTGGTGGCCTGTATTTCTCAACAGCAGGTTGATCAGAAGCAGCTGAGTTCAAAGCAACAGATTCAGAGCTCAAGGAGATGTTGGTTTGTTCAATGGTTTTCTCATTGTTCTCATCTTCTGCTACTTTACCTGCATATAAAGTAGAAACATTAGAATCTTCAACCTGAATACCTTTTGACACAAATCCAGCTGGTTTTCCATATTGAAGATGTGCCTCCTTTGCAATTTCTTCATGTGTCATAGGGATGGATGTGTAGTTATGATTGAAAGGTTGAGGAACACTATCATACCCTAGACCCTTGTTTTGATTATCTTTAAATTTTAATTGGGTTTCAAATAAGGAATCGACTGTCTGACTTGACGCAGTATAATTTTTGAAACTGACATCTGTTTTTCCACACTTAATTTTCAATGTGTCAAGTTCTTCAGTTACAGCAACAAGTTGTCTCTGGTAGTCATTGGAGCCACCGCAAACTCACCCGTTCACACCCAATCTCACCACTTAGATACAGTAAGTGTATCTATTTCATCTTATCATGGAGACATACCTCCATTCAGATCCAAAGTAGATCCTATTGGTTCGAGTCGCCCTAAGGTCTCCAGGGTATCACACTTGCACTTTTTTGAGCCTAAGTAGTTGAACTCCATTCTAATTCGTGTCACATAAACACTGTAAACAGTTGTTGCACTGCAGGGCACTTCTTCAGCCCTAGCCAGAACTGAGCCATGGCCTGACTTGACTTCAGGTCAAGGAGACCGAGAAAGCTCAGTAAATCCTATTCCACCACCATTACTTACAAGTGGTCTAGGTGTGGGGAGCTCAAGTGTGCAAGGAACCATGAACCCGAGGGACACCTTGGCATGACAAGGATTTGACGGATATAACACCGATGATTCTTGGACTCGATGTCGTCTATGTACTGAGTCCAGACTTAGGAAAATTAAAGTGTTTAAAAGGGAAGTTCAAGCAAGGAAAGCACAACAAGTCCAAGAACAACAAAAAAAGGAGAAGGATCTTCAAACTGTAGCAAAATATTAGGCTGACATGTTCAATAGCGCAAAAACAGTCCATGACATCTTGAAGATTCAACAATGGATGTCCCAGATGGAAGCAACCATTCAACTAGCCCAAGTCATGGAAGGTGGTGCTTGTCCTTCAAAGCCCCCTCAAAATGAAGAGGTGCATGATTCAAATGATGATGGATCCACAATTGATATAAGCTCAAGCCCAATGTTCGGACTCAATGACATTGATCTGGAAGATGTTCAACAGCCTCCCAACTCAGAAGAATTTATGATGGTTTTTGAAGAAGAAGAGTCGAGTGGATCCCAACACTCCACCTCGAAAACAAAAGCGGAGAAAAAGAAGAAGATTGTAGTATCAAGGAAGGAGTTTCTCAATCTCCAAGCCAGAGTTGATCAGATCCTGGCCGCAGTCACGACTAAAGAACCAATGAATACCAAAGTTCCTACACCTCAATCTATAGTGGAACGTGTGGAAACTCTTGAGACCAGGGAAAGGATGCTTTCTCAAAGAGTTAGCCTCAAGATTGAAATGGGAATCCGAGATCTGGATAATCGCCGCACTTCTGATCACAATGAGTTCCTTTCCACTGCGGAAAAGCTCATCAAGGAGATAACTGCGTTGAACGATGAGTTCAAAGCTTCCCTTGAAAAACAAGTCATTTACTCCAACAAGTTGGTCGAAGAAACTCACGATGCCTATGAATCCATTCTTGCGGTTCTATAAACCACCATCAACGACTTACAGCGATCCCTAAGTGCCAACTCAAGTATTGATGAGATCTTGCGGCTTACCATAGAAATCTATCAATTAATTTTCAACAAAGAAATTCCCAACAACCAACAGCTCTATGAAGAAATGAAGTTCAATTTAATGAAACTTTTTCAAAAATTGATGGTCTTAAACAGTGTTTTGAGGAGCAAAAAATTGTTACTTCCTTAAAAGGAGTAATTGAGACTCCTCCGCAATGTCATCATGAACAAGGTCATTCTCATTAAAAGACTCCTTCAATTCATCAAACTCCTCCTAGAATCCAACAGAATCCTCCCAAAGAACAATACAAAACTTCAACTCTGCAACAAACTCCACCACAAACTCCACCACAACAAGATCCTCATTAATCTCCACATCAGACTCCTCCGCAATTCAGAAATTTGGAGCCCACAATGTCCTCGGATCATTCAAATGACTCACCGGCCACTCTTCAAAGAAAACGCGACTTGAGGGCCGCGAAGTTTGCTAAACAAATATGGAGGGAACATGGGTTTTATACAACCATGGATGAGTTTTTAATCAATTCTTGGGTAAACCCTACCCGAAGGCTTCTAGATGATGATTTTATTCCAATCCTAAATTATGCTGATCTTCCATCTGATGGATATTGGGACATACCAATCTCTCACAACTCTAAGTTTTTCCTTTTTTTGAGCCTTTTGATCTACGCCTTCTAGATGATCAAAGACTCCCCCTTGAATTCGAACGCTTAAATTTGTTTCATGCCAAGCATGGTACTTACCTTGAAAAGTTATGGTCCAACGACAGACCAGAAGGGGTTAAGAATTATAAGGTGAGAATGTTTATGAAGACTAATTTTGTTCAGTATACCCTTACCAGGAGAGGAGATGATTACATTAGAACGTAGGTTGATTTCCCCTACATGAACCCATAAGAGATTTTCTTGATTGCAAGGGCTTTTCAGATCAAAGCTAAAAAACATCCGAAGATGAAGATTGCTTGTGAAAAAGCTTGTGATTTCTCAAGGCATTATTATGCGATTTTAGGAAAATTGATGTCGAAATTCACCCTGTCCTGGCGAAGAAGTTTAACTTTCCAGACTTCGAGCCTGCACCAAGCTTTACTGAAGGTTATCAAGACATGTCACTTGGAGCAACAAATTATCCGGAGTTAGGAGTTGTATACAAGAAAGCCAACAATGATCTCAAGTACTTCATTCTAGTAACCGCAATACATCGGTTGACCAAGAAGCAACTGGACACCACCTTGTCTTCGGTTTAGAGATCCAAGAATACAACTGAAGACGTGAAGTTTGAAATCACCCGAAGAATCAAGTGGCTATGTGAAGTAAGGAAGTTTTGGTGGATCATTATCAAATTCCTTAAAATCAACAAGTGAAGAAGAAAGTCGAAGAGGTCACTTTGGGGGAAATTGTTGATACAAAAGTGACCTTCTTTAACTTAATGATCTGCAGTCATGTTTTGTCTACCGCAATTGGAGTTGCTACCACAACCGAATTTTGTCTACCGAAGTTGACGAAGTTGTTTTGTGAACCATAGTGAATCGCAACCACTACCGCAGTGAAGAATGATGAAGATTTTTAGTTACGTTAACTGACTTAGCATGTTAGCTTGGATTTATCCAGTGAACCTTGCATGGTCACTTAAGTCAGTAGAATATTGTTTATTTCAGATGTAACTTTTTGGGACTCTATACATAGAGACTCCCTTCTTAATGTAATCGTACCTACTTTCACGATCTTTTAAGCTAATACTGAAATACAAAGATCAATCTCTCATATCTCCATCTTATCTAATATCCGAGATCCTCTTCATCTTAAATTGTTCACATTTAATAACTCGTGTTTGATTGCAAACCTTGTTACGAATCAGTTTGATAACTTGTTGTCATTTATATTTGCTTTACATTTTCGCAACTAACTACCTAACACTTCTAACTTATTATTGTTGAGCTAACTTGATCCTTTGAGATTAACTTATTTTGCAACTATTACCTTGTACTAATATTTGTTCAAGTGTTTCTCATAAGTTTTTCTCTCAGCAACACTAGAAAGCATAGATGAAATAAACTATATAGAATATTTACATGCTTCATGCGGGATCAAAGGATCGTGGCCAAGGAATTTGTCGAGGAAAATCCAGGAGATAGAGAAAGGAACACAAACTTATATCGTCGAGATTAATAGATTGTATGTGTAGACGACGATTTTGTTATGTTGTCTTATTGCAAAAGCTTGTCCGCAAAAGGTTTTTAACCGTCCAACAAGTCCTAATTATTTTGTTTAATAAGGATAAATTACACAAAAGGAATTAAGTGAGAAAAGTTTGATTTTAACACTGTGCTTCTTTTTCAATTAAGCCACTAAATTTGATTCAAAATTTCAATTTAACACCCACAAAGTGGTTTCACCAAAAAAATGTCATGTCATCATTCAATGTTAGAGTTACGTCATCAAAGACCGACACACCACCATACCATCAGTGACGAATCTAGAACAAAAAATCATGTGGTTCCTAAATTAAGTGAGACTAATAAAAAAATCAACAACACTTTTGGGGTCGGGTCGGGTCAGCTCATGTACCTTAAAAGAACTGAAAATCGGCTCATGTACCTTGTGTCACTGATTAAAAATTTTAAAAAACTGATTGAAATATAACTGAAAAAGGCGTACAGTTTAACGAAAAACTAGTTGATTATGTCCATTAATAAAGCGGTGAACGGAGAGTGAGAGTCTTTGGCATGTGGACTTTCATTTTATTAGAACAACTTATTTATTTATTAATATTTTGAGAGTGCCAATTAAGAGTGTTTAACTTTTTGTTATCAATTTCATAATTTAAAATAACAAATTGCCTCTAATAACTTATACAGTATTTTTTTTCTTTTTAAAATGGTTTTTAAGAAATTAAAAAAAAAACAAACTCAAGGTAGATCCTCTGTTTTTTCTAAGATGGTTCTTAATTTTTCTACTATATACATTTTAAATGAAAATGAAAACTTAGGTAGGTCGTAAGACCTACCTAATCATATGGTGGATACGCCAGTGCATACCATATCAGTTGACAACTATGTTAACCGGTCAAATGACTAAAATTGAAACAAATTGCAAAATATAATCTCAAAATTATTAGTTTTTGAATATTTAGTGTCTTAATTGTAATAAAATAAAATAAAATATAAAAAAAAAAAAAAGAGTTAACTTATTGTCAAAATTAAAATTTCATATAAACTTAATATATTTTATTCATTTTACCTTTTGGTTTGTACCAAAGAGAACTAGACAACTTTAATATTGTTTAGAGTTGGAAAATTAACCTCTCATATAATAATTTTGAGATAAACACGATATGAGATGTTCCTATTTACGTTTTTTTTCTCTGTACGACGTATTAAACTAACATGGAATAGTCAGGGTCAAACGGGTACTTTTAGAAGCTCTCGTAGTTTAGCTATAGCTAATAGTAATATGAAAGGGGTAGTATATATTTGACTCATGTACCTGCTAAGTAGCGTACCACGTGTACAAACATAGAATCCTTTAGTGCGCCGTGGACTACTCCCGAATCCTGCCACCTGAGCACTTAGAACTCGTCCTTTAAAACCAAAAAGGAGGGGGTGGGGGTCAGGGTAGGGGTAGGGGAATTCTCATGCAACTTTCCCCTCGTGGACACGCAGTAGTTTAAAAGGTGACAATAGTTGGAATATAAAAAGATTTCAAATCTGTATGTCTTAAGTTAGAGGTCACAAATAAAAAAGGTACGAGTTTGGTTGGATTTGATCGTTATGCGATTATATTAGTATCGGTCAACCTTTTAAAAACCGGTTCGAAACCATTGGTCTAGAAATTAAAAATGAGAATGGTTCAAGTAGCACCGATTTTAAATTTATTTTTGGAACGAAACGAACCAATTGATTTTACAAAAACTCAGCTGAACCGATTAAATCGAATAAAATACGTAAAAATGAAATATTTTGCATAACAAACTTTGACGGTCTTCTAATTTCATATCAATTTAAACATCTCTTAAATTAAATAAAAAATTTGTAAATGTCATTAAGCTTTTTGATGCATTCATATTCATTTAAAAGAATATTTTGTTATAATATTATATTTCTTTTTGGTGTATGTATATGTGTTGGTGTGTGTATGTATGTGTGTATTGTTGGATTATGTGTCTAAACTAATAACTAAATTGATATATACTTAAACGGTTATCACAGTCTTTTTCGATTGTTCTCAAACCTAGTAATTGAATAATGATGAATTTTAGAGATAGAGACTGATTTATTGATTTATTTTATGATTAATAAAAACCAGAAAATTATTTGTTAGTATATTATGAGAATAATATATTAATTAGAAATAATAATTATTTAAATAAGAATTAATCAGAAATTAATTTGAATTAATTTTGAGATTAATTGAATTAATTAAAAGTGTAAGGACTTAAACTGTAATTGTTCAATAGCTGAACAAAAGGGGTTCTAGATACTTCCCTATAGAAGTGGACAATTTTGAGGTGATTCTAAGGCTTTTAGAATATTCCGTGAAGATAATTAGGAAACCACATAATCACCTGATTTGAGATATTATTATTTTAATCATGTAAGGGTTATCTAGTGTTTTTTCTATCAGCTATAAAAATGGTTCCTTAACTTCAAATTTCCGGCCACTCTTTTTGCCAAAAGTATAGCCAAAAATCTTCCTTCTCCTCTTCTCTCGTCAAGTTTCCTTTGTTGCTAGGGTTTTAGTGTGAACCATCAGAGGAACGAGATTTCTGCTGCTAGCTTCCAAGAGTTTTGAAGAAGGATTTAATTAGTCATTTACCACAATAACTAAAAGGTATGTAACATCCTCTATGATTTTCGATTTCATTAGGGTTATCGGGTTCTTGTTGTTCAAAAGAATGTTACTTTAATAGTGTTATGACTTTGATCAAATAAGTTGCATGTACCCTTAAATGTATAAGCATTTGTTTGCGTTATTACATGTAAAACCCATCAGTGGTATTAGAGTGTATGGTTGTCAAACAATTGATAGTACATTTCTTGAAATTGAACAAACCCGACTAGGAGATTTAAGAGAATCGACATTTTGTCACGGTGCCACGTCATGATCCTTTCTACCACGACGTGGGGACCTTTAGATCCGTGTTCTTCTTCCTTTTGCCACGATGTGGCATTGATTGCCATGTTATGGTGAACCCTCTGATCAATGAATTGTTTTTGCTTAATTCAAATTGATTAGGATAATTACTTTGTAGAATAAATTTTTTAATTGTATAAAACTTAATATTCATCTTGGTAATCAGATATCCTATATGTAATATCCTGTTTCACAGGTATGAAATTTATTATTCAAAAGACAAATTCCCCTTGAAACTCGTTGAGTTGATGACCTCAACTCGACGTGTTGAACAGCTTTGGGCTGCACATCTTTTTGGACCAACTCGACGAGTTGGAGAGGAAAACTCGACGAGTTGGCGGCTGATTGTGAAACCCTAAATTTTAGTGTTTGCACCCTATATAACCTCCTTATGTCTTTGAGGCTGATCTTTTATCAGCCACCAAACCCTATTATCGGCTTTGTGAACCCTAATCTTCATTCCACCCCATTTTGCGAGTTAGTGTGTGGCGTTTTGGAGCAAAGAGGGAGAAGTTTGAGAGAAGGAGGCAAGGATCTAGCAAGCTAAGCTCTCATATTTAGTTTGGCACTCTTTTGGACCATTATAAGTATTCAATATCTAATTTTTATCTGTCTATGTTGCTAGATCTTGAGTTTGGTCCCTTTTCCCCCTTATTCTTGGATGTTGCAATGGATGGACTTCATAAAGTTTGCAATTTTATGAATCTCTAGGTCAAGATGGTCTTATAGTGGGTTAGATCTGGTATTTTGACAAGCCTTGATATCATGCATTGAGTTTAGGTCATATTTCCCCTTTTTGACCTATTTTGGGTTTAATACATGCATTGGACATGTATGTCTATAAAGTACCAACCTTTGGCATGTTTTTAAGGCTAGAATCTCTTCTTGAAAGATTGGTTTCCAAATCACATGGATTTTGTGCTTAATGGTTAAGCCTTTGACTTTTCAAGCCTTGTGGAATGGTTTTTGAGCATTTGGAGTAGCCCCAAAGGATAAAGTTAGAAACTTTATCCTTTTAGACATATTCAGAGTTTAGATCCGAGCCTTACAGTCCCTAGAATCGAAGAATTGGTTGTATGTGTTAAGTTGGGGAAAACTCGACATGTTGTCCAGACAACTCGGCGAGTTGGCTAGGGTTTTCCCCGACTTTCTGAGTAGTCTAGAACTCGACGAGTTCAAGAGGTGCACTCGACGAGTTTGGTCAACATGGACTGTTGACCTTGACCATTGACCTTGACTTTGACCATGGTTGACCAAGTTGGACTTTTGAGGGCATTTTCGGTATTTCGGGATTTTATTGGAATTGGTCACATTGTGGTTGTAGGCATCTGATTCGGGAGCTGAGATGCGGAGTTAGATCTTATCAATTCAGCTACTTGTGATGTGAGTAGTCCGTAGTGTACTTGCGAGTCGAAGGCACCAATGTCGACCCGTTGAATTGATATTCTGTTATGCATGTTATTGTATGGTTATGGTCTGTTAGATCGGTATCCTAGTAGATAGGATGTTGCTATGCTTAGGGATCTATAGATCTGTGTGACTGGATATAGACTACTATATGATTATCTGTTATATGTGTACATGATTTGTTAGTGGCTGAGGGTTCACTGTTTTGTGTGTAAGCCAACAGGCCGAGGCATTCCAACCCGATGGTTGAGGGCCTAGGGTATTCCATCCCGAGGATGATTGGACCCATAGTATGTTGGCAATCCAACCTGATGGTTAAGGCCCTAGGGTATTTCATCCCGAGGATGATTGGACCCATAGTATGTCGGCATTCCAAACTGATGGTTGAGGGGCCTAGTGTATTCAAACCTGATGGTTGATTGGGCCCAAAGTATGTTGTTATTATATTTTGTGCTATTTGTTATGTATATGTATTTTGGGGGAACTCACTAAGCTTTGGGCTTATAGTTTTGGATTATGTTTCAGGTACCTCCAAGGATCGTGGGAAGGTGAAGGCGTGATCGTGCACCTCCTCATATTTTGTTTTTACGATTTTGGGATTTCTCTGATGTGAAACTTATTTAGAAAACAGTTTGTAAACAATGATGGTTTGTGGTTTATTTTAAAAGTTTAAAATTTTCAAGAATTTTTTGAATGGTACAAGTTGATATCAGAGCCTTGGTTTGAATGAATTGGAGGAACACTCATGTGAATTTAGTCTCACACTAAGGAGAAGATTTTCAAGAATGATTTTCAGATGGTTCTCAAAATGTTCAAGGAGGATGCGATGTGTACGATCAATCGGAGCTAGTAAGTAGACCCCAAAATACGATACGATTATTTGATAATGTGTTATGTTAGAAAAGCATGCTAATGATAGGCTAGTGTGACAACCCGATATTTCAAGGCAATGTAATGACCTAAGTCAAGTGTTGTAATCTATTTTGAATTAATAAATAAATAGCATCAGAAATGAAATGTTCAAAAGTCTCAATTGAGATACATAAAGTGATAGATATCGTGTCAGGGTTTTCAGGATTATAAAGAACACTCAAATCCGAGTTATAACGAAGAAGTTATGACCAATCAAAAATCCGCGTCAAAACCGGTAAAACACTGTTAAGCGTAAAACGCAAAAACTTCAATAAAATACTTTTTAGCCTTTGGTATCTAAATGAAATTCGGAGATATCATTAAACCGTAAACATATATAAAAAGAACGTCCAAATCTGACTTCGTATGAGGAAGTTATGGTTTTTCTAAGTTTCGGATACAATAGTAGACAACTAAAAACTCGAAATAGAGATCGAGCGACTTTTAGCCGACACAACCTAAACGAGAATTAAAGATCCCGTCAATAGTAGTACAATGTTAAAAAGACAGACGAAATCGGACGTCAGATGAAGGAGTTATGGATTTTTAATGGACTTTTCCAGTCCCGGCCTTTTAAAAATATAATATTAAAAATAAAGTCAAAATTAGCCAATGGAGTCTAAACGAAAGTGGTAGAGCATAATCTCACCTACGCGTGGATATAAAGAACCTTCAAAATCGGAGCTCGTATGCGAGAGATATGAATTTATGAAGTTCAGGGCACGAACTTCCACATCTTTCAAGATTCACGTCGTGAGTCAAAGGAGGTTCACGACGTGAACTAGTGATAGACGTTTACCAAGAGTCGGGCTATAAGATGTCGAGTCTACGAACTGATCATCACATAATTCACGACGTGAACTTTAATTTTTCACCTTATAAATAAGATGCGAGGCTTCTGAGTTCATTTGCCAATTTACAACCTCTCTCCCCAAATTTCTCACTTTCTAGCCCCTTGAGACTACCCCGACACCACGGTTACGTATCTAAGCTCCGAAGGTCCGAAACTCCCAAGAAAATTTTCCACTTTCCGGTCGAAGTGCTGCACGAGAAAAATCTCGTTTCCTCCAAATCATCACACTTACCAGGTGAGTTCATACCCCTATATTTTCACGTCATTTCAATGTTTTAAGGGGGGGGGGGGAATACAAGTGAAACGCAAGAAAAAAAGTTATGTTAAAATGCAAATCGTTACATATCAAATGCCTTAGTGATTATATATACATATATAAATCTACTTACACCATTTTAGGTATGGAAAATACTTATGCATTCCGGTTTTTGGAACTTTTAAAACTACTATTCATTTATGGAAAATATTGGATTTTCTAGAAATAAACTCAGTTACTTTATATAAAAGTCATTCAATTCTTATACAAAAACACTTATGAACTCACCAACTTAATTGTTGACACTTTTTCAAAACTACTTGTATTTCTCAAGGATTCAGTAATACAGGTATAATAACTTTTGGGGAAGGGACGCTAAGGCGTTAACTTCAAACTTATTTTAACATCATAATGTAATTTCTTTTGAAACATGTAATACAATCAACAATGTAACTTTTTAAATTATATTTATGATGGTTGTGTTTGCTTTCTTTACTATTTATTCAACTGTTATGATACTACATGAAGTTATCCGCCCTCGAACGATTCCTCCGTTCTGGTTTGGGGGTGTGACAGCTAGGGATCTTCAGGAATTGCATGATAGAATTGCCTGATTATATGATGCATGTTAGCCTAGGACCCTTTTTTGTATGGAATTGACATCATTACTGTAGTTTCTTAGTGTATGCATCATAGTTATATATAACTAAGATCTTATAGCCATAGAATGTCTGGTTTGACCTTATTTCATGTTCTTTTTTGATGAAGGGCTTAGTTTAGGATCAGGTATTCGAATGTCTATAGGGTCCAGTGTTATGTATGGCTAGCATACATGAGTGCTGCAGGGTTGGTGGAAGTTTCATGGGCGAGTCGTATGGGTCAGCCGACCAGTTGTGAGATGTTTAGCTTTTCCTCTAAGGATTGAGGATTGAGTGTTCGTCGGTGCTTATGTGTGTTGTTAGGGCGCTATGATGATCCTTGAGACAAATATGGGTAAGTGTGGAAGGTAGTATGGGCATGTACTACTGAAAGCACAAGACTCGTACGCGTAGCAAGGAAGCCACAACCCCTAGGGCTTCGTTGGGAGTTGGTTGCCTGTTATGATATGTGGATTATCTGATATCTTCCTGGTGTAGTTTCAGTATGGTGACTACGAGACGAGTTGAGATCAGATCTGGATCGGGATCAGGAGCTGACAGACAGGGTGAGCCAGTATTATTAGAGGACCGTTTCAGGGAGATCATTCGCGAAGAGGTAGTTGCTATTGTCTGGGGTCAGATTCCGGAGATGTTTGGGTCTATCAAGACCACGATGATGGAGTTCTTTGATGATCGTTATGCAGCCATTTCTGAGACAGTTGTTGCTACAACCTCCAGAGTCGTGGCGGCTGTAGGTGTTGGGATATGGAGGGTCTTTCAATATATGGACTTTGATAATACGAAGCCCTAAACTTTCGACGGAGTTCAGGACCCGATCATAGCTATGAGGTGGATATTTGATGTGGTGGGATGTTTCTTCACTTGTTTATGCCCTTCTGACTAGAAGGTCAAGTGCGATTTGAACCTTCTGAGGTCTAGAGTGAAGGATTAGTGGAGGATCACTACTAGTTCTTATTTTGTTGAGTAGAGAGTTGTGTCATCAAAGCAATTTTCTGAGATGTTCTGCTCCCGGTATGTCCTGCGGGTTGAGCGTGAGAGGTTAGCACAGGAGTATATGGATTTGAGACAGGGTTTTGAGACGGTGATGGAGATCACCAAGATGTTCATGGAGAGAGCTATGTTTTGTCCTGAGTTTGCTGCATCTAATCAGGCTCAGATGACTCGTTACTTGAGCATGCTCAAGATAAATATCAAGTAGTTTGTCTCTACTTAGTGCTACAGTTTATTGTTGGAGATGCAGGAGGCCGCCAGGCTGCGTGAGACTAGATTGAGTTGCAGACTCGAGAGTATAGACCGGCCCTAGCGCAGTCGCAACATGCGCCGAAGCGGTTCAGGGCTAATGACTCTAGGTTGGGCAGTTATAGGGGTTACACTTATGGGAAGTGCGATAAGGTACATGATGGTGTTTATCGGTTTTCTTCGGGTTGCTACAAATGTAGCAAACAGGGCCACATTGCGAGGGATTGTCGGTAACAGACTGCACCTTTTGCCATCAAACTTTGTTACCATTGTGATCAGGTGGGCCATATGAAGGCCCAGTGTCCCTTGTTAGCTGCCAAGATGGCGCATGCTCCAACACCGGCTACTTTGAGGATCACTGGCGGGAGTCAGCGCAGGGCGGAGCCCCTAAGGGCTCGAGGTCGCGCTTTCCAACTGACTACTGAGGAGGCCAGGACAGCACCATAAGTTGTGACTGCCATCTTACTATCCCTTATCTTATTGATTATGTTTTTTTATGCTCATTTGTGTGTACCTTTGGTAGGTACATTTCTAGTGAACTCCTTGCTTGCTTTAATGTTGTTTAACTTTTGTCGGAGTCGGTCCTTTGTTTCTCGATCTTTTAGTAGGGAGTTTTCTTTGCTTATAGGGGAGTTGGAGTGTTCGTTTTTAGTTTCTATTGCCAACGAACACGAGGTTTCCGCTTCTTCGATCTATCAGGGTTGCGTTTTGGAGATATTCGTGGTATCCTTTTCGATCAATTTGATTCCTATTCCCATGGGGGATGTCTCTGTGATTGTGGGTATGGATTGGATGAGCCGTTTCGGTGCCATGATCGACTATGAGGGTCAATGTGTGGTAGTTCGAACCCCAAGTGGGGGAGAACTAGTTATTTATGGAAACGACACCAGGTTGGGTTTAGGATTTTGTTCGGCAGCCAGGACTCGGTAGTATATTGAGCACGGGTGTGCAGGTTACTTGGCTTATGTGGTGGACATGCGGGTTGGGGATCAAGTGTTGGTTGCTGATGTTCCAGTTGTCAGGGAGTTCGCTGATGTATTTTTGGAGGAGTTTCCTGGTGTGCCTCCTCATAGGCAAGTCGAGTTCAGGATCGACCTTGTTCCAGGTGCGGCCCCTATTACTAAGGTATCATACCGATTGGCACCACCTGAGATACAGGAGCTGTCATCTTAGCTGCAGGAGCTGCTAGGCAAGAAGTTCATCAGTCTGAGCAGTTCTTCGTGGAGAGCACTGATTCTATTTGTCAGGAAGAAGGATGGTTCATACCGGATGTGCATCAATTATAGGGAGCTGAACAAGTTAACGGTGAAGAACCGTTATCCCCTTCCACGGATTGATGATCTCTTTGATAAGCTCCATGGAGCATCTTGGTTCTCCAAGATAGACCTAAGGTCTGGGTACCATCAGGTTAGGGTGAGAGAGGAGGACGTGGAGAAGACCATGTTCCAGACTTATTATGGGCATTATGAGTTCGTGGTGATGCCTTTCGGACTCACCAATACACATGCGATATTTATGGATCTGATGAATCAAGTATGGAGGCCGATGCTCGATCACTCGGTTATTGTTTCATTGATGATATATTGGTGTATTCCAAGGCCAGAGAGCAGCATGAAGAGCATCTTCGCGAGCTTATGGGGGTTTTGAGGCGAGAACGACTTTATGCTAAGTTCTCTAAATGTGAGTTTTGGTTGCGAGAGGTTCAGTTCCTTGGACACTTCGTCTACCAAGATTAGATTTTGGTCGATCCATCCAAAATCGAGGCGGTGATGCAGTTGGAGGTTCCGAAATCTCCCTCCAATATCAGGTGTTTCTTGAGTTTGGTAGGGTACTACCGAAGATTTATTTAGGATTTCTCCAAGATTGTGGTACCCCTCACTTGTCTAACATAGAAGAGGGTGGATTTCCGGTGTGGCCCTGAGCAGCAGTCGGCATTTGAGACCCTTGTGACATAGACTTTGTGAGGCCCCAGTTTTGACCCTCCCTGAGGGAGTCAATGATTTTGTGATTTGTTGTGATGCATCCATCACCGGGTTGGGAACAATCCTCATGCAGAGAGGATGGGTGATAGCTTATGCTTCGCGGCAGCTGAAGTCGTATGAGACGAGATATGCCACGCATGATCTTGAGTTGGAAGCTGTGGTTTTCGCCTTCAAGATTTGGAGGCATTACATTTATGGGGTCCGCTGTACTATATACATGGATTACAAGAGTTTAAGGCATACTATGGATCAGTCGAACCTGAACATGAGGCAGCGCAGGTGGCTGGACGTAGTCAAGGATTATGACTATGAATCCTTTACCATCCTGGTAAATCGAATCTCGTGGCAGATACCCTGAGCCGCAAGAAGTCTGGATCTTCTGTTTTGGTGTCATGTATGAGGATACTATCGATTCTCCACTTGTGAGTTTGATTAGGCAGGCTCAGACTGAGGGTGTTCAATAGGAGAATTGGAAGATTGGGAGGAGCAGGGGTGAGATTACCAGATTTTTTCTGGACAATTGTGGTTTGTTGACTCGTTGCAGTTGGGTATGGGTTCCTGTGTCTGGTGGGGTCACACAGATTATGATGGAGGAGGCTCATAATTCTCTATTTTCTATCCATCAGGGGCCACCAAGATGTACGGGATATGAGGTTGAGTTATTGGTGGCCGTGCATGAAGAAGGAGATCACCTGGTACGTCGATTGATTTCATCACCAAGTTGCCGAAGACTCCAAAGGATTTTGATGCTATTTGGGTAATAGTGGACCGGTTGACCAAGAGTGCCCACTTTATAGCAATTCGGGAGAGCTCGTTGGCTGAGAAGTTGGCCGATGTGTATATCCGCGAGATCATTGCTCGCCATGGGGTTCCGGTCTCTACTTTTGCTGATAGTGATGCTCGAATCACCTCCCGATTCTGGTAGAAGTTTCATGAGGAACTGGGCACGAGGCTGCATTTTAGCACAACTTATCATCCACAGATTGACAGCCAGACTGAGTGGACCGTTCAGACACTCGAGGATATGTTGCAAGCATGCGTTATTGATTTTGGTCGGAGATGAGACTCCTACCTACCTCTTGCAGAGTTCTCCTACAACAACAGCTTCCATTCTAGCATTGGTGTCGCGCCTTTTGAGCTCATGTATGGGCGGAGATGTCGCACCCCAGTCTATTGGGGCGAGGTTGGTCACAGGGTCATGGTTCGGACCAAAGTGGTCTTGCAGACTACATATATGATTTAATAGACAAGGCAGAGATTGCAGACTGGTCATAGTCAATAGTAGAGCTATGCCAACCGGCATCGATATGAGTTGGAGTTTTACGTCGGTGACATGGTATTGATGAAGGTCTCACCTTGGAATGGTGTGATTCACTTCAGGAAAAGGGGAAGCTGGGCCTCCAATATATTGGACCATTCAGGACCGTTGTCAAGGTTTGCAAGGTTGCTTATAGATTGCATCTTCCGAAGGAACTCATTCAGATTCATATCACTTTCCACATTTTGTAGTTGCGGAAGTGCGTATTGGATGAGGATGCAGTTGTATTATTGGAAGACATTCAGGTTGATGGTCGCATGAACTAGGTCAAGAGGACGGTATATATTCTGGAAAGGAAGGTAAATGTTCTACGTAGCAAGGAGGTACCTTTGGTAAAGGTATAGTGGCAGCATTGGATAGGATCTGAGTTGACCTGGGAGCCCGAGGCTGAGATGTGGGAGCATTATCTAGATTTGTTTGTCACAGCAGGCTTTGAGGGGGAATCCTAGTCCAATTGGGGGAGAGTTGTAACATCCCGATTCCAAGGTATGAGATTTATTATTCAAAAGAAAATTTTCCCTTGGAACTCGTCGAGTTGATGGCTTCAACTCGACGTGTTGAACGACTTTGGGTCGCGCATCTTTTTTGACCAACTCGACAAGTTGGTGAGGAAAACTCGACGTGTTGGCGGCTAATTGTGAAACCCAAAATTTTAGGGTTTTCACTTTATATAACCTCATTAAGTCTTTGAGGTTGATCTTTAATCAGCCTCCAAACCCTATTATTGGCTTTGTAAACCCAAATCTTCATTCCACCTCATTTTGTGAGTTAATGTGTGGCTTTTTGGAGCAAAAAGGGTGAAGTTCGAGAGAAGGAGGCAAGGATCTAGAAAACTAAGCTCTCATCTCCAGTTTCACACTCTTTTAGACCATTGTAAGTATTCAAGATCTGCTTTTTATCTATCTATGTGGCTAGATCTTGAGTTTGGTCCCTTTTCCTCTTTATTCTTGGATGTTGCAATGGATGGATGAAAGACCCTTAACTTTCATACTAAAGACATTGTTACTCCAAGTTACTCCAAAACATGCTACATGCATATTTATAAATCATATTTACATTAATAGTTTGATTACAAAATACTGGATACAAACCGACTAAGTTTTAGTATATTACATAACTACCCAGGATATTAAAGCTTTTATACAAACGTAATCCCAAGTACAAAAGTAATAGTATAAACTATTCTAAATCTTCCAATAGTATATAACTATACTAGATACTTATTACCTGCAATTGTTAAACACTGAGAGGGGTAAGCAGTGACGCTTAGTGAGTTCAATAATAGATACAATATAACGTTATGCCATATATATACTTCAATATGGCAGAAGCAAAGGGAACAAGGAATAATAAAGGCATATGTGAATCATGCAACAAGCTTTCCATATCAATTGATGGTTTGATTCACTGGTTTAAAAACAACAAGACATAACAATTTCAATACTTCATATACATCAATAATGCTTCGGCCCAAATGGCACAAAAGACATACAATTTCTGATTTAAAATTTTGGTAGATGTCAGGCTTGAAGCCCTATCTAACCTTCTGCCAATGCCATAAGGGTAGAAGTCATTCTTTTGCAAGACATACTCTACACGGCCAGAGGCAAAATACCAATACCATTGTGAATCTAAGTCCTTTCACTGATCACATAGCCAAAGGTACAACTTTGCTATCAAAATAGCAGAAATAATAACCCTAGATGATAACACGGAAAAGCACATAGCACATATAACACATAACATATAATTGTTCCTGTATATTAAACTCGCCGTGAAATAACCGAAGGAATAAATGATAATTTGGACAGTACTTTGGCTCTAAATATGACTTTATGTGATAAAATTTAGAGAGAGTAGAGGGTGTAAAATGAGAGATTTTGTAAACAAAATACGGCAGCCTTTGCATCCTTTATATAGGGTCCGAAGCAGCTCACTACGTGGGGCGTAGTTGCTCGGTACGCTGGGCATACTGCTTGACGGTCCTCTATGCAGGGCGTACCTGCGACGTGTCGACTGATAGGAACTCAAGCCTCGGACATTTCAAGAGTGCATGTGTCACACCCCCGAACCAGACGGCGGAAACGTCCGAGGGCTATTGTGACTCAATTGAATACCATCACAATGAATATACATGAATCATAACATCATTCATCACCATGCATTGAAATATTACAACCGGTATTGTTTACATTCAGTACATTGTTTCAAAACATTACAATTCCAAAACATAAACCGTTCGATATTATTTAAACAAACATCATGACATAACTGGACACACTTTTCTTCGATTTACCTGTTACCTGAGATTACAAGTATTTTGGAAAATGTCAACATATGAAATGTTGGTGAGTTCATAAGTAAGGTTTGAAAATAAATGATTTGTATAGTTTTGAAAACCTCGGAAAATCCGATATTTTCTAAAAAAATGTTGTATATGAGAAAAAGTGTGAAGATCCGTAAGTATGCTTGTTGATTATTATAAACGTGAATAATTGTTAGACTTTGTATGTATATCACATAATCAAGAGTGTTGAATTTCCCAGGGAAAACCCGATGTTTTCCCAATACATCAAATTACATGGCTTAGTTAGTATTATTCCGATACGACGTTGTTTTCTATAATTCCAGGTGACATTGGATTAATTATGGGTTGTGAGTCGTTATAATCACGCATTAATGAAATGACTAGTTTACAACTATACAAACGATCCCTTAGGCGTCGTCCGTACTACTCACTTAATCCAACCACCCTGACTTCTCATAGCCCCACAACCGAGGAGAAAAGAGGGTGCGAAGCCCCCGTTATTTCCATAAGTCGTTCAAGGCTATCGTGAATACGAAAGGCACTTGGCCCGACTCGCATTTGACTTCTCGACTTTGCTAGCAGTACCAAAGGACCCTTGGGGCCCAACAGCACAATAAAGCTATTGAAAGTCCTTTTACACGGAATTAGGTCATATAAGGCCCAATAACATGTAAGCGTGTTCCCTTCGGGCCTAAAGATCATGTCATTGGGCTAGCTAGGCCCAACAAACACGATTTGAAACTTTCGAGCCCAAAGATGGTGTATTGACTTCTCGTAAACTTCCGCGTATGTATTGAAGTGTCATTGTTTATTGATTTTTGATTCATTATTGATTCGAGACCGAATCAATTCGTTTGATAACGATTTTGGTGTTGAAGGTGTATTTATTATTACATTTCGCCGGTAGACGTAGTACTCGTATTTTTATTTTAAGGGATCCATTGTTTTAAGACTGTGAGTTTATCTTCTTAAGCCCTTCCTCGGATTAAATTTACACTTTTAACCCTTTGAGTATAAAAGAATTTCCGGTTTAGTCCTTAAACTATTTTTCTTGACACTTTAGTATCAAACTTATTGGAAAGACATTTTTAGCACAAATTTACTTGATAAACAGCTTAATTCCTTCAAAAATGAAATTTTTTCGGTTGAAACCTCCATTTTCGCAACTTTTACAATTTTGACCCAAAATGGAAAATTTTTGCATCTTTTGTCCCTTTTTAATTGGAAAAGCATTTTTGACCCTTGAAATAGATTTGATACACTAGTAATCCCTTGTTTTACAGAAATGTGCAGTTTCAGCCCCTCCAACTCAAAAATTTCGCAATTTGGGGCTTTATTGAACCGAAAAGCCCATTTTGGCCCATTATGTTTAAATTTCACATTTTTAACCCTTCAAAAGTATTAATATTCAGGAAATACATATTAGAAACTGTTTAGTCTCATCTCAACCTTCAGAATCTATATTTTTTCGTTTTGGGCCCTTTAGTTTTGTATTTTAGCATTTTGAGCCCAAAAATGGGTTTTAAGTCCAAAAATGTTCATATTAACCAACTTGGTTATTTTTCTAGACTTCATTAGTGTGAAATGGTATAAGTTATACTTATTTCATTCATCATATTGTAGATCTCGGTTTTTAGGTTCTTTTGGCTAGTATAAACATTACAATCACATAAGACCATACATATAAGCATAAAAATCACACAAGGCATACATATTCATAGATCTACACATTTTCTTGTATTCTCCCCCACAAAACTTATAAAAACCGAAAAAGAGGGGGTATGAAGCTCACCTTTGGGTGTGATTTCGGTTTTTGGAAGAAAATGAGAAGAATTTCGGCCTTAGCAACCTTCCTTGGAAGATTTCAAACTTGGATGCTTCTTAGGTGCTAGATCATGAGTTTGAATGAATTAAGAGGTGATTTTTGGATGAAATGAAGTAGTTAGCTTAAGGATCTAAGAGATTTCTTACCTTAGATGATGATTTTTGTGTAAAAATCCCCTTGATTCCTTCTTAGATCTCGAAATATGGATGAGTTATGAGAGTGTTTCCTTGAGAGAAAAGTGAGTGAAATGTGTGTGTGTGTGTGTGTGCTTGAACTCGGCCGAGAGCAAGAGAGAGAGGGAGAAAAAGAGTAGCTAGACTTGGAAGTATGTGAGTGAATGGATGTTTGAGTCTTCATGCATGGATGTCCCTTGAACAATTGTGAGGTGTCACTCACAAAGTCAACTCTCCTCTTCTTTTGGGCTTGGGCCGAGAATGGGGAGGGTGAGAGGAGGTTTTTGGGCTTTTTGCCCTTAAGCCCATGTTATAGCTAGGTTGGATGACTTTTGGCCTAAAAAATATAAATATGATTTTTATGACCCATTAGGTTAGATTAGGTTAATTATGGTCCAAAATGGTTCATATAATTAATCTATCTCATTCTAGGCCCAATTTGGCCCAAAATATTGAATTAAATGCAAGTGGGTCCAATTAGAGCCCATTTAAAAATTCTAAGCCCAAGATAGCCAAATTGGAAGCTTATTGGTCAATTGGGCCCAATAAGGATGTCCTAGTCCAAAATGGACTTAGACAAGAACTTCTAGGGTTTCTAATTGCTTAATGACTATTTGAATTGCTTGCATGGGCGTTTGATTGAAATTTTGTTGACATAGAGTATGCATCATTCATGCTCTTATGTTTTTTATTCATAAATTGGTTTAAGTATTGGTTACAAGGCACAAAAATTCCTAATTGTGACATCATCCCTCCGTTAGAGGGAATTTCGTCCCAAAATTCTTTTCAAAGCTAGATTTGAGAATGCTAGAATAGGTGAGGGTACTTTTGCTTAATTTGGTCTTCGCATTCCCACGTGAATTCTGGCCCACGCTTCGCGTTCCACCATACTTTCACGATCTGGATGCGGCTTTGCTTAGTACGCTTCACCTGCCTGTCCATGATTTCAACCGGTTCTTCAACGAACAGGAGATTCTCGTTGATTTCAATCTCTTCAAGGGGAATGACGAGTGTTTCATCTGATAGGCACTTCTTTAGATTGGAGACATGGAACACGGGGTGTACACTGTTTAGCTCCGCGGGTAGCTGCAGTTTGTACGCCACTGGACCTATTCGGGCAATGATCTCGAAAGGTCCAATGTATCGTGGGTTCAGTTTTCCTCGTTTTCCGAAACGAATGACTCCTTTCCAAGGTGAGACTTTTAACAGCACTCGATCCCTGACCTGAAACTCTAAGGGCTTTCGCCGTTTATCAGTGTAGCTCTTCTGTCGGTCGCACGATGCTTGTAATCGAGATCTGATTTGAACTATCTTTTCCATGGTTTCACGAATGATCTCCGGTCCCGTTAGTGCCTTGTCCGATGCTAGTGTCTTTGCTAGCTAGGTGTCACCCACCTCAACCCAACACAACGGTGATCTACACTTACGTCCATATAGTGCTTCAAAAGGAGCGACTTTGATGCTCGAATGGTAACTGTTGTTATAAGAGAATTCAACTAAGGGTAAGTGGATGTCCCAAGACTTCTCAAAGTCTATCACACATGCGCGAAGCATGTCTTCGAGCGTTTGAATGGTTCGTTCGCTTTGACCGTCCGTTTGTGGGTGATAAGCGGTGCTCATGTCGAGATGAGTTCCTAGTGCTTTCTGAAGTGATTGCCAAAAACGTGAAGTGAATCTACTGTCTCTATCTGAGATGATAGACATTGGTATTCCATGAAGTCTCACGATTTCTCGAATGTATAAACGCATCAGTCTCTCCATCTTGTATGATTCTTTTATTGGCAGGAAATGGGCGGATTTCGTCAGTCGGTCAACTATTACCCATATAGTGTCTAATCCGTCCGACGTCTTGGGTAGCTTGGTCACAAAATCCATAGAAATCCCTTCCCACTTCCACTCGGGAATCACCGGTTGCTGTAATAATCCCGAGGGCTTCTGGTACTCCACCTTTACCTTGGCACAAGTAAGGCACTTACCGACATAGGTGGCAATTTCTGCCTTCATGTTAGGGCACCAATAGTGTTGTTTTATATCCAAATACATCTTGTCTGAGCCGGGATGGATGGAGTATCGCGTCTTGTGGGCTTCCTTCATGACTACCTCCCTAAATCCTCCGAGTTTAGGGACCCAAATACGGTTGATGAAATGGTATACTCCATCCTCTCTCACCTCTAGGTTCTTTTCCATTCCGGGTAATGCTTCGCTTGCTCTGTTTTCCGTCTTCATGACATCTGAATGGGCTACCCTGATCTGAGTGGTTAGGTGAGATTGGATGGTTATCGAGAGAGTTTTTGCACGACGATTAGAGTACTCTTTCCGGCTCAATGCATTAGCTACTACATTGGCCTTTCCTGGGTGATACTTGATTTCACACTCGTAATCATTTAAGAACTCCACCCATCTTCATTGCCTCATATTCAGCTCTTTCTGATTCAAGATGTGCTGTAGACTCTTGTGGTCTGTGAAGATGGTGCACTTTGTACCATAAAGGTAATTCCTCCAAATCTTCAGAGCAAAGACCACGGCTCCCTATTCTAGGTCATGGGTCGTATAATTCACTTCGTGCGTTTTTAGTTGGTGGGATGCGTAAGCTATCACTCTTCCACGCTGCATAAGAACGCAACCTAAACCCTAATTTGACGCGTCACAGTAGACCACGAAATCTTACGTTCCCTCTGGTAGAGATAGTACCGCGGTGCTGCAGAGCATCTGCTTCAGGGTTCGGAATGTAACTTCTTGTTTGTCCGTCCATTTGAATGGTACGCCCTTTTGTGTAAGTGAGGTAAGTGGCTTGGCGATCTTAGAGAAGTTTTGAATGAACCTCCTATAGTAGCCCATTAGGCCTAAGAATTGATGAATTTCTATGGGTGTTGTCGGAACGGCCTATCCTTAAACATCTTTGACCTTAGAGGGATCCACATGAATTCCATCTTGGCTAACAACATGACCTAGGAAGTTCATGCTACGGAGCCAGAACTCACACTTGGAGAGTTTTGCGTATAGCTTTTCCGATCGTAGAGTTTCTAGGATTTGTCGGAGATGTTAGCCATGCTCTTCCTCGCTTCGGGAATAAACGAGAATGTCGTCAATGAAGACAATGACAAATTTGTCAAGGAATGGTCAACAGATTCGGTTCATCAGATCCATAAATGTGGCAGGAGCATTCGTTAGACCGAAGGGCATTACGACAAATTCATAATGTCCGTAACGAGTTCAGAAAGTGGTTTTAGGAATATCCTCTTCCTGAACTTTGAGTTGATGGTATCCGGATCGTAGATCTATCTTAGAGAAGTAACTAACTCCTTGGAGCTGGTCAAATAGATCGTCGATTCGTGGGAGTGGATAGCGATTTTTGACAGTGAGTTTATTTAACTCCCTGTAATCGATGCACATTCTAAAAGATCCATCCTTCTTTTTGACAAAGAGGACTGGAGCTCCCCATGGCGAGTAACTAGGTCGGATGAATCCCTTGCCCAGGAGTTCACTGAGTTGGCTGGACAATTCCTGCATTTCAGCAGGAGCTAGTCGGTAGGGCGATTTAGCGAGAGGAGTTGCTCCTGGAACGAGGTCAATTCGGAACTCAACTTGTCTCTCTGGGGGTATTCCAGGAAGATCTTCAGGAAATACGTCTGGGAATTCACGTGCTATGGGAATGTCTTGAATGTTAACCTCTTCCTTGGTTTTATCCACTATGTGAGCCAGAAACGTCAAATCGTTCTTTCGTAGATGCTTCTGTGCCTGGATGCATGAGATGAGGCGAAGGTTCGTGCTAGGTTTGTCTCCATAAATAACTAGGGTTTCGTGATTGGGAAGGTGAAGACGAACGGCCTTCTCGTGACACATAATTTCAGCATGGTGGGGGCTTAACCAGTCCATGCGAATAATCACATCAAAACTCCTAATGGAAACAGGCATTAAGTCTATTCGAAAGACGTGTTGATTTAAGGTTAGGGTACATCCGGTGTAGATTTCCCCAGTGGATTCGGTTTTCCCATTGGCCATTTCCACCGTAAAGGTTTCATTGAGCTTCTGGGGTTGTTGTTTTAATAAATGTTTAAACTTATTGCTCACAAAACTTCGCTCGGCTCCGGTGTCAAATAGGATGCATGCATAAGTGTGGTTTAGGGGAAACGTACCGGTAACAACCGCGGGATCCTGAATCGCCTCCCCTGACCCATGGTCAACACCCTTCCTGTTCCTTTATTTCCGGGATTGTTGTTGTTAGGGAAATCTCGGCGGAAATGCCCAGTCCTCCCACACCCATAGCAGGTGTGGCTAGGCCCTGCATTGTTGCCGCCGGTGTTGATGTTGTTGTTGTGGCGGTTGTTGTTGTTGTTGTTGTTTCCTTATTGTTGATTCTGAAGAGGGTAAGTCCTGCAATACCTTGCTGTGTGCCCCTTCCGATTGCAACTGGTGCACTGCAGCTCCTTGCACTCTCCATTGTGATGAAAACCGCACTTGTTGCACTTGGGAATATTACCGGAATAAGGTCTAGGAGCATTCGAAGCAGCTGAGGCTGGAGCGTGTGGTGTGGCTGGAACTTGTGCGGTGGCAGCATTAACTGCCACTGTCTGCTGCTTCTTAGAAGTCTCGGGGCCTTGACGCCCCTTCCTCTTGTTGTTCTTCCCCTTCTTGCCATCACCTTCCTTCTTGCCTTCAGCCTCCGCTGTCTTCTCACCCTTCTTGTTGTTGTGGTCATACAGCTTCTTCATCAATCTCTTAGCACTACCGAAAGTTTTGGGATTTGTAGCTATCACGTTTCCTTGGATCGGAGAGGTTAGTCCCCAGATGAATCGCTCAATCTTCTTTCCTTCCGAGGTGATCATGACCGGACATAATAGAGATAGTTCACTAAATCTTGATATGTAGGCATCGATATCAACATTCCGTACAGTGAGGTTCCACAGCTCTTGCTCCATTTTCTGAATCTCACCACGGGGGCAGTATTCGGCCGTCAACATTTCCTTCATTTCTGTCCATGGCATGGAATTGGCTACGGGGAGTGTCATGGCTTCCACGTGCCCGTTCCACCAAGTGAGCGCTTGGTTGACAAAAGTGCATGCAACAAACTTTACTTTCATCTCTTCAGGGAAATCACATATCAAGAACACCGATTCCACCTTCTCGATCCATCATTTCAGGGTGATCACTCCTCTGGTGCCGTTAAAGGTTCGTGGTTTGGCGTTTGTGAAGTCCTTGTAGGTACAGGTTTTGGTGGGTCCTTGATTCATTCCATTGTTCAAACTCCCGGCCCCTTGCCCGTTGCCTCCTCCGTTGTTCCCTTGGTGAATTTGTGCCATAGTTGCGGTGACCGCAGCAGATACGGCTGCCTGGAATGCAGTGGAGTCAACTTTGGGTGGGGTTGGTCCAGGGTTTCCGCGAGTAGGTCGGCGAGGCATCTTTCTGTCATGAAACGGAAAGATGTTGAGTGCATGTGGTTTCTGTGAGGTTGTGATCGTACTGACTAGGTGCTTGGTACGAACTTAAGTACTTCTACAAATTAGCATATAATCATGGATTCGCAACACATAGCAATTTGTAATATCATAATAAAACACGTAAAAGTTCACTAATATTATCCGCGTTTGATACATGAAAATTTTGCTCGAAAGGGCATACATAAGTGATATTAGTTCGACAACATAACGGCTCTATGAATAGTTTAGTCACTTAAACATAGAGTCGGGGTACATAGCATAGATCCTAATGGCCTAGTCAGATAAGCCTATCCCTAACACTCCGTGGTGCATCCTATATAGTGGCGGGGTCATATGCCGAAGTGTTGAGCCAGCAACTGAGCCATCTCAGTCATGTCTCCAATAACCTCATCCCTCTCATGCTCAGCTTGCACTGCACGTGCTTCCATGGCGTACAGCTGTTTCCGCAGGGCGGCGATCTCAGCTTCGGGAGAGCGGTTCTCCCTTGGGGGGTTCACTGGTGGGGCGGGGTGGTCCTGCTGCGCCTCGCTAACAAACGACGTGGCGTGATCTTTGCACGGGTCTTGTCCTTCCTCTATGTCATCATCGGTCTCCTCGAACTCGTAGTCGGTGTCTGTGTATTCGTCAGGTCCGACGTCGTGTGCTCCCTCTTGATTCCCTTCTGGTTCATCTTCAAGCATTCCGTGAGCCACTAGGACTTGATGAAACTGGATACCCTGCTGCTCTCCCTGCATGAAGATTGGGGGAAGGTATAACCTATCGTTACTCCTATGACTCTAAAACTATGGTATAGACTAAACAGATGTTCTCTTTTTGGTGATAAAGGGGTATGTTTTTAGGTTCCCTAGCTATCACGATCTCCTCAGGACGTGTGGTAGTGATACCTTGGTAGGAATGTAGTTGATCAGGCTACATCCGTTCCTTGATACAACTAAGAACAGTCATGGATTAACCGAGATACTAGCATTATCTTGTTTGATTCGGTGTTAGGTTCTCGTTCCTAATACAAGCAAGGGTGTTTTATTGTTATGTTTTACTTGTTTTGTTCAGAGTTGTGTTAGTCCCTCTTTTGGTTTATAGTTGCATATCAATTTGTGGCTAGATATGCTAGTTCACTATAAACAGAGCTCTGATACCACCCTGTCAGACCCCCGAACCAGACGGAGGAAACGTCCGAGGGCTATTGTGACTCAATTGAATACCATCACAATGAATATACATGAATCATAACATCATGATGGGTTTTAGCCATAAGAACTTTCCTATGGGCGCATGCAAAACCCTAATGCTCGGATCTAGGCTTTCTAATAAACATGCTTTGAATCCAAGTCTTCTAATGACTAATTAGGTTAAATAAAAACATTGAAACAGATCTAGAATCATACCTTTGAGTTCCTTGTTGATCTTGAGGTCTTGGAGCTTCTAGAGTCACAAATCTCACTCCTCTAATGGCTTACAAACACCAATAGCAAGAAGAATGATTTAGGAGAGAGGAGAGGGGAGGAATTCGGCCAGGGTTCTCTTACTTTATGAGATGTGTCGAATTCCCTATGTCATGGGGTCTATTTATACTTGTAGACTCCTTAAGGGTTACAACCTAAACCCTAATTGGATAATCTTCTCTTAAGGCTATCCAAATCCATTCCATAGATAAGCCTTTGGACGATTTTGGCTATCCTAACACTCTTAGAATTCGTCCAAAGCATATCCCAATGGATTTACAGTCTAAAGCTTAACTATCAAACAATTGACAGTTTATTCCCCTTTATTTAATTAATCTCTTTAAGTCACCAAATTAATTCTAATTAATTCTATGACTTATATTAATCAAATAACAAATATATTATTCATTATATTATTCTCATAATATATTAATAATATTTACTCTCTCTTAATAAATCATCCTATCAAGTTGCTATGGTGAAGGCAACCCAAAAGGACCATGCACAACCGGGTCAAATACTTGCCTATTATAGTTGCAGCCTTAGACACTATTCCAACAGTCTCCCACTTGGATAAGTCTAGTAACTATATGCACAAGTACAATTCGGTTTGCAATCGTAGCTCTCAAAGACGCTGTCAACTCTGATCTAATCAATCTTGTCCTTTAGATAAGGGAACGTACAGTCCTCTGTTAGATATCATGCTGACAATCCTATGGAATGGTTAGTCAAGCATTTAGGTTTCTCGATCTCTGATTTATTCGACATAGAACTTAATCGAACACATCAATTCAGTTCTGACCGGGCCCGACACATAAGTCAAATCAAATCATCGAGCGGCCGAGATATCGCTTTTACCTTCTTAGATAAAAGTTACAGATAAACTTCGACTTATATGCATTCACTTATTCATTAACCAACTATACACAACAATACGTTTTATAACACCAAGTTACTGATGCGTTTTCGTATTATCAATGTACAATCAATTAACAAATAATAAACCATATATCTAGGTTTTAAGACTATATGATATTATCGTCTTGCGATCACCTTTTATATCGTATTCCATAAGGTGATTCCAGCAAGCGCGGGTTTATTCCAATGCTCAAAACTAGTTCATAAGCACTCATGAACATTGTAGCAATCCTTTGCTATGTCTAACACCATTTAGACATTCTACACATCAATTCATGACAATCTTCATTCATATCTACTCCCAACATATGAACGATTGTGGACCATTTGAACAATTCGATTATTCCTAATAAACTCAATTATTCTGGAAGTCAAAACATGCAAAGTGAAACAATAGCTAAACAACTAACATAAGATAGTAACATTACTCATAAATAAAACTCCTTTATTTAATCATCAAATGTCAATTACATTTATCTATTACACGTTTCTAATACTATCTAATCTATGCTAATATCATCCTTCAGCCCAATACTCCTAGCATGCTGCAAGTGCTTAACCCTACTCAGTCCCTTCGTAAGCGGATCTGCTGGGTTATCTTCTGATGATATCCTCTTCACTACGAGTTGTCCTTCTTCTACACGATGTCTAATGAAGTGATACTTTCTGTCGATATGTCTTGATCTACCATGATCCCTCGGTTCCTTGGTCAAGGCAACCGCGCCTTCGTTATCACAGAAAATCTCCATAGGCTCCTTTATGGCAGGTACAACTCCAAGATCACCGATGAAGTTCTTTAGCCATATTGCCTCCTTCGACGCTTCGCTCGCTGCAATGTACTCTGATTCGCACGTTGAATCAGCTACGGTTTCCTGCTTGGAACTCTTCCATGTCACTGCACCTCCATTTAGGGTAAAGACCCAGCCCGACTGCGAACGGTAGTTGTCCCTGTCGGTCTGAAAGCTGGCATCACTATACCCTCGCACCTTCAAGTCATCACTCCCTCCGAGGACTAAGAACCATTCCTTCGTCCTCCGAAGGTACTTAAGGATGTTTTTCACCGCAATCCAATGTGCTTTGCCAGGATTCCCTTGATATCTGCTAACCATGCTCAAAGTGAAGGCTACATCAGGGCGAGTACAAGTCATAGCATACATGATTGAGCCAACTGCGGAAGCGTATGGTACTCGGCTCATTTCCGCTATCTCAGCTTCGGTACTCGGACTTTGAGTCTTACTCAATTTGGCATTACTTTGTATCGGTAGTTCTCCCTTCTTTGAGTCTTCCATACTAAAACGTTTTAGTACCTTCTCTAAGTAAGTATTATGACTAAGTCCAATTAGTCTCTTACTTCTTTCTCTTACTATCCTTATTCCCAAAATGTAAGAAGCCTCTCCGAGGTCCTTCATAGCGAAGCACTTCCCGAGCCAGGACTTAACCTCCTGCAGAGTCGGGATGTCGTTTCCTATGAGTAATATGTCATCGACATATAGAACGAGGAAGCTTACTATACTCCCACTGGCTTTGACATATACACAAGATTCGTCTTCGCTTCGTACAAATCCAAACTCTTTGACTTTCTCATCGAAGCAAAGATTCCATCTGCGACACGCTTGCTTAAGTCCATAAATGGACTTCTCAAGCTTACACACTCTATCCGGATGCTTCAGATCCACAAACCCCTCTGGCTAAGCCATGTAAACATCCTCAGCCAACTTTCCGTTAAGGAAAGCGGTCTTGACATCCATTTGCCAAATCTCATAATCATGAAATGCGGCAATTGCTAGCATCACTCTAATAGATTTAATCTTTGCAACTGGTGAGAAGGTCTCATCATAGTCAACTCCGGGAGTTTGAGTAAAGCCCTTCGCGACCAATCGCGCTTTATATGTGTGTACGTTCCCATCCACGTCGGTCTTCTTCTTGAAGATCCATTTGCACCCAACGGTCTTACGTCCGGGCACGTAATCAACCAAATTCCAAACTTGGTTATCATACATGGATTGGATCTCGCTATCCATTGCCTCTTTCCACTTTACAGACTCCGGGCCTGCCATGGCTTCCTTATAGCTATTAGGTTCATCAAGATTTACTAGTGTACCATCACTAATATACGTGTCCCCTTCGGTAGTAATATGAAAGCCATAAAACTGGGGATGAACTCTAACTCTATCGGAATGTCTAAGAGGTAAGGATTCGTCAATCGGTTCAACCGGAGTTTCCTCCTCGGGTTGAATGCCAGCGGTAGAGGTTCCTTCATTTATCGACTCTTGAATCTCTTCAAGTTCGATTTGCCTCCCACTGTCTCCTTGGCTTATGAGTTCTCGCTCTCGGAAAACTCCTCTCCTCGCAACGAAGACAACATTGTCCTTCAGTCTATAGAAGAGATATCCAAAGGATGTCTGCGGGTAGCCGATGAAAATACATCGCTCACTTCGAGGTTCAAGCTTGTCGTGAGTATCTCGTCTTACGAAAGCCTCGCAACCCCAAACCTTGATATGTGCCAACGAGGGAGCTTTCCCTGTCCACATCTCGTGAGGTGTTTTGGCAACCTTCTTAGTAGGGACTCGGTTAAGGATATGGGCGGCAGTCTCTAAGGCATACCCCCAAAAAGAGATTGGTAGTGAAGCACGACTCATCATAGAGCGAACCATATCTAATAAGGTTCGATTACGCCTTTCTGCCACACCATTCAACTGCGGTGTCCTAGGAGGCGTCAATTGTGAAACTATTCCACACTCCTTGAGATAATCGTGGAATTCAAGACTTAGGTACTCTCCTCCTCGATCGGATCGAAGCATCTTGATTTTCCTGCCCAATTGATTCTCCACTTCATTCTTGAACTCTTTGAACTTTTCAAAGGTGTCTGACTTTTTCTTGATTAAGTAGATATACCCATATCTACTATAGTCATCGGTAAAAGTCACATAGAAGCGGTTCCCATCCTTCGTGGTTGCTCTAAACGGTCCACATACATCGGTATGTATTAGGTCCAATAGACCCTCGCCCCTTTCACATGTACTCGTGAAGGGTGACTTAGTCATCTTTCCAAGCAAACAAGACTCGCATGTGTCATCTTCCCTAAGGTCGAATGACTCCAACACTCCATCCTTTTGGAGTTGGGCTATGCGTTTCTTGTTGACATGTCCAAGTCGACAATGCCACAAGGATGCTTTATCCATACTAGTGGAAGAATCAATATTCAAAACATCATTTCCTAAGTTATCAACAATCATAACGGTTTCATATATTCCATTACATGGTATAGCTTCAAAGTAAAAGACACCATTTAGATAAGCCAAAATAGAACCATTCTCATTATTAAAAGAAAATCTAAATCCTTGTCTATATAAACCATGAAATGAAATGATGTTTCTAGCCATTTCTGGCGAATAGCAACAATTGTTCAAATCTAAAACCAAACTATTTCTAAGCACTAAAGAATACACTCCAATCTTGGTCACAGGCGACGATCTTCTGTTCCCCATGATTAGATTGATCCTTCCTTGCTCCACATCCCTACTTCTTCTTAGTCCCTGCACATTAGAACAAATGTGATAACCACAACCGGTATCAAGAACCCAAGAAATAGCATGATTAGAATCGTTAGATTTGATTGTGTATATACCTGCGAAAGATGGCTTGATCTTTCCCTCTTTGATCGCTTGCAGGTAATCCTGGCAGCTTCTCTTCCAATGTCCTATCTTGTGGCAGTGGTGGCACTCTGCCTCCTTCGGGTTAGAGCAGGGCTTAGCGGGATCAACTTTGGTCCCACTAGAAGAGGCACCATCTCGGGCTTTCACCTTGCGATAGTTCTTCTATGAAGCTTTCCTCTTCTTTCCCTTCCCTTGACCAATAGCCAAGACAGGAGCAGCGGACGGATTGGGAGTAGGTGCAACAGACTTGTCCTTGAAGTTGCTCTCAGCGACCCTCAAGAGACCTTGGAGTTTGCTTAGGGTGACCTCTTCTTTGTTCATGTGGTAGGTCATCCTAAATTGGTTGTACATCGGAGGCAAAGAGTGAAGCACCATGTCGATCACCAAGTCTTCACCGAAGTCAACATTTAACTTGCGAAGGCGGTCGACATACCTTTGCATCTTTTGCAGGTGCACGGTAAGAGATTCTCCATGACCCATCTTCACGGAAATCATGTTGGTGAAAATCTCATAACGTTCTTGTCTCGCGTTTTGATGGTATCTCTCCAATAAGTCTTGGTGCATCTCGTATGGGTACATGTCCTCGTAGGACTTTTGGAATTCGGAGTTCATGGTGGTGATCATGATGCAATGTACCTTCGTTGCATCTCGCTCATGAGTTTCAAAGGCGGTGATTTCGGCGGGAGTAGGAACTCTGGGGTTGATTTTCTCAAGCTTCTCATCGAGGACATACTCCTTATCCTCATAGCGAGCAATGGTGCGAATGTATCTTATCCATTCGCTAAAGTTCGTTCCATCGAAGGTGACCTTTTGGCAAAGGCTCATCAACGTGAAAGAACTAGCAGCAGCGTTGTTTGCGTTCGACATCTACAATTAGAAAAGGACAAAGATAGATTAGAATAAGAATCCCTAATTATCACCCAATAAGAAAATTAGGGCTAGGATCCAACAATAACATTTACATACTAGAAAAGGGATGCCGTAATCTAACATGCAAATAAATTGAAGGTAAGTGAATGACGATTCACTAATTCTCCATCACAAAACTTAAACTATTAGTCCTAAGTGTTTTTGAGAATTCCTAGGTTCGGATGAGATTCATTGAAACTATTCAATGGCATGTTTAAATCTTGATATGCCCCTCTTGTTTGTGACTGGGATGCCGAGGATCACAAAGCGGGTGTGAATTACCATGCAAATTCACATGGTGCCTTCATTGTAACGATCACCTATTCGATGTGCCGGTAAACCACACACGCTCCATCGAACTATGATAAACAATGAATCACCCTTTGCCACCTTCGCTTAGAACCAATTAGTGTGCCGGTAAACCACACACGCTCCACTAACATCTTAGCAAGGTGCAAAGTGTAATTTCATGGGATTGCATCAATTCACTTTTCCTAAAGTAACTAGGATTGGGAAATTTTTAAAAAAAATGTGTAGTTACTTTGTATTTCTTATTATACTTTTAATGAGAGGATGAGGTTGCCCTATCCTACCCGTTCGGCTAATGACCCTCCACCAATCAAGCAAGCGGTGGGTGTGAGTGTACACCCATTAAGCGCCATTTTATAGGCCGCAACCTTATACCCACCTTATAGATCGGCTTCGTGAATGAGGCCTACTAACGGTAAGTCTAGCATTTAGTTATACATATATATATATATATATATATATATATATATATATATATATATATATATATATATATATATATATATATATATATATTATTCTAGTAATATCATATTAGTATAGGGTTGTATTTTAAAACTTTTAAAATCTAGGGTTTGAAATTTAAGTTGTCTAAATCTAAACTTTTAATCACAAATATAAATTTCAAAACTTGAGGGTAGGTTTTAAACATTTAAAACATGGAGGATCAAATAACAAATAATTCCAATTAACAATTAATATCCTAATTATCTATATTTGATTTTATTCAAGATAATTACCAAAATAATTAAAATAATTAATTAATTATCATATAAGGAAATTAAATATTTTATTAGTTGATAAATACCTTTAACTAGATCAAGATAATAGTCATATATATCAAAAAATCGGATTTAGATTGATCTATTATGATTAAGGTAAGTTTCCATAAGATAATTATGAAAAAATCCCGAATCTGGCCATTCCTGACGCCTGAACTCGCCGAGTGCACAAGGGGACTCGCCGAGTCAGGCCTACTCCCCGAGTCCACCTTGGGACTCGCCGAGTCAGTGACTCAGAAACCTAAAAATCGAATTTTGCAGGTTTGTTTCAGTTAATCAAGCAACAATTTAAAGAAAACCAAGCTAGGCTCTGATACCACTGATGAATTATTCATAGATTTTGAATAATCATGATTTTACTGCCTAAGATCATGCTTGGGTCGTAAACACCAATTCATGGGGAGTAAACTCATTTTAAAGTGTTAAGATGCCACTTAAACACACCATAAGCCTTGGAATAAAGTCTAGAAGCAACCACAAATGAGTTAGAGGCCTTAAACTTGATGAAAACCACCCCCTTAGGAGTTCACGGCTTTAAACCCCCCAAGGATGGGTTCATGGGCCGTAAACTCCTATATCTTAGTCATATGATGCCCTAAATTCATCCTAAGGCTTATATAATGACTTAGAAACTTTTGTGAATGACCTAGGACCACCAAAACACATTAATACATGGCACATAAGATTTTACAGCTGTAAACTCCTCAAATGGTCCTTAGGATGTTCAAAGCCCATTCCAATGCCTTAAAACCAAGCCTAGCATAAAGCCTCAAATGTTATAAGGCCATTTAGCACCCTAGAGCACCCCACCATGAGTTTACGGCCGTAAACTGATGGGGAGTGGGTCATTAGGGCCGTAAACACTCTTATGAGTTTACTCTTGAAGAGTAAACTCCATATCCAAGCCATATACGTCCATAGATGTCACCCGGGTTACCCCAAACACTTGAAATGAAGTGTTTTCGCGACTAGAAGTGTATATTTTCAACTAATTAGTATTTCAAAGCCTAATTAGATACAAATGTGTATCTTTTTATATTACATAGGAACCTCGCACGCGTTCAAGCCCCGAACTGACGTTTAGCACCCAAACCGACACACTTCTCAACCGGTGAGCTCATACCCCTACTCTTTTTCCGTGTTTTTCAAATGTTTTCAGGGGGAATACAAGCAAGAGTACAAGGAAATCTTGTACTCAAACTTATTATTTTAGTTCAAACGTTTATGTTCTGTATGTTTTTAATATCGAAAACCGTGTTAACCAATAATTCGAATTGTAGAGTTAGCTTTCAGACTAATCATAGATTTCTTGATAAAGTGTTATAATCTATGTTATATTTCAAAATCTATGAATAATTCATGCTAATCATAAATTAGGATTAATATTAATAAGATATGAATACGAAAATAACAGAACGAATATGAAAGTACAGTTAGGAACAGAGTGAAGACGAAAGTACAGTTAGGAACAGAGCGAATACGAAAGTACAGCTAGGAATAAAACGAATACTAATAAAATAAGAATACGAATATGAATACGAATATGAATACGAATACGAATATGGAAATACGCTTTTGGATATCAGAACACCTAACTAATACGACAAGTATGATAGACACTAGGGCTTAGCATTCCAAACAAATAACTAACTCACATATAGGAAAATAAGGGTTTTTCCTGGGATAACGAAATGTTGCCAAATCAAATTGTAGGATAAACGAATAACTAAACTTTGCTTATAAGAAAATATGGGATTTTCTTGGATAACGAGTTTTTCAGAAAACCAAAGGAAACCTTTTCTTTTACAAAAACTAAACCGCTTATGAACTCACCAGCTTTATGCTAATTTTCAAACTGCTTGTATTCTCAGGTCCACATTAGACAGGTACACCGCTATCTTTTGGAGAAGACGGAGTACGTAGAAGAAACGTCTTTACTTTTGTTCATATGATATATATATATATATATATATATATATATATATGTATGTATGTATGTATAACACATGTAACTCTTTGTTTTCAGACAATGTAAATGAATCTATGTAATGTAAAGTTTTGTGTTTACTATACTTACTATGTACATTGGTTGAGATATGCATGACGTCCTCCGCCCCGGAATGTTTCCACCTTTGGTTTCGGGGTGTGATAGAGAATAATATCAAAGTTTGGGTGAGGAGATAGGAATCAGATTGGCAAGAAATTTATAGCCTTCAATTTCTATGAAAAATCTCTATAGATTTTATCAGCAAATAATGATATACTTCCCGCAGTATCTACGTGAAATGGTCGCGCGAGTGAATAGCAAGAAATTTGAAAAGAATGCGCAAATTTATGAGACACAAAAGAATCTGATGCACCAGAATCAAATAAGATGTGACCAGGTCTAGAGTTTACAAGAAATGTACCCGTCACAATAGTCGGGTCCTCACGTGTCTCCTCTGTGGTAATTTGGAATGCACGACCCTTAGTTTTTGGCACCTCCTCCTTTGGAGTATTCTTTGGTTGTTGAACGGGAGCTTGACTCCTCGTCATTTGATTAGTAAGAGTAGGACAAAAATGCTTCCTATGGCCAATAACACAAAAAGCATAGCAAGTAACATTATTTATTGGGCAAGCTAGCTTAATGTGACCCGCTTCTCCACATCCATAACAGACCATAAATTCCTTTGCTATTTTGCATTGGCACGGATTCTTCTTTCCACAAATGCAACATGATGATGATTGAATAGAAAAAGATTGTGATCTATCGCGACCACGAACGGCGCTCTGAGATTGCTAATTAGAACCAGATTGAACAGATCGAGCTAGTGGAATAGATGTAACAGGAACAGTTTGATCGATACATGGATGCTTTGGAACAGAAAGAGTGGCACCACGTATCTCTAAGTCATACTCGCGCTTTCGAGCATACTCAACAACTTTGTCAAAGAACAGAACATCCCGATTGATCACGAAATCATGGATTTCATACTGTAATCCTTCCATGAATACCTAAATTTTATCTTCTTCAGTTGGGATATACTTTGCAGCAAACCATGCTCTTTGATTGAATTGACTTTCATACTCATTCACAGTCATTCCTTCTTGCTTAAGCTCAAGAAACTCTTTCTCCAATCTTCTCCTCATGTCTAGAGGAAAATACTTTTCTAGCAAACGAGTTTTAAATGTCTCCCAGGGTAAATTCTCCTGGTCATACTCGTTGAGAGCTTCATATGTTGCTTCCCACCAGACTAAGGCTTCTTCGATGAGCATTGTATAAGCATAATTAGCCTTGTCTTCATTATCCACATGAGAAATACGAAATACTTTCTCTGCATTTTGGATCCAGGTAAGAAAAAAAATTGGATTAAGAACACCTGAAAACTTCGTAGAACCACTACTCTTGAAATCTTTTAACGAGGGATGCTTCACCCCCCCTCTTTTAAAGATTCTTCGGTGGCTTTCTCTTTACCTTTATCATTATTCTTCTTGTGTTCTTCGAGAGACTGCCGAATAACACCAGTGAGTTTACCCAAGAGTCGTTCCTCCTGAGGGGATATTGGAGTGTCTCCTTCATTAAGATGAGGATCTCCACCTATGTCTGGTGTATGGCTACTCGCCTGTTCAGCCAGCGCTCTTAAAATTTGGAGTAGCATAGTATTTTTAGAATATTAGGATTTATTATTACCTAATACTTTACTTAAGTCTTTCCTATGGTTTGTATCCATATACTTACAACGAATCCGTTCATATATTGAACTTCCGATAGCTTAAGTCTAAATACTAATCCGTGGAATTTAGTTCACTTAAAGTACTGTTCTGATACCATGATTTGAAAGACCCTTAACTTTCATACTAAAGAGATTGTTACTCCAGGTTACTCCAAAACCTGCTACATGCATATTTATAAACACTATTTACATTGATAGTTTGATTATAGAAGACTGGATACAAACCGACTAAGTTTTAGTATATCACATAACTACCCAAGATATTAAAGCTTTTATACAAACGTAAACCCAAGTACAAAAGTAATAGTATAACCATTCTAAATCTTCCAACAGTATATGACTATGTTGGATGCTTATAACCTGCAATTGTTAAACATTGATAGGGGTTAGCGGTGATGCTTAGTGAGTTCAATAATAGATACAATATAACATTATGTGATGAAGTGTAGAATCAAGTATGAATCAAATCGGTGTTAAAACAAATGAAGATTGAACACACGATGTAAATATGATCTGGTTTCAGCTTTATTATGCTTTCCACTGTTACAGAGAGAAAAATAGACAAGTTGTACGAAGACTCTTATCTAACTGTAAGTAATGTCCCTATTTATTGGAAACGAGGAAGCATACAAAAAATTACAAGGACTAAACAACAAGCTTTGTTACAAATGTGCCTTGTAAAATAAACTTATGACTTCGACATATTACAACTGGTCTTCGACCCTTACATTCTCGCCTTTGTAATAATGTCAACCATCTTTAGTTCAAAAGAATCTATATAGCATACAACATCACCCTTCGAATTTCAGAATACCAAGAAATAATTTTCTTTAACTCTTTTTTGTCCCCTTCATTATTCTTCTTGCAACTATTCATACGAACAATAAAGTTCGTATATTGCAACGTTGTGTATCTCTCCACTTCGCAAGCTTGAAATAAGAATCTCTTGGCTTTTCCACTTTCGTCTTTCCCTGCGAAGACCATGCCAAAAGGCTTCATGCATATTTCCCCATCAGCATACTTCTTTAACTCAGGTTGAGTTTTTGTTGGTTCCATGGGTACTTTCACTTCTAACCCCTTCGCAGTAGCTAACTTAATGTCCGTTAGAGCCAAACACTTATAGTAGTTATCTATGTGTAAGGTCCTGAAACGGATCTTACCAGTGATTAAATAGCAAACACAATCAGTTAGCAATAAAGAACGAGTAGAATTGAGAATAAACAAGCTTGCACACACTTTTCTATTAAGAATGACGTCTCATACAACTTGTGGTTACAGCAGCCGTGAACTCTGAGGCATCAACAACTGACAAAAGACCTAGCACACCTCTATATATACTGGACCTGGTCCGGCCTTGGGTTTACGGTCGTAAACAGGCTTACGGCCGTAAACTCATTGTCGGACCGTAAACTACACACAATCTACCAAAAGCTATAAATTGACTCAAAAGAACCTATTACATAGAAAGCCTAGACCAAACCACTAATTAGACCCTTCAATCCCCCCTTGGTTTGGTGCTAGCTTGAAGTCAATCTTTGTCCACGATCATCACATATTCCATCCCTATAGCTCCATTCACATCCGCTTGTTTATAATCTCAGCAACCATAGTGGTGTATTCTTTCGCGGCAGACTCAAATATCTCCTCAGCAACCTGAATCTGAAAGTGTCTCAAATGATGAATGTCCCATTTTCTAAACTGGAAAAAATCCCTTCTGTCATACAGACAAATGCACCCCTCCTTTAGTTTGATGACAACAGATGTTGTGGTTTCATCAAACACCCAGTAAATCATAGAGCTTATGGATCCATCCGAGTAATCTTGAAACACGGGAATTTGTTGACCTGATTTGTAGCAGGCCACATCACCACCTGGAGCGGATTACTAGTTTTGGGATCAATAACTTCAGGATGATTCATTATCACAGATTCAGCAGTCTTCATAGCCGGAAAACCCTTCTTTACTTGATCTTCCAAAAAGCATTGGAAGTTGGTTGCTTGCTGATTATCAACCGGGTTTGAGAACGGAGATGGAGATAGCTTTGAAAGATCCACCCTGGTCCAAGAGTTAAAATCATGACAATCCTTGTAGAGCTCTGTATTGCCGCTCTTTCTACGAACAATCCACATTTTCAGGGGATCATGAAAACCTCAAGATATGATACCTGACCGATCACCACACGTGTCTCTAAACCTTACGGCTTCGAGATCCGTAACAGTGACTGTGGATTGATTTCATGGTGCATTCTTGTCGGAACTCCTCTTGAATAAGATTTGTCCCTTCTTGGCAACCTTCTCTTGTTTATCTCGAATGATCTCTGAAATATGTAGAGCATGAGCAGGCTCTTCATCAAAACGATTTACCACTCGAGAAGTATGAGCAGTTGGCATGGCAATAGGATGAGCTTGAGAGTGAAGATCGATTCTATGCTCATCTGCTGATGTCTTATACTTATCACCAAAATCGTATTCAAGCTTCTTCTTGAGATTAAAGTAACTAGAGGTCAAAAGATTGAAATGATCTTGGAGCTCAGAGATTTTCCTGGACTTGATTGCTTTATCTTCTTGGAGACCAGAAACTTGAATCTTCAAGTTCATATTCTCACTCAAGATATTTTCAACATGAATGCTTAGCTCGATGTTTTTCTGATCTAGCACACTGACTCTTTTCTGGAGTTCATCGATCACAGGGTCATCTTCTCTTGGTTGACCTTCGCTAAAAGCTATTCCTTTGCCCTTAGAAGAAGGTGCAGCAACTTGTTCTTGAGCGAGATGTTGGGTCAAACGCACAGAAGCTACATCAAGAACAGTTCTTGGAGGAGAGAATCCTAGTGGAACTGAGGAGCCACTTGCTTCAAAGAATGTGTTAGGGTCTTCATGTAACGGTTCTGTGGTTACAATAGCAAGAGTGGTAGTTGGAGTAAATGGTAAGCCCTGAGACAAGCTAGAGTCCAGACTCCTGAACCTAGGATCTCGTCGTCTTCTTTTTGACGGAGGCGGCAAAGTCTGGTCTGTTGAAAAATCACCCTGAAGTGGCTCTGATGTAGGTGAAACAATGTCAAGGGGAGGAATCCCTGACACAGTCATCATTGGAGTTGAAGAGACAACCACGTATTCTGTAGCAATGGGGTTTGATTGAAGAGCGTCTTCCGAATCCCTACTCTCCGTTGCCGTGTGAGCAGCATCACTGAGATTATCTAGCAGCGAGTTGAGGTTGATGTTTGCCAGAAAGTCATCATTAGTTCCAAAATTGGTAGGAATATCATCTCTGTCAAAACCTGTGAGATCGAGGTCTTCAAATTGGTTAGGCTCAGCAGTGTTCTTAGAAGACCCTTCATTATAATCTCCTTTAACTTGGACATTTTGTAGGTCATGCTCCTATGTAACTGACATAGGAGGAGCAACAGTCTCTTCTCCTTCTTGATCCGATACGGTAATCACATCTCCTTCTTAGATCACCTTTTCCGATGAAGTACGCTCCGAAGAAATATTGTCCGAAGATCCGTGTGACTCGGTGGCTTCATTCGGTTCAGCAAATTGTCCGAACTTGACCAATGGATACAACCCCTGAAAGACCACCTTCCCCCTACGGTTTTGTTTAATGAGCCCAATGGTGTGGGGGCCCAAAGACTTCATATCGAGAGTATCTCCATCCTTTACCAAATCGGGAAATTGCTTATTGATGAAGAGCTGAACAAACCGAGGGTACATTAGAAAAGTATCCCGAGTAGTGGCATTAATGTTGACCACAAACTCGTCCAGGATAAACCTAGAAAAGTTGAAGCCGATCCCCGCAGCGAGAGAAACAATAGCGCCAGTGTTTCTCAGGGATATCTCATCAACACCGGACCTTCTGTCGGAGATGCAACTCACGAACACGTGGGTAGAAGTTTCTTCATTATTGGTGGAGTATCACCCTTGTACCCCATCTTCCTTAGAATTCTTTGAGCATCACCAATACCAATCTCCGTGGGAAAGGTCGGAAGGTCGTTGATCAGCAGAGTCTCTCTCACAAAGGTGTCATCGATAACAATCTTGCATCCCTGAACGATTGCATCCACAGTGACAGCTCCATTATCGTCCCTTGTCATTTTGGCAGTCTGCCAGAATTCACGAATGATTTTCTGATAGACAGCAATGTTCATTGTAATGGCAGAGGCCAAGCAACATTCTCGCAATCCGTGAATCATTGATTCAAAATCCTGATGAGCCACCGAAGGGTCAGCAAGAACCATCGCCAGGTTATGCATATCTGCAAATTTTAAAGCTGTCATTTTATATGCACTTAAACATACCAAGTAAGACAAGAGAGAAAAATGAGCAATTAAAATTTTAAGTGATTAAATTTTGACCCCAAAATGAATTAATAAATAATTTAAAAAAATTAAATATTAGGTCAAAGTCAGAGTTTGTGGTCAACGAGGGTTTAAGGGCGTAAAACCGTGACTGTATGCTAATGGCCGCAAACGGAGTTTACAGCCGCAAACTCTTCACGACCGTAAGCTTCGGCCGTAAACTCTGACATATCGTTTTTCGTCGATTTAATGCTCAAAAGTCATCAAATCACTAAACGAAATGCATATTCATGGTCGAAAACGAGATACCCTCAAAGCTATCGGAGTAATTTCGCAAGAATCGAGAATTTTTTTCGAGGAGAGAGAGGGTGGGAGGGTTTGCAGCCGGAATCAGAAAAATGAGAAGGATTTTGGCTGTAAACACCTTTTATACCTAGATTCCCTTTACCTGATGTCCACACAGTGTAAGGCAGAGTCCAACACAGTCCAATATTTTTCAAAAATTTTAAAAACAAATCTTTTTGAGGATTAATATTAAAACTAAAATTAAAAATAAAATAAAATTAATTCTGCAAAATTTAAAATTAAAAATGATTATTAGATTTTAAGAGTTAATAAAAATAAAAATAAAAATAAAAATAAAAATAAAAATAAAAATAAATAAAAATAACACCAAATAAAATATACAACTTAAAAATTTAATTACTGAGAATAAATTTGTGACGGTGGGATCAAAGTTGTTGGACAACCTTATTCCACTTGTCGGTACCCTTATTTTCACGTCTTCGTCTGATCGATCGCTAGTATTGTGGTCCAGTTAAACACGAAACATTTGTGACATAATTTTGGACAATTTACCAATAACATTACATTTTTAGCCCTTATCCTTAAGTAAATTTCTTAGGGACCATTTAGCTGATGACAACCAGGGATATTGTTGTCCACCTAAATTTAGCAGCGAGATCTACAAACAATCTGTATGTGTTCAATTTTAATTGTACTAAAACTTTTTTCCCACTTTCTGATATGCCCCGGCCATTAAGGACTTACAAAATACTCCTTACACCGGGTGAGTAGACAATTATTAAGAGAGAAGATAGATTTAGAATGCATATGTTGTACATCCAGGTCGGATCTCTTTCAATCATGAAAAGGATGAAACATATGACTAACTGAGGTTTTCAGAGGGATTAAGAAGAGAATGGTGCATATACTGTGTACTAGGTTGGATTTTGAGTCACGCAAAGGAGACAGTATATGGCTAACAGATAGAAAGAATTGCATAGAAAGAAGATGCAGCGAGATAGAATTGCATATGTTACAGTCCAGGTCGGATCTCTCGATCACGCAGATGAGGAAACATATGACTAACACAAAGAAAGAAAGAAAATAACCTTCTACAGAGCTAGTTTATCGAAATTACCCAGTCACCCCATCCAACCGGAATTAAGGACAGAATTCGCACATCGAGGAAAAGTGAATCTACAGTTCTAGATACGGGTTCTTTAGTGTTACCAGTAGATTCCCGTGTATATCTCCCTGCTCAACCTATCTGAGCGTCGTATTGTCAGGTTAAACGGATCTAACTAGGTCAATGTTTGTCAAGTCCTTGAATTACTTAAGTTCTAACTCTTCCTAGTCAAGTCCAATTAAAATGTTTCGTTCCTACCAGCGCATTGAGCACAGAGCGCAGGCAATTCAACTTAGGTACGTTACGCAGATTCAGATTGCCCATTATCACTTGCTAATTTCATTTCCCGTCACAACACCTGCAAACAAGACTATCAACAATATTTTTAATGTTCTAGATTTTTTTATTGTTTTGGATTTTTGAAATTTTTTTATTGTTTTTGTATTTTTTGATTATTTTGATTATTTCTCCCGCTAAATTTGTGCATGGGTGAGAATAAAAGTAAACGAAAATAAAATGCGCAAATTTAAATTAACCTACCTACAGAAACAAAAAAAATTTAAAAATTAAGAAGAATTAAGAAAAGAAAAGAAAACAGAATAACTTAATCCTCAAAACGAATCATTTTCCGAAATCCCACAAGCACATTGAAACGAGCTTTGTTAAAAGGCTTAGTTAACAGATCCGCCACATTATTAGCAGTGGGAACCTGTTCCAGCCAGATTAGTGAACGTTTATAACACTCTCTGATGAAATGAATTTTAATATCAATGTGCTTGGTTTTAGAATGTTGGACTGGATTTTTGGCAATTTGAATTGCAGCCTCATTATCACAGTAAATGAGGGTTTCTAAGTAATTCAAACCATAGTCCAACAGCTGATGTTGGATCCAGATAACTTGAGAACAACAGGCAGATGCAACAACGTATTCTGCCTCTGCTGTTGAGGTTAAGACGATGTGTTGCTTCTTGCACTGCCACGACACTAGTCTGTCACTAAGATATTGACACCCTCCTGAAGTAGATTTCCTGTCAAGCTCACAACCTCTATAATTATTGTCAGCAAAAGCATATAAATCAAATTCAGAATTCTTCGGATACCAAAGACCCAATTTTGGGCTACCTTTGATATACCGAAATGTTCTTCTGACAGCAATAAGATGTGAAAGTTTAGGATTAGCCTGATAACGTGCGCATTGAAAAACTGCAAACATGATGTCAGGTCGGCTTGCAGTATGATACATCAGTGATCCGATCATCGATCTGTAGAGTGTCTGATCTATGGATTCTCCATCAGGATCTGGAGTCAGAAGAGGTCTTTCAGTCATTGGCGTCGATGCAGATTTGGCGTCGTGAAACCCGAACTTCTCAAGAATGTCGTCCACATACTTGGCTTAATGTAGCAGGATTCCGGTTGAATTTTGTTTGACCTGAAGCCCCAAAAACACGGTCATTTCCCCCAACGAACTCATTTCGACCCTCTTTTTCATAACACATTCGAATTCCTTGCAAAGTTACGGACTGGTCGAACCAATGATAATGTCGTCAACATAGATTTGAACTAGAATCTGATCATTACCGACATGCTTGATGAATAAAGTTTGATCGATAGTGCCACGGGAGTATCCATGCTCGAGCAAATGCTTTGTTAGAGTCGCATACCATGCTCGAGGAGCTTGATGTAACCCATACAATGCCTTGTCCAACTTGTAGACATGATTAGGAAACTTCGAGTCAACGAACCCAGGGGGCTGATCAACGTAGATTTCTTCCTTCACCTTGCCATACAAGAAAGCAGTCTTGACGTCCATTTGGTAAACGGTGAAGTTCATGTAAGATTCATATGCAAGGAAGATACGAATAGCCTCCAAGCGAGCCACTGGAGCATAAACTTCAGTGTAATCAAGACCCTCGACTTGTCGAAACCCGTGAACCACCAATCTAGCTTTATTTCGCACTATAAACCCTGAATCATCCTGCTTGTTTCAATAGACACGTAGTGTGTCAAGAGACTTTTTGCCCTTTGGTAACTCAACCAACTTCCAAACCCCGAGTTTCTCAAATTGATGTAATTCCTCATGCATTGCATCTACCCAGCTGGGCTCATTCAAAGCCATTTCAACATTCTTGGGCTCTATTTGAGAGATAAAGCAAGAGTAAAGACAGGTGTTAACATCTCCATTATGACTTCTGGTTTTAACACCATCGCCTAGCTGACCAATGATGTTGTCGATCGGGTGATCATGTTGAATCGTTGATGGTATTTCGTGGCTGATATCATTAAACGAGACAGGAAGATTGTGAATATTGACACCTCCCTCATTTGCTGATTGAGCCGCACTAGACGACTCTGCCACAAACTTATTTGAAAAGTCTTCAGGAAAGAGTAGCTCCATAAAAGTTGAAGTAGCAGTGGAAGTATCTTTGGACATGAACTCTCTTTCTATAGGAGTGAGTGGTGTTGTTTCAGCATCAGGAGTATCATTCTGAATTGGAGATTTCGAACTATCAGGATGTACAGATGAATCCCCCTCGGGTGAAGCGAAGGACTCCCCCTCAGGCGAAGCAGAAGTCTCCCCCTCAGGTTGTGAAGCGGATACCGTTGGAGGTCTGCAGACAACTTCTTCTTCTTTGTCTTCAGAAACATCTTCGAATCGCAAACAGGTCCAGATGAGCTACCTGAAGACACATTTATGGATTTGAACAAAGATGTGTAATCAAACAACCAATCCGGACCTACTCGAGCATCCGTCTTGTTTTCTTCCAACCAGCGCACGTCATAAGATTCTACAACTTGCTTTGTCTTCTTATTATAGACCCTATAGGCGGTGCAAGCAGCATACCCTATGAAGTAACAATCATCGGCTTTGGAATTAAACTTCGAGTTGGTCTCTAAGTGAAGAAGGGTGCAAGGGCAGCCAAATACACGGAAATGTCTGACTGAAGGCTTGTGACCATATATAATCTCGTATGGGGTCTTTATTTGAGCTTTGTTGATCAACACGCGATTCTGAACGTAGCAAGCAGTGTTTATCGCCTCGGCCCAAAAGAAAACTGGCAGTTTGGAGTCACACAACATCGTCCTTGCAGCATCTTTTAAACTTCTGTTTCTCCTCTCAGCAACACCAGTTTGGTGGGGTGTGTGAGCGAAGTTGTATTGACCCATAATACCCTTTTCTACACAAAAATGATCAAGTACAAAATTCTTGAACTCTGTTCAATTGTCGGTACGAAGCGCCTTCACCCGGTTGTTAGTTTGGTTCTCAATCACCACAATGAATTTCTTAATTAGATCAGCAACTCCATCTTTGTTGGATAGAAAGAAAACCCACGTAAAATGAGAGAAATCATCAATCACAACCATACAATATGAATTTTTGTTAATAATGAGAACGTTGACTGGTCCAAACAGATCCATATGTAGCAATTGAAGCATCTGACTGATTGAGTTGACCTGTTTTGGCAGGTGTGGTTTTCTATGATGCTTACCTTGGGCACATGACACACACTTCTCAAACGTGAAAAAATCCTTGACAGGTAAACCACAGACCATCTCATTCTTTGCAAGACGATTCAAGTTCTTGGCGTTAGCATGGCCGAGTCTTCGGTGCCATAACATTGCATTTTGTTTGGAGATCTTTGAAAAGAGGCACATAACTTGTTCTGGAAGATTGCTATTCATATCTATGATGTAAGCATTCCCATCCCTTTTAGATTTCACAAGAATCTACTCTACTGGGATGAAAAAGCCTGGCTTGAGAATCATACATTCCTTTTCGGTGAAATGTGTAGAATAGCCTTTGTCACAAATCTGAGACACACTCAACAAACTATGCTTCAATTCGGGAGCAAAGTTGACATTCTCGAAACTTAACACCCCATTTGTCATGGTTCCCTTTTGAGTGATTTTACCACCTTCTCTACCTGCAAAGGAGATGTATCCCCCATTAAAGGATTGAATGTTGTGCGGTTGGGCGATATCTCCTATCATATGCCGGGAGCAACCGCTGTCGACGAACCAAGGTCTGACGACATTCCCTTGCAATTGTCCCTGTAAAATGTGCGGGTTTATTTAGATTTGGGAACCCAGGTCATTATTTTCCTGGGTTGTCCCGATGCTTTTTCAGATCTATTTTCATTTAATGACTTTTCAGAGGACACCGATGATGGATTGGAAGCTAATTTGGGCAACCAGTGATAATTAGGTTTTCTAACAGTCTCGGGTGGTTTTGAAATCGGATGTTTATCAGTTTGCTTGAAACACTTGGGTTTTCTACCAGAATTGGTTGAAGACACACTGCTGCTTCTTGACAAAACCGACCTTGGCTTGGCCATGCTCGGTTTTGGCAAACTGGTTAGGACTTCGTTATAAAAGACCTTTTATGCTTTTGAAAAACAGCCCATTTTCTACTCCGATCATCCTTCCAATCATCATTCCAAGAACGATTTCTAGAGGACTTTCTAGTTAAAGACCTTCCTCTGAATTCGTTATCTCCTCTTGGTGACTCAAAATATACAAACATACGGTTTGGACAATTTCTAGCTATATGACCACCAATACCACCTTGTGCTACATTGATCAGATTTGTTTTCCATACTAACACTCTGGCTTCTCTCACATGAACAAGAACAAGAATTAGGTTGTGAGACAAGTGAGGGTACATTAGATGGAGAAGCTTGTGAAACTGGTGGTTTTTTAATATTATCATCACAAACATTAGAATCGCCAACCACATTATCCAAAACAGTATCAGACACTTTAAAACCATTCAAAACAGTATCAGAAGAAGTAGAAACATCACAAAAAACATTGTCACTTGAAACATCAAAAAAATTATTGTCTTTATTTAAAACTAAAACTTCAGGTTCAGACTCAGTTTTATTTTCAGAAACAGATCCTTCAACTTCGTGCTTTGACTGATTCAAGGATTGATCTACAGGAGAAATAGAAATGTTAGTACTTTCAACATTAATAAATCCTCCCGAAACAAAACCAGATGGGTTGCCATAAACCATGAATGGTTCATTGGCAATCTATTCTTTGGATAAGGGTTGAAACTGATATGAATGATTGAAAGGAGGAGGCACGTGATTATACCCTAGACCATTTGACCGATTTCGTTTAAATTGCATGCAGTGGTCTATCATATTGGCAACTACCTGACTCGACATCATATTTTCGAAAATCAAAATCAGCAGTTTCAAATTTTCCCTTTAATGATTCAATTTCAGCCACTACTTCAGCGTTCTGTTTCTTTATATAGTCATAATTTTTTGCATTTACTACTATAGTCTTCCTAAAGTCTCCTAAAGTCCTTTATTTTAGATTCTAACTGGGCCTTAAGAGGTTTTTGTCCTTTTCTGAGTTGGTAACCTTCATACTTAAGATCCTCTACTTCCCTTTTGAGTAAGTCATTATGTTCATGAAGAATTGTAAGGTTCTCTACTTCTCTACTTAGTGTCTGAATTTCCTCATGAAGAATTTTAACATAATCAATACAAGCTTGAGCGCATAAGGGTAGACTTATCTCGTTTTTATTAGGTTCATGAGAAGAGGATACCATCAACGCAAACTGCAGCTCCATCATCTGATGTTCAACTACAACAATCTCTGCCGAAGCATCATCACCAACCTGTGCCAAATGTGCATTTTCAGGTCCAGATATGTTCAGGGCCTACATCTGATCCTCCTAGTCAAAAGATTGCGGAACCATGGCCTTCTCGATGTTGACCTGAGCACCAATTCGATTGTATCCAACTACAACGATTGTCTGGTCATTATTTAATCTTCTATCTGGCGGTGGACACTCACGAGCAAAATGCCCTGCCTCATGGCAGTTGAAACACCGCAGCTTTCCCTTGCTGAACCCAACCTTCTTGTCAGCACTCATCCCTCAATTATTCTTTCCGGTCTTCTTGGCAAATTGTTTTTCCCTGAAAACTGCCATGGCAATTTGCCGTGTGATATCCATCTCTTCTACGTCTTCAGGGTGAATCTGATCAAGATCGGCAAATGACCGTTGGGGCGGAAGATCTCCAGCTACAAGTGCATTGTAGCAGTTGACAAGACCTGTAGCATGAGCGAGATTTTCATCACCCTCCTTTCCTTTTGAAGAGGAAGCCACATTGGAGGAAGAAGCAGCTTGAGCGGCCACGAACGATTGGTTCTGAGAGAGAGGCATGGCTGATGCAGTAGGAAGACAAGAAGCTGATGGAGTTGAAAAGGACTGAACCTGAGCTTGCTGAGTAGCAAATGGTTGACCTGCAGAAGAAATCGTGAGAGATGAAAGAACATTGTTAGAAGAGATCCCAAGGTTCGCAGCTGAGTATGAATTCACATGGTTTATCTCTCGCTGCTTGTCATCAATATCACAGGCCTTGATGACTGCCATCACTTCAGCAAGAGAGAGCCGGCTGAGATCCTTAGTCTTCTTTATAACAGCTACATTCATGTCCCAAGACTTTGGGAGAGCATTCAGTAGCTTCTTGTTTATCTCAGACTTGGTGTAAAAGATCCCGGCTACAGTCATTTCAGTGGTAAGAGATGTGAACCGCTGCAGCTGTGCTTCAAGAGTTTCTCCAGGAACGTAGTTGAACATATTGAACCATTTTCGCAGCATATCTTGGTGAATCTCCTTCATATCTTCATTCCCTTCATAAACCTCGATTAGGACTTCCCACAAAGCCTTAGCAGAAGTGTACTCCCTAAAACCTTGAGCAATGTCTGGAGATAGAGCCATGGTCAGAGTGGCCAAAGCCCTTTCTTGCTCTTTAACCTTCTCGAAGTCTTCATCTGTGGTTGTGCCCATTACAGAGTCTAGGAATTCGAGTGGTTATGCCCATTACAGAGTCTAGCTCGTGGTGGTGTGTTTGACTTTGAGAATCCATTAATATTAAATTAATATTAAATAGAAATTAAATTATTTAAAAATAAATTAAGTTTCTAGTCAAACACAAGTTCACAGTCAAATTAGGTTTGCGACCATAAACTATGTTCACGGTCAGAGAGGAGTTTTTGGCCGTAAACTCTGTTCACGGTCCGGAGTTTATGGTCGTAAGGTGTTTCCGGTTTAAGTTCACGGTCCAAGAATTTAAGTTTCCTGTTGATGAACAATCGTTATTCACGCCCCAAGAACCAAGTTCACGGTTCAAGAACTGATGGGAGTTTGCGGCCGTAATCTAAGTTTATGGCCGTAAGCTAAGGCCGTAATCTCCCAGAAACTTGAGAAAAACGCAGTTTTTGAATGAAGCTTGAAACCCTTTCGTAGCAAACACCAACTTTAGTCGCAAACAAATAAGAACACGGTAAAAAATCAATTGTAGAGTGATTTTAACGTTGTTTTTGCTCTAATACCAATTGTAAGGTCCTAAAACGGATCTTACCAATGATCAAATAGCAAACACAATCAGTTAGCAATAAAGAACGAGTAGAATTGAGAATAAACAAGCTTGCACACGCTTTTCTATTAAGAATGACGTTTGGTACAACTTGTGGTTATAGCAGCCGTGAACTATGAGGCATCAACAACTGACAAAAGACCTAGCACACCTCTATATATACTGGACCTTGGCCGGCCTTGGGTTTACGGCCGTAAATAGGCTTACGACCTTAAACTCATTGTCGGGCCGTAAACTACACACAATCTACCAAAAGCTATAAATTGACTGAAAAGAACCTATTACATAGAAATCCTAGACCAAACCACTAATTAGACCCTTCACTATGAATATTTTAATGTGAGCAAGACCAAGATGAAAGACTTCTGATTCAGTCTCTCGAAGATATGAAGCATCTTTATCTTTCAGAAGTAATGCAACTTGTATAAGATCATACAAGTTCATTAGTGGAAAATCAGCTATCGAGAAATTACATTCTTGACCATTCGCCCTTGCAATGTAAAATCGAAGGTTCTGCATCATGTCTTCGAAAAGAACATCTTTCTTAATACCGATCACTTTCTTTATCTTCACGAGTGACCAAATTTCCTCTGGAAGTTTTCCTAGCACAGCATGAAATCTGAGCTTCATGTATGTATAATCATCTTCATTATCAAATTTCTCAGCAATCTTGTACTGAGCCATGATGAACATCATTTCATTTATCGGAAAATCCAGTCGTCTTATATCAGTATTAATAAATGCATAGCTTTGCTTTGACTTCTTCTCAGAAGCATACATGTGATTATATGAAAACTTTGCTTCAATTATTTCATAGTTGTAATGCTTCACAGGATCACCTTCGTTCATACCAGGTGGGTAACTTGCACGAAGTCGCATAATGCTTTGAACAACTCTTAACTTTTCTACCTCAGCTTCAGCTTCAGCTTTCTTCTCCTCTTTCGACTTTTCGACCGAAATTGTTTTCCCTTTGTATTTGATCGAAGAACTACCACCACCTTCCTTGGGTTTCGAACTACTACCACTTTCCCTAATCACAATTCCTCTAGAAATTGGTCTTGAAATTGGCATTATTGTCACAACTGTCGAAGTAGCCGGCCCAGCAGTTGAGATAATTGGCTTTGATACTGGAATTGTTGTTTGAAAAATCTTCCCAACAGTTTTCACAGATTCATGAAAAATGTCACCAACTTTCGCATTACCAACCTTCTTTTCTCCCCCTTGCACCCCTGTGACCACAGGTGGGGCATCCGTTGGCAAAAGATTGGAAAACTTGGATAAGGGGGCCAATTGTTTGTGCAACACAGCCTCGAACTGAGAAAACTTTTGAGACAAGAATTCTGGAGTTATAATCAAAGATTGAATAGGTGTAGTGGACAAGGATTTCAACTCTTTTAAAAAAGATGTAAGCTCCACAAAGCTTCGACTGTTATTTGTTGAAAGTTGAGTAACTTGAGGACTCATGCCTTCATACAGCTTGACATATTTTGTGACAGCATCACAAGTAATATCCACCTTCTGATTTAGAGATGCATAGTCTTGCTAAGTACTAGCATTCTCTTTGATCATATCTTCACGAAGTTCTTGAAGCTTGAGATTGACATGTCTCTCTTTTGCCACATTTCGTAAATCTTGAACTTCACTCACAAAGTTTGAAGATTGAGACTTTAATCGAAACTCGTTACACTTATCATTTTGATCCACCTTCTCCATGATGTTAGATGCAGAAGCTTGAATCATCCTAGAAACTTTACTAACCATTCTGGCTTCGAATGCTTTGAGCATAACGTCAAGTGCCAAACTTGAAAGAGATTGACTTTCCCCCAAGTCAGCTTGAGACTGAATAATGGAATTCATCTTCTTATTCAAGATCTTAAACTGATTCATCGTCATTAACATGTTGTTAGGAAAAGTCTCTTCTTCTTCGTCAAATTCCATCTCTTCAAATGTGCCCCCAAACCCCCCTTCATCAACATTAGTATCCTCAGTATTTAGAATTGGATTAGTGGTTCGCGATGAGAGCAAAGTGGTGATGGGTTGAGTAAGAATGGTTTCAAAGGTGGGTGAGTTTGTAGTGTTCGAGATAGGTATAACAAACGGCGGTAAAGAAATAAGAGTAGCAAAGGATGCAGGGATACCTTGAGTAGAAACACCAAGTGTTGTATTCGAATTTCCTTCACCCATACTGACATTTACATCTGTATCAGATATGTGTGTAGTGATGTATAAAGTTCGAACCTCCTCAAAAATTGACTCTGTTAACGAAACTTCAAGTAGTGTGACCTTAGTTTGCTCAGGAATAGAGGTTGATTGAAGAATTTTAGCTTCAGGAGTTTCAGGAACTTTCCCCCCTTCTGATGAATCTGCTTGAAGAACCAAGTTTCTTTTCTTTAAGGTCTTCTTTGAAATATGTGTAGCAACATCTTTAGCTCTTCGTTTCATAGAAGAAGGAGAAACAGGAGCTGGAACCTCACAAATAAGAATGCCTTGATGATTCAGATATGGTTTTCGAACCATAGAAGAAGACTTTAACGAACCATTAAAAAACTTTCGTGGTCTATGAGACTTTTTCTTTATTCTTCTAAAAATACCTGATTTGGATGGGAGTGTTTCCTTTTCTTGAGTATCATCTACATGCTCAACCGGGTCAACCACAATAGTCGAAACTTGTGCATCTGGTTTCGTCTGGTTTGGTGGTGATTTCTTTTTCTTTGGCTCTTGTAATGGTTCCTCAGGAGTAATTGTTACATCCTTCTTTGGCTTGCGAGACTTCTTCGAAGGACCAACTGTTTCTTTTGGTAACAACTTCCCAGAGCCATCATCCGGATTGATTGTTTCTAAGTACTCCATAAGGACCAAATTCGTTGGATCAACACGTTGTAACATAGCATCTAGAATTCTTGCAATGTGTGTAAAGATTTCGGCATCATCTGTAACCTCCTTTGGAAATTGATACTTGATGAATTCAGCAGTCTCCTCATCAGTAGGCACCGCAATTCCCTCTTTGGCATAGAAGTATCGAAGAATTAAACTCCAATACCTAGCACACGGAATCCCTTGAACAACATTCGTGTTTTCTACACTCTTTTGAAATTCCTTCCATAGTTGTGTAGAATAATCCATGGGGATATCATAGTACAATCCAGCTACCATGGCATAGACCTCCATTCGACCTTTGTCTAAACCTACACTACGGCCAATCAAGCAGTGTAGAAAGATTCCGAAGAGAAAATTCAAAACAGTTGGAAGTCATGACTTCTTGAAATCACTGATCTTGATGAGTGGGGGTTGATAACCCATCTCATTGAACATTTGGATGATTTGTGCAGAAGAAAGATCAGTATAGATTGGAGAATTAGGGATATCAAGAATCTGACAAAACATCTTCTTGGACAATCGAATTTTCTTTTATTTACCAGTTGAAAAGTGATGATATACATTGCTTTGCCTTACGTAGCAATAGATCTTGCTTGAGCAAGCCATGAAAGTGGAACTGCAAACGAATTAAACATGGCAGTGGAAAGAACATAACTCTTCAATGTGACTACCAACATCTTTAATTTGTATGGGTAAAGAGATACATCATCTTCAACTTGATAGTTTGTTCCTTGAATCTTCATTATGGGTTGAGAAGTAACATCATCCGTGTTTTGGGATTGAACAATGATATCAGCAGAATTGGCCATGATGAGGGTTTGTTGAAGCTTTGAAGAATAATGGAAGCTTTCAGAGAAAAGTTGGGAATTTTTCGTTTGGAAGCGTAAACTAATAACACGCTTTGATTCCCCTTTTTATATGTAACCCTAGTATTTGAATTTGAAGCGGGACTGGCATTAAATGAAATCCGATGTAGCACCTTGAAATTTGCACCATACTGTCTATAAAGTAGCCATGCATCATAAAGTAGCTGTCACATCTCCTAGAAACCTAGACTGAATACAAAACGTCTTTTCAAACAGTCTGATCGTATATCCTAATTGAATTATAACTGTCACCAGTCTTCGAATGAAGGTAAGGCTCTTTCACTTTTGGGATAAAAAGCAAAATCATGTGTTAGATGTTTGAAATCATCAACCTGAGTTGGTATTACCCAGAACCTCAAGGATTTCGTGAGTGAAGTGTGCCAAAGAAAAGATAAGAAGCAAATTAACAAAAATTTGATCTGTGATGTCGAAAAACAAGTTTTTGACATAAAAGCAAATAAACCCCGGGAAATGGTTGCTTCATTAATTATCAAGAGAGATAATCAACTGCTTGTGTATGTTCCCATGAATTACAATCGAATACTTATAGAGAAGTATCGAAGGGCTTCTTTTATAAGGCTTCATGGATGGTTTACAATTTCGTTACATGTTAACCTAAACATAAGGTGAGTAATTGTAACTGAAATTACCTGTTTGACCAGTGTAGTCAGTGACAAGTATGCTTTGAATTATTTTGAAAGTGACTTTGAAATCAGATAAACTCACACGAAAATCATATTAAAAAATATATATTGGATCCTGTTAGGTAACAAACATCGTGGGTTTTGATAGTTTGAACAAGATCACTCATAAGAAATGAATATGATTTGGAGTTTCGAAAAGTGGTACTGAAACAAATGTTTCGTCAAAACTGGAACAAAGTTCCCCATCAATTCCTTACGAAGATAGAGTATTGGGTTTCACTATCATCATGCTCTCATGATGTTAGATCATTAATACAAATTGTTGATATGCCTAAGTCATGATTGGTTTGATCAATGACCTCTCGGACATATGTCATTGTGTGTGAAATCTGTTAAAATTTTATGATGAAAAAGATTGGTTCACGAAAACACTTGTACCTCTGTTATGATTGGACCAAACAGACAACTCTTAACTCAATTGAGAAGAGTAAGGTAGCTCATTCGACTAACATGAATATAAGCCTGACTTGGGAAGAAATTTTTATAAGAAAAAATTCATTAAGGCTTTCGTAAACACACATTGAGTCTATGGAGACTTGGGTCGACATGCTGCAACATGCTTCTAGGGACAATCTAACTAGTACAAAGTTGTCGAAATTATACCTTCCCAGAGAAACACAAGCATGACCCCTGTATGTCCATCGTGAAATCTGTGAAAACAAAAGACAAAGAACAAAAAAAAAAAAAAAAAAAAAAAAAAACAAAAATCTTTTTGGATTTTGTGATTTTTCAAAAGTAAATGACAAAATAGAAATAAAATCTTTTTGTTATTTTTGATTTTTCGAAAATGAGATGACAAAACAAAAATTAAAATCTTTTAGTTATTTTCGATTTTTCGAAAATGAAATGACAAAACAAAAATTAAAATCTTTTTGTTATTCGAACTACCTTGAGTCTTGCAACAGGGGCAAAGGTTTCTTCATAATCAATCCCTTCTTGTTTCGAATATCCTTTTACAGCTAGTCGTGCTTTATTTCGAACAATATTCCCATCCTTTTCGGTTTGTTTTTGAAAATCCATTTTAACCCGACAATCGAAACATTTTCAGGTTTTGGAATTAATCTCCATACCTTGTTTCTATCGAATTCAGCCAGTTCAGATTACATTGCAACAACCCAATCAGAGTGTTCCATTGCAACTTTAACTGTTTTTGGTTCAATTTTCGATATGAAAACATTGAACATGCAAAATTCTTGTTGAGTGTTTAATACCTCATTCTTTGCACGAATTGGAGCTCTAGTTAATATTCCATCTTGAGTATTCCCAATGACTTGATTTTTTTGGATGAGTCCTTGTCCATTTCTCTAACGGTGGATAAGCTGGATCAAACTCCAAAGGTGCATCTTCATACATTTCTTCACTTTCAGATCCTACAACATAAACATTATCATTTAGATCATGAAACTCGTCATTTTGATTAATATTTGACGTATCAGTTTCTTCATTTTGAAGCTCTGACAATGTAAATTTTCAAAACAATTTTTTATTTCTTTAAAACATAATTTCATTCAAGACAAACCATAAAATCCAATGTAACATGCTCATAACACAAAACACATCAATCCCAAGATCAATCATATCCAAATCCGCCTGTGTGAGTACGAGTCATGCCGGCGCCTTCCCACGGTCCTTACTAGTACCTGAAACACATTACACATAAACACTGTAAGCAAGAAGCTTAGTGAGATCCCCAAAATACCACTTACATACATACGCCTTTCCAGGCCATACTCCTCACGACCTTCCGGTCCATGTGTCTCAGGGGACTTTCGTCCCACCCGGTAAACCTTCCGGTCCTACCCGTGTCGACCTTCTGGTCCATAACTCCCTGACCTTCCGGCCCACATCATATTGCCTTCCGACCCATATCATAATGTCTTCTGGCCCATATCAAGCATATCATACATATCACATACATAGCGCATATGAACCACGCAACTCATAGCATATAATGCATATATCTCATAGCATACCAGACCTTCCGGTCACACATAGGTACCCTTCCAGGTACAATAAAGTGAGAAGACTCACCTCAGATGTCTCGGTAAATCTCTGACTCAGAAGAAATACGATCTAACCTCCTCCTAATCACATAAAGTAAATACACTCATAAATATATCTCTCGGGACTAGACTCAACCCACTCTTGGCACCCTTAGAAGGGCAAAAGACCATTTTACCCCTCTCTGACTCAAAGGCCA